>NC_089502.1:101525717-101842720 GCF_036850765.1 Saccopteryx bilineata | reverse complement strand
AGTTATAGGTCTAGGATCAAAGACGGGTAGTGGGAATAGGTCTTTATGATAATCAGAGTCTGAATGGCAACTGCCTTGAATGAAGCCATTATAGGTGGCTTAGGTAATGCAAGGTTAATCTCCACAGATTGGGGTGGAAGGGCGAGGATCAATGGGAATAGGAAAGCTACTACCACTGAAGGTGAGGTGGGCACTTCCATTGTAGATGGGGAGGTTGATTTCACTGGCAAAGCAGATTCATCAGAATTTCGGGAATTTATGATCCAATTTTATCAAGATCTTCCCATATGTTTCCATCCCAATTTATAAGACTCCCTTCTTTCTTACTCAGTGTCCTCACTTTAATACTGATGCCCTGTGAAGCTGGGAGTTCTATTTATGTTAAATTTAGCTAGTCACTGGGTGAGATTCTCTGTTTGATTTTCAGCGATCTCAGCCCTGCAGCTGTGGGAGATAAGGGCCTTCTTCAGAGCATGTCTAGAAACTTTCAGATAATTTACATGCTACTTGAGGTATAAATTCAAATCCATGAACCTACCCTAATGTTTCACCACTTTATTCAGTGACATTAGGAGTAACCAGTCAACATCAGTATATTCAATAATTTTTAAAAATGCTCGAAGGTAACATATATAGCCTGAACAGGCGGTGGTGTAGTGAATAGAGTATGGGACTGGGATGCAGAGGACCCAGATTTGAAACCCCGAGGTTGCTGGCTTGAGTGTGGGATCATAGAAATGACTCCATGGTCGCTGACTTAAGACCAAGGTCACTGGTTTGAGCAATGGGTCACTTACTCTGCTGTAGCTCCCTGGTCAAGGCACATGTAAGAAAGCAGTCAATGAACAACTAAAGAGCCTTAACGAAAAATTGATGGTTCTCATCTCTCTCCCTTCCTGTTTGTCTGTTCCAATCTGTCCTTCTCTCTGCCTGTCTCTATGTCTCTGTTACCAAAAAAAGTATCATATACACAGTGACCCAGCATCTTATAAGTAGTTGATTAGGAATATACAATACAGATATTTTGCATAATTGTATTGCCAGATCACAACATGTTTTTTTGTGTACTCTTTATTACTAGAAATAGTCATTAGCATCTTTAAATTGAATAAGTATACAGCGATAACTAGAAACTCTGGACCAATTCAGAAAACTAATTCTTAACATCTATTCCTGTAGAACCACTTTCAGTACCAAAATCTGTATTAGCCAGGGTTCTCCAGAGAAACAGAACTAATAGGATATTAATTTATTTATGCATTCATTTATTATGAAGTGTTGGCTCATGTGATTATGAAGGTTAAGAAGTCCCATAATCTGATATCTGCAAGATGAAGTCCTATGAAATATCTGAAGGCCTGAATACCAGGGGGAGCTGTTGGTACAAATCTCTGTCTGAGGGCAGGAGAAGCCTGATGTCTGAGCTCAACCAGTAAGGTGGTTAGGGAACAATGGAACAACTTCTCCCTCATTCTGATTTTATCTATTCAGGCTCTCAAGAGATTGGATGATGCACACTTAGACTGAGGAAGATAACATATTTTAGTTAGTCTACCAATTCAAACATTAATCTCATTCAGAAACATTCTCACAGATACATCAGAGATATTATTTAGCCACATATCTGGGTACCCTGTGATCCAGTCAAGTTGACACATAAAATTAACCACCACATTGATCAAATTTTCAATATGAGAATGGAACATGTAGATACAGCATTTATCTGAATATAGCATCACACAGGGTGTGATAATGTATCTACAATTCAGGACTGGGCCCAAAAATCAAGGCCTAGTAATTCTAATACATAAAGGCAAGAAGCCTGGAAAATGTACCCAGACTGCCAGTTATATAGTTGAGTGGCAAAGGGAGCATTTGGAACCTAGCAAGTCTTAGCAAATAGACTATATAGCCCCCTTACGCTCCCCTTGAGAATATTTTTAGACATCAACTTCATAGACATCTTTTCAGGGTATGGCATTGCGATTCCCATCTACTTAGCAAATGGGGACCATACTATTGAATGCTTAGATGGATGTTACATATTTTGATTCTCTAAACATGTGATTAGACATTGTTATTGTCTTTATAGTGAGAAATAATAAGCAGTGGGCCGCTATATAAACATCCTTTGGAGTTTTTATGTCCCATGTCATCCCCAGGCAGCACGGATTGAAAGATAAAATAGACTCTTCAAGGAGAAAATGAAAAAAGATAATAGGATAACTAAGGTTCAGTTCCCAGTGGAATACACAACTAAGATAGGGAGTTTGGGCTTTAAATGTGGCCATTCCTTAAAAGGGTGGCTCCCAATTAAATAAAAATGCTTAATTATGTGATTGGGTAGGTGAGTGGAGTCCCATACTGGCTGTATTAAAATCCGTCCCATATAATTTACTCTTATTGCTCTACTGTTTTCACTCCTACACCAACTCCCAGGATATCAGGTAACTAGAACTTTCAAGAAGAAGAAGATGTAGGGGTGGGAGACTCTAACCCAGGGGTCGGGAAGCTTTTTGGCTGAGAGAGCCATGAACGCCACATATTTTAAAATGTAATTTCGTGAGAGCCATACAACAATGAGTGTACCTTACGCATTGTCCAATAAAAATTTGGTGTTGACCTGGAGGACAGCTGTGATTGGCTTCAGCCACCCGCAACCATGAATATGAGTGGTAGGAAATGAATGGATTGTAATACATGAGAATGTTTTATATTTTTAACGTTATTATTTTTTTATTAAAGATTTGTCTGTGAGCCAGATGCAGCCATCAGAAGAGCCACATCTGGCTTGCGAGCCATAGGTTCCTGACCCCTGCTCAAATTAATCCTTATTTGTTCATTTTCTAAATTTGTGCAATTGCAAATATTGATGATACAAATCATAAATGTGAGGTGATAATCCCTAAGGTGGTCCTGATATGGCCCAAATGCCAAGGGTAAGATATAATTTCAAATGGTACAAGAAATATAAAGAAGAAATTTTTGAAACACATAGGTATGAGATCAGGGATATGGTTTAGGTAAGACATTGGAATGATTGGAAAAAATGTTGAAGTAATTGCTGTGAGAATAGGTCATGCCAAGAATATAAAAGAGAGTAACAACTTTGGCTGCTATGGAAAGGAAATCCTTGAACCTGGGTGGTCAAGTGTGGAGGGAGAGATGATTAATTTCTTTCTTTCTCATTTCTTACTCCCAGCACATTGGGCTAAAATAGACTGTCACCACCATTTATAACTTAATTGCCAACCAAAAAAATCTTAATCGAAGAACTTTTAGAAACCTCCCAACATCCATTGACTCCAGATAGAACAACCTTCACTTAAAACAAAGAACAAGATGAACATTCTGGATGCTGACATAACTCCCTATAATCTTATGATGTTACTGTTGTACTATTTTCTATGATTTTACATATTTAACTGGTTGAGGTCTAATCTCCAAATAGTTTCAGTTACCATAGTAGGAATTATTGTCATGATCACTCTTGTTCAATACTACCTAAGTCAAACAGGATAGATTTGGTATAAGGCCCTATAAGTACAATTAACTGAGATATCTAATTGGGTTGTATAATAGAGTCTGATTCCATTTCTTATATTTTTGTTGATTAACAACAGTTGTGAAGCCCCACCCTTCCCTCTTCATCTGCTCTCATTTGTGAAAGGTGATAAGAAACTTGAGTGCACCCTCTATTGAAGCTGATGGCAGGTTTAATTATTATATTTAAGGCCCTGCTCATGCAAGGGGATGCTTACCATGGCCGCATGTCTTACCTTGATAAAAACTTCCAGCCAATCGCTTTTCCCTGCACTTGCAAGACACATTTCAACCTAATTGAAAAGCCTGCCTTGCCCTACCTCAAAAATCCTCATATATGAATAATAAACATTTGCATACTCTCTTGGTGTTTGCACAGCATCATTGAAATTTAATTTCATGTGGGAGTTCATCCTGTGTCTTCAGGGTGGGTATAACTATTGGCAATGTGAGCAGGATAGTCTAGACCAGGGGTAGTCAACCTTTTTTATACCTACCGCCCACTTTTGTATCTCTGTTAGTAATAAAATTTTCTAACCGCCCACCGGTTCCACAGTAATGGGGATTTATAAAGTAGGGAAGTAACTTTACTTTATAAAATTCATAAATGAATGGGACCACATCAGACTAAGAAGTTTTTGCACAGCAAGAGAAACTGACAACAAAATAAATGGACAGCCACCTAAATGGGAGATGATACTTTCAAACAACAGCTCAGATAAGGGCTTAATATCCAAAATATACAAAGAACTCATAAAACTCAACAAGAAGCCCTGGCCGGTTGGCTCAGCGGTAGAGCGTCGGCCTAGCGTGCGGAGGACCCGGGTTCGATTCCCGGCCAGGGCACATAGGAGAAGCGCCCATTTGCTTCTCCACCCCTCCGCCGTGCTTTCCTCTCTATCTCTCTCTTCCCCTCCCGCAGCCAAGGCTCCATTGGAGCAAAGATGGCCCGGGCGCTGGGCATGGCTCTGTGGCCTCTGCCTCAGGCGCTAGAGTGGCTCTGGTCGCAACATGGCGACGCCCAGGATGGGCAGAGCATCGCCCCCTGGGGGGCAGAGCACCACCCCTGGTGGGCGTGCCGGGTGGATCCCGGTCGGGCGCATGCGGGAGTCTGTCTGACTGTCTCTCCCTGTTTCCAGCTTCAGAAAAATGAAAAAAAAGAAAAAAAAAAAACTCAACAACTAACATACAAACAATCCAATAAAAAAATGGGAGCAGGACATGAACAGACACTTCTGCCAGGAAGAAATAAAAATGGCCAACAAATATATGAAAAGATGCTCATCTTCATTAGCTATTGGATAAATGCAAATCAAAACTACAATGAGATACCACCTCACACCTGTTAGATTAGCTGTTATCAACAAGACAGTAACAAGTATTGGAGAGGCTGTGGAGAAAAAGGAACCCTCATCCACTGCTGGAGGGAATGCAATGTAGTACAACCACTATTGAAGAAAGTATGGTGATTCTTCAAAAAATTGAAAATAGAACTACCATATGACCCAGCAATCCCTCTACTGGGAATATACCCACATAACTAAAAAACACTGGTATGTAAAGACACATGCTGCCCCTTGTTCATTGCAGCATTGTTCACAGTGGCCAAGACATGGAAACAACCAAAAAGCCCTACAATAGATGACTGGATAAAGAAGATGTGGTACATATATACTATGGAATACTACTTAGCCATAAGAAATGATGACATTGGATCATTTACAACAAAATGAGTGGATCTTGATAACATTATACGGAGTGAAATAGGTAAATCAGAAAAAGCTAGGAACTGCATGATTCCATACTTAGGTGGGATATTAAAACGAGATTAAGAGACATGGACAATAATATGGTAGTTATGGGGGAGGGAGGGAGAGAGGGGAAGGGAGGGGCACAAAAAAACAGATAGATGGTGACGGAGGACAATTTGACATTGGGTGATGGGTATGCATCATAATTGAATGACAAGATAACCTAGAGATGTTTTTCTTTGAACATATGTACCCTGATTTATTAATGTCACCCCATTAAAATTAATAAAAAATAAAAAAAAATTTATAAAGTCGAGTTACAGCAAGTTAAAGCACATGATAATAATTACTTACCAAGAACTTTATGTCGGATTTTTGCTAAGTTTGGCAGAATAAATCTTTATAAAACAACATACTATAGTTAAGTCTATCTTTTTATTTATACTTTGGGTGCTCTGCTATTGCCCAACATGAAAGCTGGAATGCCCACTAGTGGGTGGTAGGGACCAGGTTGACTACCACTGGTCTACATCAGTGGTCCCCAACCACGGGTCGCGGACCGGTACCGTCCGTGGGCCATTTGGTACCAGTCCGATAAAAAAGAATAAATAATTTACATTATTTCTGTTTTATTTATATTTAAGTCTGAACAATGTTTTATTTTTTTAAAATGACCAGGTTCCCTCTGTTTCATCCGTCTAAGTCTCACTCTTGATGCTAGTCTCGGTCACGTGATACATTTATCCGTCCCACCCTAAAGGCCAGTCCGTGAAAATATTTTCTGACAATAAACCGGTCCATGACTCAAAAAAGGTTGGGGACCACTGGTCTAGATGATGGTCAACACTACTGGTGGTCTTTTTTCTCTTGACCTGGCTTGCTAAGAGTTTTTGCTGTCTGATGAAAAGTATGCAGTATGAGCTAATACTTATTGGCTGTTTTCCCTTTTGAGTTGTTCTTTGTATTGCATTTTCTAAGATCTACCAAGTTTTGTTGTAGGTTTAACTAAACTAAGTTAGAAGTTTTGATAAATCATTGGAATTTAGGGACTGGAATATGAGATTCATACCCTCTTTAAATTAGTGTTGAGTCATTTGTCTACCCATTTATGTATCTTAGAATGAACAGTGTGTCTCAAATACAGAATAAGCTGTGGATGACACTAAGCTCAAAGGGAATAACATTTACCTGTGACCGATTGGCTGTGTATCTTAACCAGGCATTATTTCCCAATTCTCTAGAGCCCTCAGGGGGAAGACTACACCATGTTCAATGGAATATATGCAGTATACGGGTTGGTCAGTGTTACATCCTGGCGAGATAGGCCACAGCAGACACAAAGTGAATTTTATAAGTTTTATTGCAGACCTGCACAGGGACTGCAGGCAACCCATGCAAGGGAGCACTGAAGCCCCCCAAACCTGCACAGGGACTGCAGGTAACCCACACAGGGGAACACTGCAGCCCCCCAAACCTGCACAGGGATGCAGGTAACCCACACAGGGGAACACTGCAGCCCCCCAAACCTGCGCAGGGACTGCAGGCAACCAACGCCTCCGAAGAGACTAGAGCACTGCAGCCCCCCAAACCTGCGCAGGGACTGCAGGCAACCCACACCTCCGAAGAGACTGGAGCACTGCAGCCACGAGCTTCTAAAATGGCTCCTTTTTATAGGGTGGCTATCTAGGATGAGCAAGCATCATACAGAAGCTGATGTGGCTGATAGTCATTGGCTAGGGAGGTTGTGCGCAGTTACAGGGGGCGGGGTATTACTCAGTGGAGAATTTCAAACATAAACTTCTGATAAGGGTCTCTGACTCAGTGCAGGATGTTGCTGAACTCTTTGTTCTCAGCGTCACAGGGACCTTGTACACTCTTGGCAGCCCCAGCATGCCAGTACTCCTTGAATCTAACATTCCCCCATCTCTTTTGGACATAAATCAAATCCTTGATTCTTCATCAGTGGGGAGAATGGTATAAGGTTGAGGCTCTTGAGAATTTTCTACTTTAGCTGTAGCTATAAGCTAATTAGGTTAGAGGTCCTCCCTAGTATGTGCTGGTATGCTGATAGTGTGCCCATAGTACTACAAGCTTTACGGACTAATTTCTTTCTGCCTTGCATTTTTCTTCTCTGTACTAACTTCTTACAACTTGCACAAACCTTCTATAACTTACATAAACCTTCAACTTACACAAACCTTCTGCAACTTACATAAACCTTCAACTTTTTTGCACTTTCTTATCCAGGAATAACTGGCCTTCATAACAACTTGCTTTTCCTTTTCTTTTCAAAAGTACCTCTACACCTTATTCCTTCTACTATCAAAACCATACAATTCCTTTCTAATTTATTAGAATTCTTAATTCCTAAAAACCTTAACCTTCAGCAAAGACTAAGTTAGTACTAAGTAATCCTCTTTTAAAGATTGCTTTTGGAGGTGTCCTTTTCATAAGTAGCCTATTGGACACATGACCAATATTCACAGATTATTCTATAGTGGTAGCTATGAGCACATACATAACTTTCATTTACCTTGTAGCTTCTCTCTCAGCCAAAGGACTTACACCCCTTTCTGTATGACTTATAGCAGTACATGCATCAAACCTTAAGATGACTTACTTGGCTTTCCTTTACCTTAGTTTCCCTCCCTCCCCAAAGTCTCCATGTGTGGACCAGTTAACTTCTGGTTTGTGGCAGACGCAGGGCATGCTGTCCTTCTCAGGGTCAGCTTACAAGGGTTGGCGGGGTCAATCTTCGCTGTCCACAAAGGTGTTTCTGCTGGGACTGCAAGCTTCAGCCCGCTGCAGTGGATCCAGGCGGGTATGCCTTCTACCTTGACAGTAGTGGGAGTGGTCAGGGTCATGGTGTCTGGACCCGTCTACGTGGGAGTCAGTCCTTGGGTGGTGTACTGCTAGAAGTGCCTCTTGGACAGTCTTTGAACAGTTTGCTGAGTAACCTATAAAACTTGTAAGTACTTAAGGAAAGGGTGTTACATTTCTACACTTTGCAGTTAGAATTTAAGTCCTAGTGACCACTGCTTCTAGCTGGAATTAACAACAGGTCCCAGCCTATAATAGGATTATATTTCTCCATCATTGAGATAAGAGAAATAAAGGAGATACTAAACATAAAGCAATAAAATCAGACTGTCAATACCCACAGTAGAGATCTTTGAGGAATAAATAAAACTTAAATATTCAAGCAAGGCATAGTAGATGGCCCTTGTGTTATTAGCTTATCTGCTACTTGGAAGACATACCTTAGGCTCGTGAACGATGTCCTTAGGCCTTCAGTGGCAATTCCCAGCACGCTGGGCAAGGTCAGGTCACAGGTAGCTGGAGCAGGGCTAGAAGAGACTGAACCCTCCCTCCATGGAGCAAGGGGGAAGCTTACCTTCTCGTGTCCCTCTTTCCACAGCACAGACGTGTCCCTTGATGGGGCCTGGAAGCCTGGCAGGCTTCAGTTCAATGACCTTTCTTTCCACTCTGGAGCAGGACCTTGATAAAGCCCCTTAGGGCGCTGGAGCCAAAAGTTGGTATTTCCTGACTTTTTTTGGGCCTTATTTGCCTTTTCTGTTACTTCCTTCATCATTATAGACCTTAAAAGCCATGCTCAGAAGATCTCACTGAGGGGCTTGACTAAGAGAGCAAAACTGGGTATCCTGTATTTAAAGAAGCCTAAAGCAGTGGATTTAGAAGGGGCTGTATTCCCTAAATCTTTTCCTCGGGTCTGGCTCCAGATAGGAGGTGGGGATTCCCCGGAGCCAAAGCAGAGGAGGGCAGGGGCTGTAGCAAGGTGATGATAACCTCTAGCTTACTGCACTGTTATCTTTTGCCTGACTAAGCAGTGGCTCAGCCCTTGAGCTGGTGCCCAAGGGGGAGGGGCAAGTGCCTGAAACTGTGAGGGGAGCCTGCCGCTTCTCCTGCAGCCAGCTGCAGCCTGGCTGCCTTTTCTTTCTCTACCTCTGCTGCTATACTGGCTGCATACTGACCGTGCTACCTGCCTGCAGGTGAGTGCTGGTGATAGTATGCTAGACTCTCTATGTTTTCTATGAGTCTAGCAATCCTTGGCTTGGGCAGTCTGCTCTTAAGTTGGCCATTCTAGTAGCAGACAAACAAACCAAATATGCACACAAAACAAACAAAACTTCTAAACCAAAACCAAAGGGAGAAGGCAGCGTCCTGCATTCCCTGACTGACCAACCAGGTGGGGAGAAATCAGGTGGCATCCCGCCTGCTCCACTACACCCTTTTCTAACCAGAGCTCTGTTTCCAAATATTCAAAGAGGAAGCTTCCTTACCAAACAGTCTCAAGACTCCAAATGTTTCGAATCAGCCAAATTCAGTTTCCAAACAGCAACTGCCAGAGGCTGGCCAGCTACCAACGTCTGCTGCAGCCCACTCCATGAGGAGGGGTCTTACATGGCCAATCTCGCTGGGGCCTCCATCTGTTACATCCTAGCGAGAAAGACTACAGCAGACCCAAAGTAAATTTTATAAGTTTTATTGCAGACCTGCACAGGGACTGCAGGCAACCCATGCAAGGGAGCACTGAAGCCCCCCAAACCTGCACAGGGACTGCAGGTAACCCACACAGGGGAACACTGCAGCCCCCCAAACCTGTGCAGGGATGCAGGTAACCCACACAGGGGAACACTGCAGCCCCCCAAACCTGCACAGGGACTGCAGGCAACTCACACCTCCAAAGAGACTGGAGCACTGCAGCCCCGCAAACATGCGCAGGGACTGCAGGCAAACAACGCCTCCGAAGAGACTGGAGCACTGCAGCCACGAGCTTCTAAAATGGCTCCTTTTTATAGGGTGGCTATCTAGGATGAGCAAGCATCATACAGAAGCTGATGTGGCTGATAGTCATTGGCTAGGGAGGTTGTGCGCAGTTACGGGGGGGTATTACTCAGTGGAGAATTTCAAACATAAACTTCTGATAAGGGTCTCTGACTCAGTGCAGGATGTTGCTGAACTCTTTGTTCTCAGCGTTACAGGGACCTTGTACACTCTTGGCAGCCCCAGCATGTCAGTACTCCTTGAATCTAACAGTCAGGTGGTTACCTGAAGAACAATCAATATTTGGAGATCAGTTGCTGTTTGAAAATTTGAATTGTTGAGGTCTATAAGTCTAAGCATGGGTGGTTCACTGGGATTCTAGAAAATGCTTTTGTTACTGTTGCTGTCTATGTCTGTCACACAAAATAATAATAATAATAATAATAATAATAATAATAAAAAAGATCCCGATCCCTGGGATGAAATAAAAAAAACTTCCAATGACATTCTTGTAACATACCAAGAAGTGAATTCAAATCCAACTTAAGCCCAGGGTTTTTAAACCCTAAAATGCAAATATTGTTATATAGCAGGCCCTTAACCTTAATGATAACAATTTCATGCTTTCTGAAAGAAGAAATTTCTAAATAAATTAAGTAGGTAGAATGCCACCAAGTATATGGAGGGAGAAAGTGAGGAAAGATGGGAGGGGAAGGAAGAGAGAGAGAGAAAAAGACAGGAAGAGAGAGAGAGAGAGAGAGAGAGAACTTGATATAAGTGAAGAAAAATAACTGAATCAAAATTCCAGAATTTGCCCAATTGGAAACCAAACATTTGCTAAATAAATTCACACACACACAAAAGGTAAAGAGGCGCTAATTGTCTATTGTGCTTCTATAACATAGATACAAGTTGACTTTAACAGCTGTTGAAATACAAACTAGTTTAAACTTCATGTTGTCAATCAATTCTGGGGCTCAATTAGCAGTTATATTTGGGAATCACACTAAATTTATACATGGCATGCTGGATAATTTCATGTGTCAGATTATAGGTTATTCTGGGGTGAGTTTAATATGTAAAGCAGTGAGTGAACTTTGAGTAAGCAGACTGTTATTCATAATGTGAGTGGACCTTATCCAATCACTTGAAGGTCTAAATGGAACAAAGAGACTACCCTCTTTGAACAAGAAGGAATTATCCAACAGACCTGCTGAATTTCATCTGCACCATTAGCTTCCTTAGGTCTCAAGGCTTCAGATCCATACTGCAAGTTTTGGACCCTGTAATCTTACAAGGAGATTCCTCATGATAAATCTCTTCATATATATATAAATATATCGTACTGCTTCTGTTTGTCTGGAGAACTAGGACTAATACAGATTTTGATATGGAGTGGTTCTAGAAGAACATAATCTCAAGCATGAATCTTCTGAATTCATTCTGGGGTTTCTGACATTAGCTTTCTAATCCAGTTAGTTTTAAAGGCACTAATGACTATTTCTGGGAGAAAGGGAGGAGTGATAGTTTATGGCATAATCTGACAATACAGATAAGCAAAATATCAACATTGTATACTCATAATAAAATATTTATAAG
Source organism: Saccopteryx bilineata (assembly GCF_036850765.1). Taxonomy (NCBI): domain Eukaryota; kingdom Metazoa; phylum Chordata; class Mammalia; order Chiroptera; family Emballonuridae; genus Saccopteryx; species Saccopteryx bilineata. The sequence continues at coordinate 101,831,042 of NC_089502.1, read as the reverse complement.
AATCAGTAAACCAGGCCCTGGCCAGTTGCCTCAATAGTAGAGCATCAGCCCGGTGTGTGAAAGTCCTGGGTTCATTTCGAGTCAGGACAAACAGAAGAAGTGACCATCTGCTTCTCCTTACCTCCCCCTCTCTCTTCTCTCTCGCTTTCTCTCTATTTTCCTCCCACAGCCAAGGCTCAGTTGAATCAAGTTGGCCCAGGGCACTAAGGATAGCTCCATGACCTCAACTCAGGCACTAAAAGAGTTTGGTTGTTGAGCAATAGAGCAATGCCTCAGATGGGTAGAGCATTGCCCCATAGGAGGCTTGTTGCATTGATCCCAGTTGGGGCACATGTGGGAGTCTGTCTCTCTGCCTCCAGTTCTCTCACATAAGCAAAACTTTAAAAAGGAAGCAATAAACCATATATTGGGCCACAAAACTAAACCCAACAAATTTAAGATGGAAATTATATCAAGCATATGCTCTGACCATAAGATTTTGAAATTAGAATTCAATTACAAAAAGGAAGTAGAGAAACTCACATAAATGTGAATATTATACAACATACTTCTAAAAATGACTGGGACAAAGAAGAAATAAAAGCAGAGATCAAAAGATATATACAGACAAATGAGAATGACAATATGACATTTCAAAACTTCTGGGATGCAGCAAAAGCAGTAGTAAGAAGGAAGGTTATATCATTACAGGCTCATATCTAGAAACAGGAGCGATCTGAAGTAAACAATGTAACTTCACGTCTAAAAGAACTAAAAGAAGATGAACAAAGGCAACCCAAAGTAAGCAGAAGAAAAGAAATAGTAAAAATTAGGGTAGAATTAAATGAAATGGAAAACGAAAAACAAAACTATAGAAAAAATTAATACAGTAAAGAGATAGTTCTTTGAAAAAATCAATAAAATCGACCAATCCCTGGCTAGACTCACTAAGTAAAAAAGAGAAATGACTCATAACCAAAATCTGAAATGAAAGAGGAGAATTTACCAAAGACATCACAGATATACAAAGGATCATACTAGGATACTATGAAAGGTTTATATGCAACCAAAATCAACACTTTAGATAACTTCTTAGAACTATACAATCTTCCTAGCCTATGTCACAAAGAAGTAGAAAACCTAAATAGACCTATAAGCAGGGAGGAGATACAAATGACTATCAAAATCTTCCAACAAAATTAGAGTTGAGGACCAGATAGCTAAACTAGTGAATTTTAACCAACATTCGAAGAAGATTTGGTACCTATCCTTCTCAAAGTCTTTCAAAAAGTAGAAGAAGCAATACTGTCTAACATATTTTATGAGACCAACATAACCCTGATACGAAAACCTTGCAAAGACAATGCAAAGAAAGAAAACTACAGACCAATAACTCTAATGAATACAGATGTAAAAATCCTAAGCAAAATAAATACTAGCAAATTGAATTCAACAATACATTACAAAAATAATACATCACAATTAAGTGAGATTCATTCCAGGAACAAGGATGGATCATCATATGCAAATCTGTCAATGTAATACACCACAACAACAAAACAAAGGATAAAAATCATATGATCCTATTAATAGATGCAGAAGGGGGAATCGATAAGATACAACATACATTTATGTTTAAAACACTTAATAAAATAGGTGTAAAAGGAAAGTATCTCAACATAATAAAAGCCATAGATGACAAACCATCAGCCAATATCATACTAAATGGTTAAAAAAAATTTTCTATGAAATCAGGAACAAGACAAGGATGCCCACTCTTTACACTCTTATTTGACATAGTACTGGAAGTCCTAGTGAGAGCAATCAGGCAAGAGAAAGAAATAGAAGGCCTCTACATTGGGAAAGAAGAAGTAAAGGTATCACTTTATGCAGATGAGATGATCTTCTATATAGAAAATCCCAAAGCCTCCACTGAAAAACTATTAGAAACAATAAATAAGTACTGTAAATTTGCAGGATAAAAAGTCAATAAGTATAAAGCGTTATTAAAATAAATTAAAAATAACACAATGAAATGGGAAAAAATTCCATGATCATAGATCAGAATATTCAACATAGTTACAATGGCCATAATACCCAAAGCAATATACACATTTAATGCAATCCCCATTTAAATCTCAGTCATTATTTAACAAATAGAACAAAAAATGGTCAGATTTGTATTTTTTTTGTATCTTTCTGAAGCTGGAAAAGGGGAGAGACAGTCAGACAGACTCCCGCATGCACCTGACCGGGATGCACCCGGTACGCCCACCAGGGGGCGACGCTCTGCCCCTCCGGGGGGTCGCTCTAGCGTCTGGGGCAGAGGCCAAGGAGCCATCCCCAGTGCCCGGACCATCTTTGCTCCAATGGAGCCTCGGCTGCAGGAGGGGAAGAGAGAGACAGAGAGGAAGGAGAGGGGGAGGGGTGGAGAAGCAGATGGGTGCTTCTCCTGTGTGCCCTGGCGGGAATCAAACCTGGGACTTCTGCACGAAAGACCGAAACTCTACCACTGAGCAAACCAGCCAGGGCGGTCAGATTTGTATTGAATCATAAAAGACTCTGAATAGCCAAAGTAATCCTGAGAAAAAAAAATGGGGCTGGACGTATCACATTGCCCATTTTCAAGTTATACTATAGAGCCACGATAATCAAAACAGCATGATACTGACAGAAAAACAAGCATACAGATCAATGGAAGAGAATTTAGAGCCCATAAATATAGCCATATATATGTGGATAAATCAACCTCAACAAAGGAGCCAAAAACACACAATGGAGAAAAGAAGTCTCTTCAATAAATTGTGCAGGAAAAATTGAAAAGTCACATGTAAAAGAATGAAACTTGACTACAAAGTCAATATCCAAGACCTAAATATAATATCTGAAGCAATAAATTACATAGAAGAAAACATAGGTACTAAACATATAAACCATAAACCTTGGCTGTAGAGAACAATATGAATTTGACAGCCTAGACAAGGGAAGTAAAGGCAAAAGTAAATGAATAGGACTGTATCAAACTAAAAAGCCTCTGCAGAGTAAAAGAAACTGAGAACAAAACGAAAAGGAAGCCAACCAAAGATAGATGATATTCACAAACAACAGCTCTGATAAGGGGTTAATATACAAATTATATATAAAGTACTCACAAAAATCAGCAATACTCAAGCACCAGTCCAATCAAAAATTGGGGAAAGGATCTGAACACATACTTCTCCAAAGAAGACATACAAAATACCAATATATATATATATATATATATATATATATATATATATATATATATATATATATATGAAGAGATGCTCATCTTCACTAGCTAGTAGAGAAATGCAAATCAAAACTACAATGAGATACCACCTCATACCTGTTAGGTTGGCTGTTATCAACAGGACAGGTAATAACAAGTATTGGAGAGGTTGTGAAGAAAAGGGAACCCTCTTTCAAGGTTGGTGGGAATGTAAACTGACATAGCCATTATGGAAAACAGTATCATGGTTTCTCAAAACACTAATAATAGAATTACCCTATGACCAGCAATCCCTCTACTTGGTATCTACCCCCCAAACTCGAAAACATTAGTACTCAAAGACACATGCCACTCTTAAGTTTATCACAGCATAATTCATGATGGCTAAGTCAGGGAAACAACCAAGGTGTCCCTTGATAGAGGATTCATTAAAGAAGATGTGGTTCATATATACAATAAAATACTACTCTGCTGTATGAAATGATGATATGTTGTCATTTATAACAACATGGATGGACCTTGAGGACATTATACTAAGTGAAATAAGGAAATTAGAAAAAGCTAAGAACGATATTTTTCACACATGGACAGATATAAAACTGAGACTCATGAACATCGATAAAAGTGAAGTGGTTACCAGGGGAAAGGGCTGAGAGGGATGGGAGTAAAGAGGGACATATATATCCCATACATAGGTGGTATATTAAACTGAGACTCATAGATACAGATAAAGGTGAAGTGGTTCCCAGGGGAAGGGAGATGTGGGGCAGGGAGTAAAGAGAGCCAAATATATGGTGATGGAAAATGATTTGACTTTGGGTGATGGGCACACAACACAATGAACAACAGTTCAAATGCTTTAGATATGTTCACCTGAAACCTATATACTTTTACTAGTCAATGTCATTCCATAAAATTTAATTTCTAAATAAAAGCAAAACTAGATGAAATTGTATATGATATTTTCAAATATTTTATCAAACTAACAAGTATAATAATATTGGTTGACAGCTTTAATATTGCTGGCTGAAATAGGGAAAGAAAAGAATGCATGTAAGAATTCAAATTCCTAGCTCAAGCACTACATAAGTGATCTGAAAACCCCTAAAGGTAAAATAAAAGTATGAGCCATGAGGAGGTATACTACACTCCAAAGGAACTACTTGAGTTTTCTAACTCATATAAGCAGAAATCTGGGAAACATATGTGGGAATGGATACTGAGCATGTGGGATAATGATGAGAGGAACCCAAAATTGGGTCAAGTTTATTGCTATGTGCTCACTAAGCAGAGATTCTGCATTTAACATTGTGGCTTGAGGAGTTAACAAGGACTTTAAAAGTTTGGTTTGTTGGCTGAGACATGATCCAATAGGAGGCCCACAGTGAATGAACTGGAAATTGTGAACCTACCTTTGTTCAATGTAGATGAAAGTATTCAAAGACTTAGGGAAATTGGAATGTTAGTCATTTAAGACCTATTCACCCACACTGAGTAGGTCCTGAACCCATAAATTTCACCAATAGTGTGAGAAATAAATTTGGGAGAGGAGCCCCAGATTCCTTGAGGAGAAGAGCTCTATGATTGCTCTTCTCTGTGGGGCAGACCTCACAGTAAGAACTGCAGCAAGTGAATTGGAAAACCTAAATGCAATGGGAATAATTGGATCCAGGGATATCAGAGGCCAAAGTGGTGCCACTCATCCACCAAAGGTAAAATGGATATGGTTAATGTAATGGACAGCAAAGTCAAAAAACAGTCAGAATAGTCTGACTCATACAGACTATGGCATTGGCTAGTTCAGCATTGTGTTCCTACCAGTGAAATTGATAAAGACGATGACGTTTATTACAACATGGATGGACCTTGAGAACATTATACTGAGTGAAATGAGTAAATCAGAAAAAGCTAAGAACTAAATGAATTTACACATAGGTGGGATGTAGAAGTGAGACTCATGAACATAGATAAAAGTGAAGTGGTTACTGCAGGGGGAGGGAGCATGGGGGAGGGGGAAGGGAATGTGGACCAGGGGGACTTAAGTGAATGGGGAGGAGAGTGGGGGTATGGGAAAGGGTATAGTGAGGGACAAATACAAGGTGATGGAAATTTATTTAACTTTGGGTAATGGGTATCGAACAATAATCAACAGTTCAAATGCTATAGAAGTATTCACCTGAAACCTATGAGTTCTTATTGATCAATGTCAGTCTCTTGAAGTTAATTTTCTAAATAAAATTATAAAAAAGAAAGGTCACTGAATCTTATTTGATTTTTTTAAATAAATTTTTATTAATGTTAATGGGATGACATTAATAAATCAGGGTACATATGTTCAAAGAAAGCATGTCTAGGTTATCTTGTCATTAAATTATGTTGCATACCCCTCGCCCAGAGTCAGATTGTCCTCCATCACCCTCTATCTAGATTTCTCTGTGCCCCTCCCCCTCCCCCTAACTCTCTCCCTCCCTCCCTTCTGTGTCCTCCCTCCCCCCACCCCTGGTAACCACCACACTCTTGTCCATGTCTCTTAGTCTCGTTTTTATGTTCCACCAATGTATGGAATCATGTAGTTCTTGTTTTTTTCTGATTTACTTATTTCACTTCGTATAATGTTATCAAGATCCCACCATTTTGTTGTAAATGATCCGATGTCATCATTTCTTATGACTGAGTAGTATTCCATAGTGTATATGTGCCACATCTTCTTTATCCAGTCTTCTATTGAAGGGCTTTTTGGATGTTTCCATGTCTTGGCCACTGTGAACAGTGCTGCAATGAACATGGGGCTACATGTGTCTTTACGTATCAATGTTTCTGAGGTTTTGGGGTATATACCCAGTAGAGGGATTGCTGGGTCATAAGGTAGTTCTATTTTCAGTTTTTTGAGGAACCACCATACTTTCTTCCATAATGGTTGTACTACTTTACAGTCCCACCAACAGTGGATGAGAGTTCCCTTTTCTCCGCAGCCTCTCCAACATTTGTTATTACCCGTCTTGTTGATAATAGCTAATCTAACAGGGGTGAGGTGATATCTCATTGTAGTTTTGATTTGCATTTCTCTAATAACTAATGAAGCTGAGCATCTTTTCATATATCTGTTGGCCATTTGTATTTCTTCCTGAGAGAAGTGTCTGTTCATGTCCTCTTCCCATTTTTTTATTGGATTGTTTGTTTGTTTGTTGTTGAGTTTTATGAGTTCTTTGTAAATTTTGGATATTAGGCCCTTATCTGAGCTGTTGTTTGAAAATAACATTTCCCATTTAGTTGGCTGTCTGTTTATTTTGATATCAGTTTCTCTTGCTGAGCAAAAATTTTTTATTCTGATGTAGTCCCATTCATTTATCTTTGCCTTCACTTCTCTTGCCATTGGAGTCAAGTTCATAAAATGTTCTTTAAAACCCAGGTCAATGAGTTTAGTACCTATGTCTTCTTCCATTTACTTTATTGTTTCAGGTCTTATATTTAGGTCTTTGATCCATTTTGAATTAATTTTAGTACACGGGGACAGGCTGTAGTAGAGTTTCATTCTTTTGCATGTGGATTTCCAGTTTTCCCAACACCATTTGTTGAAGAGGCTTTCTTTTTTCCATTGTGTGTTGTTGGCCCCTTTATCAAAGATTATTTGACCATATATATGTGGTTTTATTTTTCGGCTTTCTATTGTGTTCCATTGGTCTGAGTGTCTATTTTTCTGCCAATACCATGCTGTTTTGATTATCGTGGCCCTATAATATAGTTTAAAGTCAGGTATTGTAATGCCCCCAGCTTCATTCTTTTTCCTTAGGATTGCTTTGGCTATTCGGGGTTTTTTATAGTTCCATATAAATCTGATGATTTTTTGTTCCATTTCTTTAAAAAATGTCATAGTAATTTTGATGGGAATTGCATTAAATTTATATATTGCTTTGAGTAATATGGCCATTTTAATTATATTTATTCTTCCTATCCAAGAACAAGGAATATTTTTCCATCTCATTGTGTCTTTTTCTATTTCTCTTAACAATGCCTTGTAGTTTTCGTTATATAGGTCCTTTACATTCTTTGTTATGTTTATTCCTAGGTATTTTATTTTTTTTGTTGCAATCGTGAAGGGGATTATTTTTTGTTTGTTTTCTAATATTTCATTGTTGGCATATAAAAAGGCTATGGACTTTTGTATGTTAATTTTGTATCCTGCGACCTTACTGTATTGGTTTATTGTTTCTAGTAATCTTTTTGTGGAGTCCTTTGGGTTTTCGATATATAGGATCATATCATCAGCAAAAAGTGATACCTTTACTTCTTCTTTTCCGATATGGATGCCTTTTATTTCTTTGTCTTGTCTGATTGCTCTGGCCAGAACTTCTAGCACCACGTTAAATAAGAGTGGAGAGAGTGGACAACCCTGTCTTGTTCCTGATTTAAGGTGGAGTCCTCAGTTTTATGTCATTTAATATGATGTTGGCTGATGGTTTATCATATATGACCTTTATCATGTTGAGATATTTTCCTTCTATACCCATTTTGTTGAGCGTCTTAAACATAAAATCGTGTTGTCTTTTATCAAAAGCCTTTTCTGCATCTTTTGATAAGATCATGTGGTTTTTGTTCTTTGTTTTGTTGATTTATTTGATTTTTTATAAGCAGAAATGTTTCAGGGCAAGTGAACAAAAGTCTAATCTGGATCATAAAACAACAAAAAAAAAAAAAACCCAAAACAAACAAACAAAAAACCAGAAGGTCATGACTCCTCAATCAATTTCTAGTTTAAAGGTCTAAAACCTCTTGGACTAAGGGGAGACTGAGTCTTCTTGAGAAAGTGACCTGTTACACTGCTAAAAACTTATTCTGTTAATCTTTCTTCCATCCTTCCCTACATACCTAGACTCCTTTATCAGATTAACTGTGCATTGTAGAAAAGAAAATATTCAGACCTCTCAGGGACTACTGACACTGAGTCTAAGATGTCTCAGTAACCCACGTGCCAAAGTAGGGACTTATAGATGTCAGGTGATCAATGGAGTTTGGCTCAGCTATGTCTTATATTGGGGCCATTGGGCCCTCAAACCTATCCTGAGGTTATTTTCCCAGTTCCAGAGTGAATAATTTAAATAGATGTTAGCTGCAGTTAGGAGAATCCCCACATTGGTTTCCTGACCTGTGGAGAATGCTATTATGATGAGATGGGCCAAATGGAAGCCACTGAACTATTTCTACCTAAGAAAGTAATAAGGCAAAAGCAATTGTACATTCCTGGAAGGATTGCAGAGATTAGTGCTACCTTCAAGGACTTGAATGATGCAGTGGTGGTGATTCCTGTAACGTCCCTATTCAATTTGCCTATTTGACCTGTGCAGAAGACACACAGATGGCTCTTGGAGGATGACAGCTGATTATCATTAAGCTTAATCAGGTGGTGCTTCCAATAGCAACTGGTGTACCAGATGTGGTTTCATTGTCTGAGCAAAGTGGTATGTAGCTATTGATCTGGCTTTTTCTTCACAGATGTAAATAAGCTTCTTCAGAAGCAGTTTACTTTAGATGGAAAGACCAGCAATACACCTTCACTGTTCTACTTCAGAACTATATCAACTCCAGCTCTATTTGTAATTTATTTACCTGGAATCTTATTCACGTTTTTCTTCCACAAGGTATACTAGTCCATTATATTGATGACATTGTGTTTATTGGACTTGTGAGCAAGAAGTAACAACTACTATAGACTTAATGGTTAGATATTTGTGTGCCAAGAGGTGTAAAATAAATCTGACAAAAATGAAACGGTTTTCTACATCAGTGAAATTTCTAAGGGTCGAGTGGTATTGAGCATGTTGGAATATCCCTTCTAAGGTGAAGGGTAAGATGTTGCATCTGGCCCATCTTATAACCAAGAAAGGGGCACAATGCTCAGTGGACCTCTTCAGATTTTAGAGGCAGAATATTCCTCATTTGAGTGTATTACTCTGGCCCATTTTCTGAATGGCTCCAAAAGCTGCTATTTTTGAGTGGTGCCCAGAATAAGAGAAGGCTCTGCAATGGATTCAGCAATAGAAGGCTGCTGTGAAAGCTCTTTTGCCATAATTAAGACAAATGATCTAGCAGATCCAATGGTGCCAAAAGTGTCAGTAACAGATAGGAATGTTGTTTGGAGCCTTTAGCAGGCCCCTCTAGAGGAGTCATTGCACAGGCCCTTAGAATCGAGAAACAGCTGTTGGCCTGCTACTAAGCCTTAGGAAAGAGTCAAGATATTTATGTCTCATGTGAATTCTCACCAAAGAGTGAAATCAGCAAAGGAGAACTTTTATAATCAAGTGGATAGGATGACCCCTTCTGTGAATACCAGTCAGACTTTTCCCTCAGTCACCTCATCATCATTCAATGGGCTTACAAACAGAGGTAGCCTTGGTGGCAGAATGGAGGTTCTGTATGAACTCCACAACAAATGGAGCTCCATTTACTAACACTCACCTGCAATGGCTACTGCTGATGTCCAATGTGGAAGCTATAAAAACCAAACAAACCTCACAATGAGTTCTTAATATGACATCATTCCCCAGGGTGATTAATCAGCTACTTCCTGTCAGGTGATTCCATCAGACAGCCTCCATCATGGTAGAGGCAGTGTTTTAATATTATTTTTCTAGGTGCTTACTCTGGATATAGATTTGTTTTCTCTGCATACAGGTTTTCTATCTCTACATGCAACATTTCTTCAAAACCACCATCCATGGTTTTACAGAATGCCTTGCCACCATCATGGTCTTCCATATAGTGTTTCTTCTGATCAAGAAACTCATTTTATAGCAATAGAAGTGCAGCAATGGGGCCATGCTCATGGAATTTACTGGTTTACCATGGTTCCTACCGTCTTAAAGCAGCTGGCTTGATAGAACTGTGGAATGGACTTTGCAAGACTCAGTTACATAGTCAGTGAGGTGACAATAACTTGAAGGGCTCGGCAAAATTCTCCAGGAGGCTATAAGTGCTCTGAATCAGCATATGGTATACAGTGTTGCTTCTCCCATAGCCAGAACTCATGGATTCAGAAATCAAAGAGGGAAAATGGCACCAGCACTACTCACTGTTTCTCCTAATGACCTGCTAGCAGACTTTTTGTTTCCTGTTCCTGCAGTCTTGTGCTCAGCTAGCCTAGAGGTCTTAGTTCCAAGGGGAAAATTACTTCTTCCTCCAAGAGCTATGATAATAATTCTATTGAACTGGAAGTTAAGGCTGCAACCTGTTCATTTTGGACTCCTTTATTCCTCTGAATCAATAGGCAAAGAAGGGAGTTCCTGTGTTGACTAGGGTGATTGATCCTGACTACTAAGTGGAAATTAGATTGCTACTCCACAATGAACAGAAGAAAGAGCATGGGTAGAATACAGGATATCCCTTAGGGCACCGCTTATTACCATGTCCTTGATTAAAGTAAATAGAAAACTACAACAACTTAATGCAGGCAAGTCTACTAATGGCCCAGACCCTTCAGGAATGAAGGTTTGAGTCAACAAAGAAGTCAAGAACCACAACTAGCTGAGATGCTTATTGAAGGCAAAGAGAGTATGGAATAGGTAAAAGAAGAAGGTATTTATCAATACCAGCTGTGATCATGTGATTAATTACAGAATAAAAAATATATAATGGTTATGAATATGTATATGTATAATATATATCTCTATCAGTATCTATCTATCTATATCTATCTATAATTTCCATTCTTTTCTTCCCTTTGTTAATCCCTTATCATGAAAGATACAATATACTCACTTTATATTATACTATTTAAATATTGTTAGATTTGCTGTTATGAACAAGACAGTTAATAACAAGTGTTGGAGAGGCTGTGGAAGAAAAGAAACCTTCATTCACTGCTATAGGAATGCAAATTAGTACACGTATTATGGAAAAAAGTACGGTTGTTCCTCAAAAAATGAAGAATAGAACTAATTTATGACCCAGCAATCCCTCCATTAGGTATCTACCCCAAAAGCTTGAAAACATTGGTATGTAAAGACACATGCATCCCCATGGTCATCGTGGCATTATTCACAGTGGCCAAGACAGGAAAACAACCAAAGTGGACATAGATAAAACTGAAGTGGTTACCAGTGGGAGAGGGATATGGGGCAGGGGGACAGGAGGAGGAGGTGGGAAGAATGTAGAAAGGGACAAATATAAGGTGAGGGAAAATGATTTGACTTTGGGTGATGGGTATACAACATAATCAACTGTTCAAATGCTATAGATATATTCACCTGAAACCTATGTACCCTTATTGATCAATGTCACCCTGTTAAATTGAAATTTCTAAATAAAATTTAAAAAATAAATGAATATTGTTAACTTTGCAACATAATATCTAAGTTATGGAATTTGAGAAGAAGGGAACACATCATTTAAGGACTTTGCATCTTCTTCTGTGGAATGGGTTAGTGGGTTTTTCGCTGCTCCCAGGAGAGTTGAATCAAGTTAGGTTAAAGGATAACCTTATTATTGTTTTTATTTGGAGATTAAGTAAGGTTTAAGGAGATGTGTATGGATGCCAAGCTGACAAGGGGTAGATTTGTGATGATTAATTTTATGTGTCAACTTGTAGGGTGTTTTTGGATAAACTTCAGTGAAATTTGTGTAAGAAGATGCCCTCTATGAAGTAACCAGGCCGCATCCAAATAGTTGAAGTCTGAATAGGACAAAAAGACATATACACAGGAGAAATTCTCGGCAGATGACCTGCAGATCTCATAACGTACCATCAGCTCTTCTTGGACTTTAGGCTGCCAACCTTCAGGCTGTAACTGCAACATTGGCCTTCCTTCATCTTCAGGTTGCCAGCCCACTTTGCAGATTTTGGATTTATTATTCTTCATAACATATAAGCTAATTCTAAATCTCCTTCTATGTAAATATCCTTTGCGTTCTATTCTTCTGGAGAAACCTGAATAGCCAATATGGTAACCCCTATGATCTTAGGGTGATTATTTTTTTTCTTTTTTTTTCTGAAGCTGGAAACGGGGAGAGACAGTCAGACAGACTCCCTCATGCGCCCGACCAAGATCCACCCGGCACACCCACCAGGGGCGACGCTCTGCCCACCAGGGGGCCATGCTCTGCCCCTCCGGGAAGTCACTCTGTCGCGACCAGAGCCACTCTAGCGCCTGGGGCAGAGGCCAAGGAGTCATCCCCAGCACCCGGGCCATCTTTGCTCCAATGGCGCCTCGGCTGCCGGAGGGGAAGGAGAGGGCGAGGGGTGGAGAAGCAGATGGGTGCCTCTCCTGTGTGCCCTGGCTGGGAATCGAACCCAAGACTTCTGCACGCCAGGCCAACGCTCTACCACTGAGCCAACCGGCCAGGGCCTTAGGGTGATTATTGAATATAACTAGAGGACAAATAGGATGCCTTCCATTAACCATCATAAATATTGACTTGAATAAACATCATTAAAATGTCTATATACACAAAGCAATATATAAATTAAATGTAATTCCTATTAAAATACCAATGATATATTTCAAAGATATAGAACAAATTTTCCAAAAATTTATATGGAACCAAAAAGAACACGAATAGCCTCAGCAATCTTGAGAAAGAAAATTAAATTGAGCGTATCACAATCCTGATATCAAGTTATAGTACAAGACCATTGTACTCAAAACAGCTTGGTACTGGCATAAGAACAGGTTAACAGATCAGTGGAATAGAAGAGAGAACCCAGAAATAAACCCACACCTTTATGGCCAATTGATATTTGACAAAGGAAATAAGAGCACACAATGGAGTAAAGAGAGTTTCTTTAACAAATGGTGCTGGGAAAATTGGACAAATGCATGCAAAAAATGAAACTAGACCACCAACTTACACCATTCACAAAAATAAACTCAAATGGATAAAAGACTTGAATGTAAGTCATGAAACCAATGTCATCTTGAAAAAAAAACCTAGGCAGTAAGCACTCTTACATCTCTTGCAGCAATATATTTGCTGATTTAACTCCATGGTCAAGTGAAATAAAGGACAGGATGAACAAATGGGACTATATCAAACTAAAAAGCTTTGCACAACAAAAGACACCATGAACAAAATAAAAAGAAAACCCACACAATGGAAGAACATATTTGCCAACACCAGGAAAGTAAACAATCCTATCAAAAACTGGGCAAAGGAACTGAATAGACAGTTCTCCAAAGAGGACATACAGATGGCCAAAGGGCATATGAAAATATTTTTAATGTCACTAATTATTAGAGAAATGCAAATCAAAACGACAATGAGATACTACCTTACATGGGTCAGAATGGCGCTCATTAACAAAACAACACATAACAAGTGCTGGCGAGGGTGTAGAGGAAAGGGAACCCTCCTGCATAGCTTGCTGGTAGGAATGCGGACTGGTGCAGCCACTGTGGAAAACAATATGGAGATTTCTCAAAATTTAAATATCAAACTGCCTTTTGACCCAGCCATCCCACTTCTAGGAATATATCCTAAGAATACCAAATCACTGATTCAAAAGAAGAAATGCACGCCCATGTTTATTGCAGCATTGTTTACAATAACCAAGATCTGGAAACAGCCCAAGTGTTCGTCAATGAATGAGTGGATTAAAAAGCGGTGGTACATATACACACTGGAATACTATGTGGCCATGAAAAAGAAGAAAATCTTACCCTTTGCAACAACATGGATGGACCTGGAGTCTATTATGCTAAGCAAAATAAGGCAGGCATAGAAAGAAAAATATCATATGACTTCAATCATATGAGGAATCCAATGAACAATGTGAACTGAGGAACAGAAGCGAGGCAGAGAAGGGGTCAAAGAGTCCAGACGGAAAGCAGTAAGAGGGAAAGGGGGTGAGAGGAGGGGATCAAAGAAAGGAAAGACATTAGTGAAAGTATATACACATAACACAGAGAAATATAGGACAGCATATTAAATCATTGAGGGAAGAGGGGAGGGGTAGAGAGGGTATCAAGAAGAACACGAGGTAGGGAGGGAAGGAGATATATTCAGGGGAACACTTGTAACTATGTAAACAACAAGTTAAAATCAATTTATAAAAAGTCTGTAATGTTGGAGTATATATTCTTTGAAAGGGTTCTGGGCTTGTGTATACTTGTAGATATGCTAACTTTCTGTTTAGGCTTTTGAGATTTTATCAATTTTATTGAGGTTTAATTGGTATGCAATAAACTGCATATCTTTAAATTTTTAAGTGTGGTGAAGCATATAAAACATAACACTTGACATTTTTTAAATGTACAGTTTAGTGGCATTAAGTACATTCACAATCTTGTTCAATCATCACTTTCTATTTCCAAAATGTTTTTATTATCCCCAAATGGAAACTCTGTTTCCATGGGAAACACTAACTCCCCATTTCCCTTCTACCCAGCCTCTTGTAACCTCCATTCTACTTTCTGTCTCTATGAATGTGCCTATTCTAGATACTTCACATAAATGGAATCATACAATATTTTTCATTTTTTAACTGGTTTATCTCACTTAGCATAATGTCCTCAAGTTGCATGTGTCACAACTTCATTCCTTTTTATGGCTTAATAATATTCCATCATATGTATTTTTGTTTGTTTTTTTATTTACTTGCCTATTGATGGGCACTTGGGTTGTTTCCACCTTTTGACTATTGGCAATAATGCAGCTGTGAATATGTGTACACAAGTACTGTCTGAGTATCTGTTTTCAATTCTTTTGGTATACAACTAGGAGTGGAATTCTCAGATCATACAGTAATTCTATGTTTAGCTTTTTGATGAAATGCCATACTACTTTTTTTTACAATGGCTACACCATTTTATCTTCCCACAACAATATGTGATGATTTCAATTTCTTCACATCCTTGTCAATACTTCTGAACTTTTATTTTAAAAAATTATAGCTATATTAGAAGGTGTGAAGTGTTATCTCACTGTGATTTTAATTTGCACTTACCCAATGACTGATAATGTTTAGCATCGTTTCATGTGCTTATTGGCCATTCGTATATCATCCTTGGCGAAATATTTACTTGAGTCTTGTGCTATTTTTTGACAGTAATACACTTTTATTTTTGTAACATTTATACATTTCTGCAATGAATTGTTTAATAAACAGTGTACAGAATTTTTTGGTGTTTCCTTTCAGTTAAAGTAATATGTTAAGGGCACAGGGATATGATACTTTCTTAAGAAATACACATTCAAGGTTATTATCACAGGCTAGAAAATTCCATTGAAATACTGAAGCAAATACATTAAAAAATCATGTCAGGTACTTTAACACAACAAAATACAACCATCCTGTTGGTTGAAATAATTCACACAACCCTGAATTAAACATCAACAAAGGTGAAAAAGGCAGATGTTATATTCATCAGACAATTTTGTTAGGACAGCTCTCTAAGTTTACAAGAGAGTCAGTTTTCACCTTGTTTTGCCCCTTTATTTCTTCTATGACACTAAGGACAATAGGGTGTTCAAGTCCCCTACTATGACTGTATTACTGTTGTTTTCTCCCATTATGCCGATCAAAATTTGCTATATATATTTACATGATCTTATATTGGGTACATAAATATTTTTAAAGGTTATATCCTCTTGTTGGATTTGCTTGCTTTATCATTATGTGATATGCTTCTTTGTCAATTACTATAGCATTAGTTTTAAAGTCTATTTTGTCTGATACAAGAATTGTTATGATAGCTATTTTGTTTCCCTTTGCATGAAACATCATTTTCTATCCCTTTACTTTCATTCTGTGTATGTCTTTCGATCTGAAGTGGGTCTGTAATAGACAGCATAAGTGTGAGTTTTGATTTCTTATCCATTCAGCTACCCTATGTGTTTTGATTGCAGCACTTAATCCATTTGCATTTAAAGTAGTTATTGACAGATATATAGTTATTGCCATTTTATTAGTCATATTTATCTTCTTTTCTCCTTTCTTCTTAAAAAAGCCCCTTTAACATTTCTTGTAATATTGATTTGGTGATGAAAAACTCCTTTAGCTTTTTCTTTATTTCTTCTTGAACTTTAAATAATTGTCTTGCTAGGTAGAGTAGTCTTGGTTGTAGTTTCTTGTTTTTCATCGAATATTTCCTGTCAATCCCTCTGTTCTGAAATATTCCTGTTGAGAAATCAGATGACAGTCTTATGGTAGCTCCCTTGTAGGTTACTAACTGCCTTTCTATTGCCACTTTTAAGATTCTTACTTTGTCTTTAATGGTTGACATTTTAATTATGATGTGTCTTGTTGTGCACTTCTTTGGGTACATCTTCTTTGGGATTCTCTGTGCTTCCTGGGCTTGTATGTCTATTTCCTTCACCTGGTTAAAAAAGTTTTCAGTCATTATTTCTTCAAATAGATTCTCAATCCCTTGCTTTCTATTTTCTCCTGGTATTCCTGTGATGCAAATGTTGCTACAGTTGATGTCCCAAAGGTTCCTTCAATTATCCTCATTATTTTTAAAAATATTTTTCCTTTCCTGACCAGGCAGTGGCTCAGTGGATAGAGCGTTGGATTGGGATGTGGCGGACCAAGGTTCAAGACCCCAAGTTCACCAACTTGAGCCCAAGGTTGCTGACTCAAGCAAGGGGGTCACTCAGTTTGCTGTAGCCCCCCGGTCAAGTCACATATGAGAAATCAATCACTGAACAACTAAGGAGCCACAACGAAGAATTGATGTTTCTCATCTCCTATCTTCCTGTCTGTCTGTCCCTATCTATCCCTCTCTCTGATTCTCACAGTCTCTGCCATAAAAAAATAAAAAAAAATTTTTTTCTTCCGTGGATGCATTATCCTGACAGACAAAGGTTATAAGTTCAATCCCAGGTAAGGGCACATACAGATTGATTTTTCTGTCTGTCTCTCTCTTCTTTCTCTCTCTCTAAAATCAATCAATAAATTTTAAAAGAGAATTTTTTTTTTTTTGCTTTATGGATTGTGTATTTTCTGCTACCTTGTCTTCCAAATCACTGATTCAGTCCTCTGCTTTATCCTACTGACTGTTTATTCTTTCTAGTGTATTCTTCATTTTAGATATTGTAACCTCCATTTGTAACTGGTTCTTTTTAAAATGATTTCTATGTCATTTTTTAATATTTTCTATCTCTTAAATGAAGTGCTCAACAAGTTCTTTGAGAATCTGTATAACCATGCTTTATACTCTGTATCTGGTAGATTGCTTGCCTCCATTTAGTTTAGTTCTCTTCTGGAGTTTTTTCTTGTTCTTTTATTTGGGACACATTCCCTTTTCTCCTCATTTTAATTGCCTCTCTATGTTTATTTTTATGTATTAGGTGGATTTTCTATGTCTCCCAGTCTTGGCAGAATGGCCTTACATAGTAAATGTCCTGTTCACCCCAATGGTACAGTCTACTTGACCACTTGAGCTGGGTGCTACTACAGTTTCACTTGTGTGGGTTGTGTGTGCCATCCTGTTCTAGAGGAACCTTGACTGCTGTTGATACTTCAGTGGAGTTTACTCTCAGGCTGACTGGCTGTGAGTATTATCCTTGCCTACAGTGCATGAGATATTATGGCAGGAGTAGACCTTATTAGCAGGATTCACCCCAGTGGGCTCTGGTATCTTTGAATGTGCTGTGTGTGTTGCTATTCAGGTGGTACTCTGTTGTGGTCTGAAGCCAGCCACTGGATGTGTTGGTTCTGGAGTTTCTAGAAGGGGCTTTGGTGCTGTCCAAGGCCTGCTACTATCTGAGACCAGCATGACACTAGTTGGTAGAATCTACAAGCTGATCTGAAGTTGGTGGCTGCCTGTGCTGAGCCTAGAGGCATATGGAAGAGGCCACACTGCAAACCAAGACTGGGGCTTGTACCAGTAGCAGGCCTGGGGCTACTCAAGAAAAGGTCTAGAGCACCAAGAGATCTACCATCACTTGTTGGCTGCCCATCAGGTTAGCCACTGATATAGCCTCAGGAAGTAAGTGAGTTGTTGAGGTGAGATCTCAGGGAATCATCGGAAAAGGGGCATGAGATGTTCACGTTCTTAATGAAGGTTCATATTTGGTTGTGTAGGAGGAGGATTCAATACAGGGACATGGTGACTATCCCTATAGCCCTCTTCTTGAAGCCACACAACTCATTTTTTCCTTGTATTTTTATGGTAACCACTGCGTCACTAATTTTCCTGGAGCACAGGAAAGTCTGTGTCCAGCTTTTATTTTTTTATAGGTTGCCTGCATTTCCAGCAGCTTTCTGTATCACTTAGAAGGAAGGAATACAAACTGACTGTCACAGCCAGATGCTGTGGGGAATCCTATTCCTAGCACTGGTGCTCTAGACTGGGGAGCCTGGTGTGGACTGGGATGCCCAGTGTAGGCTGGGACATCTCACTCCTCAGTGGAGACCTCTGCAGCTGAGATATCCCTTCCAGTTCACAACTGCCACATGTGGGTATGGGGCTAGTCTGTTTTGCATCTCTATTTTTCTTACGTCTTGATGTGACTTCTTTATATCCTTTGTTATAGGGTTTGGATTCAGCTAGTCTTCAGGTGGTTCTCCAGGTTGATTGTTCTAGAATTTAGCTGTAATTTTTATGTAGTCATGGGAAGAGATGAGCACAGTGCTTACCTATTCTGCCTTCTTGACTGGCACCTTGGATATGTTAACTTTTAAATTTTATATCACATAGTATTATTTAGTTTCCAGAATAGTTATTTTTTGAATTACTTTCATTTCATTAAATCTGTGATATACTATCCACGTGTTTTCATAAAGGTGGCATGGATTACTTAATTGGCGTGTTGAGATCTGAGCTACTCACTTTGGCTAGACACAGAAAAATGAATTCAATTTCTAGTCTTCAAACACCTTAGAGCTTCATAATAGAATTACACAGCATCTGATACACTTAAGCCATAAACAATACACCTACAGAGAAATAAATCAGCTATACTAACTCCATATTTGAAAGGTTATTTTTCCTATCATTGTCAATGCAAAAATTAACTTTTATTCAATGAATATACCATATTTTGTGCAGTATAAAATTTACTGGATATGAAAAGGCCAGTAAAATGGGGTCCTTGTTGTCAAAGATCTCACAATCTTGTAAGAGGGCAAATACTAACAGGAAACCACTAACCACTATTGCTGCTGAATTTGAAGTTTATATAGAGTGGTGAGCAGTGAAGAAAAAAGAGAAAGAGGAGACAATGAAATAAACTGAGTGAGTGGCCAAAGAAGAAGGAAGAAAATGAGGATATATGTCACATTATGAATGTTAAAGCTCTAAATATGCTTATTAATTTTATGAATCATTGAGTTTACATCTTGCATTCCGACCTCTAAGGAATGGCCCTGTCATGGTGCCCTGGTGCCCTTGCATGCATCCATATAGGCAAAGGCATTAGCTACAGCTAATCTGAATCCTATAAGAACACCTTATAATTCTCATGGGACACAAGAGATCCCAAAATTGGAACAAAGCTGCTGCAAGGATATCTCTTACTCACAGTCCTCTCTTCCCTAAGAGGCTGTCAGGGGAAAGTTTCTCATCTAGTCCTTGGTTCTAAGGAAATAGAAAGTCCCTTGGTCCTTAGAGTATAACTGTGGAATGTAAAAATCACTCAACTTCAGTATAGATGTGGCTCCTTAGCAACAAGGTACCTCACAACTTGTGCTGTAGTCTTCTGGCCCTTTTTTTTTTTTTTTTTTTTTTTTTTTTTGTATTTTTCTGACGCTAGAAATGGGGAGAGACAGTCAGACAGACTCCGGCATTCGCCCGACCAGGATCCACCTGACACGCCCACCAGGGGCGAAGCTCTGCCCATGAGGGTGCGATGCTCTGCCCCTCTGGGGCGTTGCTCTGTTGTGACCAGAGCCACTCCCGCGCCTGGGGCAGAGGCCGAAGAGTCATTCCCAGCGCCCGGGCCATCCTTGCTCCAATGTAGCCTCGGCTGTGGGAGGGGAAGAGAGAGACAGAGAGGAAGGAGAGGGGGAGGGGTGGAGAAGCAGATGGGCGCTTCTCCTGTGTGCCCTGGCCGTGAATCGAACCCAGGACTTCTGCATGCCAGGCCGACGCTCTACCATTGAGCCAACCGGCCAGGGCTTTCTGGCCCTTTTTTTCTGTTACCCTTTCTGTGTGAGACAAAGAGTACATGTTGCTTACACATATTCACTGTCTATGTAGTAATAAACTGTCTAAATCTCTAAAAAGTTTATCGCATCAGTTCTGATCAAGTCCATCAAGCCTTGACCTTGTCCTTGACTTGTTTTTATTAGTGAGTTTGACAAATTCTGTGCCTAATGTGAGTCTAGTAAATTTATGATGCCCTCTTAGAAAATATGGTGCTACACAGGCCAGATTAAGGCAGACGATAAATTGCATGTTATCTGGTAGCACATACTGTAGTCTTTGTGGTGGCAAGAGGGGAAGTAGAGTCCTCCCACTAAGGGATTACACGGGCCATGTTAGGAAAGATAAGAATTCCCACATTTGGTAGGGCAGTATTACCTAAGAGATGAGAAAGAAGAGAGGATTAAGGGTTCTTCCACAGGGGCTATGTGAGCCTGTCAGGGTACAAGACTCCTAGGGATCAGTACCTGTTGATAAACATTTGGAAATGAAGTTGCTAGAAGTAGGATCAAAACTAGTTTCTCAAATGATATTTTGTTTTCATTTAAAGTGCATTTGTGGTGTCCCAGTACATGGCCACTTAAAATCAAAATTAAATGTGAAGATACACTTATAGTACAAATTTCTCCCCCTGTGCCACTCTCTTCCCCTGTTCCCTAAGCTTCCAGCTACAGTGTAACTCCCAAAGTACTTATTTTAAAAGTCGTAGTTCTGGGCCCTGGCCATTTCCCTCAGTCGGTTAAGGGTATCATCCTGAAATGGCAAGGTTGAAGGTTCAATCCCCAGTCAGGGCACACATAGGGTGCAACCAAAGAATGCATGAGTGAGTAGAACAAGACTGAGTGGAGCAATGAATGAATGCTTCCCTTTCCTCTCCCCTCTCCCACCTCTTTCTCTCTGTCTCTCTAAAAAAAATCAATAAAATTAAGCCTTGGCCTGATATGGAGCATCATCCCAGAGCACAGAGGTTGCTGGTTTGATTACCCTGTCAGGTCATATACAGGAACAGCTCAATGTTCTTTTCTCTCTCTCACCCTGCCTCTCTCTCAAAAAAAGTCTTTGCTCTGTGTTTCTCCAAAAAATAAAAAAGTATCTAGTACACTGTGGTAAAACTTTCCTTTGGAGAGAAAAAAAAAGGTTAAATTAGCTTTTGGGTGAGATTCAAAATGATTATGCATTCAGTTATGAAATGTATAATTGGTTTGAACTGTGACACATGTTTGAAATTTGAATGTGTATAAAGTATTTAAATTACCATGATATTCAAAATTTTTGCTGTATAATGATGCTTTGTTGGTTGGCAAATTAAAGGTCTCATTCTCAGTGGCCTTCGCTGCCCACCAGCAACAATGACTAATAAGCTTCAACAAAATTCAAAGCCTGTTTACCAAGTAAAGTTCCTTGAAAAAATGTGAGCTTCACTGAATTACTGTGAAATTCAAAGATAAATTGTTGTCTTTTACAGACTTAAAAACAATATGTTCCTGATAGGAAATTAGTAACGCCTACAAAACTTGGCCAATTATCTCACAGTAAAAGAAGTTGATTACAGGAAAATTTGGCTGCACCTGTTTCTGACAGATTTTATAGGATTGCAATGCCCTTTTAGAAAAAAGATATGTAAGGTCCTTCAGGTTGACTAGCCAGGTATGGAATTAAATCTTGGATATAAGTAGCAGACCTAACTATTGAAATGTTCAGTGATAAGGGAGACAACTAGTCTTTGAACATTATCCTTGAAAACCCTGGCGAGTTGCATCAATAGTTATAGTTAGAGATAAGAGTAGGGGACACCATAAAGCAAAAAAAAAAAAAAGTATTCCATGGTTGTTGCTCAGCTTTCTGTGTCATTTAGAAAAGAAAACTAGTACCCTTTGATGAATGGCCATAAGCACAGATAAAATATTCCCTAGTAATCAAGAGTAGTTATTTACTCAGGGACATGCTAAGTTCTATTGTTACAATGACCAGGAAATGTGGGATATTAGGTAGGTTTGAGCAAAATCCCAGTGAGAGTACAGAGGCTTAGTCATTCTGACTATCAAGTGAGGGAGTCATGCTAGATTTCATGGATGAAAAGGAATAGACATCACTGTGTTACCTAAAGACTAACCCCATATGCGGAGCAAGCACGGCCACATGCACTTTGGCTGATGACATAAGCATGGAAGAGTAACATGTAACAACCAATCAGGGCTTGTTGCAGTAGGTTTTTACATTAATAATAAAACAGTGGTCTATCTGAGATGAGTTTCTGTCATCTAATAAACACATGGATGAAAGCAGGGAAAGCTATAACTTCCCTTCAGGCCATTGTAACCTGAGCTTGGATTTATAGTGGAGAACATGAGCACTCAGGAGATGAGACAGTCATACAAGGTCAGATTGACCGGTTTGTAGATGATACGACCATGCTATCAAAGATGATGAAATCTTCTCTTGTGGCACAGAGATAGTCTCCACATTCTGTCCAACAAACTGTCAGAATCGAAGCCTGGACACAGAACTGGGAAAATTTCCTTCTGGCTAATGAGGAGGGAAACAACAACAACAACAATTGACGTTCTAGACCATAGGACCATGTGGACCTGACTATTATGCCAGGGGGAGAGGTTCCAAAGAAGAGATTGGTCATTTGCCCATTGCCATGAACTGGGTGGCTTAGGCAATAGAAATTTATTTCTTGCCGTTCTGGATATTGGGAAGTTCAATATCAAAGTGCTACCGTATTTGGAGTCCGGTAATATCCTGTTTCTTAGTTTATAGGTGGCTAACTTCTTGCTATGTCTTCACACGGAGGAAGGGTCAAAAGAACTCTCTGGGGTTTCTTTTGTAAGGACACTAGTCCCATTCATGAGGGCTCTACTCTAATGACTTAATCACCTTCCCAAATCTTCACCTCTAAATGCTATCCTATTGAAGAGTTAGGATTTCAACATATGAATTTCATGGGGACATAACCATTCAGTTCATTGCACCCATGAAGATAACTCTATCAGACTAAGAAGGACTACCAAAATTAAAGATCCTGACTGTAGCAGGGAGAGATCCCTGGCCAACTTTGATATCTACTATGCACAAACAGGAGAATGACCAAGAGGACCTTGCTGAAGTCTGTGCTATTTAAATTAGTGATGATACAGGAGCTTCAACATCATCTTTTTTTTTTTTTTTTTTTTTGTATTTTTCTGAAGCTGGAAACGGGGAGAGACAGTCAGACAGACTCCCGCATGCGCCCGACCGGGATCCACCTGGCACGCCCACCAGGGGGCGAAGCTCTGCCCACCAGGGGGCGATGATCTGTCCCTCTGGGGCGTCGCTTTGCCGTGACCAGAGCCACTCTAGCGCCTGGGGTAGAGGCCAAGGAGCCATCCCCAGCGCCCGGGCCATCCCTGCTCCAATGGAGCCTCGGCTGCAGGAGGGGAAGAGAGAGACAGAGCGGAAGGAGGGGTGGGGGTGGAGAAGCAAATGGGCGCCTCTCCTATGTGCCCTGGCCGGGAATCAAAACCGGGTCCCCCGCACGCCAGGCCGACGCTCTACCGCTGAGCCATCCGGCCAGGAACATCATCTTTTTATCTAGATCTTGTCCCATTCAAAAACAAAAAGGACTCAGACAGAGGCTGAGGACCTCCTTCCCTAAGAAGGACTAATACCTGGAGCACTGGTCAAGGTATCTTGGGGCCTTAATGGCAAGTAAGTTTGCCAAAACTTTTCGACTCTTCTGAACATTGTCACGCAAGCCACTGCGGTATTGGGCAGCACCCACTGGCATGAACAGTACGATATATATATATAATGCTGATCTCCCCAAAGATGTTTACATCCTAATCCCTAGAACCTGTGAATACGGACTAAATCCACTGTTTCAACTGAAAGATTCTCTTTTTTTATTTGATTAGAATTTGATTAATTTTATTGAATTCACCAGTATGACATTAGTTAATAAAATTATATATGTTCCAGGGGTACAATTCTACAACCTCATCTGTACATTGTATTGTGTGTTTACCACATAAAGTCTAGTAAGATTGAAGGATTCTGATGTGCAGTGTTGAACGTTACTGATGCTTTCTTCAGCATTCTATTGGATCTATATGGTGAAAGCCAGTTTTCCTTCATGTGAGTCAAATTAAAATGTTTACTGTGCTGCCACAGGCAATCTAAACTGTCCCATGGTTTCACACAATAGATAGGCTAAGACCTAAAAAAGACTGTAACCTCACCAGAAATATTCTAATAACATTATATGGATTACGTTATTCTGATTGGAAGGGCTAAGGACAGCATATGGACTGCCCTAAATGGATGATACCGTATGTAAGTAACCAGAGTTGAAGGATTAACCCTAGCAAGAACCAGTGGCTAGAAACTCAGGTAATGTTTCTGGTAACCATGTAGGCTGATGCCTAGAGAAGATCTTTGAACCTGATAAAGAAAAGCCGATGACCTTAAAACCTCCAGCAAATGATAAGGGGGCACAACATCTGATTGACTTGTTCTGTATTTGAGGTACATCCTACCTCACATGAGAACTCTGTTCAGCCCATTACCTAAGATTATTCAAAAGAAGTCATCTTTTAATGTGGCCTGACAAACAACAAGCCCAGAAACTATCTAGCAACCTGTACAAACTTCCACTTGGGCCATTCTGCTTTAATGAGCCCTTTGAGGTATAAGTATCAGCAATTGACACTTGTGCAGATTGGAGCTTGTGACAAAAAATACCTGGCTACCAGGCAGCAGAGCTGAACTTTTTGGACTCCTGATAGGCAGCAGGTGACTACTTGGTAAACCCCATTTAAGTGACTATTACTGCTTTGTTATTGGGTGCTGAGAGACTCAGAGACTTGCAAAGCAACAGCTGTATTGTTAGAAACTGATACTCCTACCAAGGGATGAGTCAAAATGAGAACATCAACAGAGTGGAGGTTATCCAACAAGCATCTGTTATTAAATGAATGTGGTGTATTCAGGGAAAAAAAGATAAGGTAGACATTAGGGAGTCTCACAGTTTCATGAAGTGAAACTGTGACTGGTCACCCTCTAGATGAGACTGTCTCACACATGTGGTCTGGGTCAGCACCATGGTATATTTGGGGGTTCGAGTACATGGAAAGTTTCTGAGGATACCTGACCTGGTTCACAGATGGGTCATCTAAGTTCAAAGCCAATTTAGTGTACTCGTCCACTGTTGCTGTGCAGTCCCAATGAAAACTGTACTATAACTGCCCTCGGAAGAGGGAACTCTGTTCAGTAGTGTATTTTCACGGTGCTCATGAGGAAAACACTCCTCAGATCCACCCTGTTATCTGTTCTTGATTCATGGGCAAAAGCCCACAAAAGGGCAAGTGATGCCAGGCAGTAAAATGACTAGATGATCAAGTCTCAGCTTCTGTAGGGAGAAGCATTATATGGCCGCAAACTGCACAAGACCTACAACCCTTGTTGGTGACCCACATACAAATAACTATCTAACCATATAACTTCTATATTTGGCCTGTGCAAAAGACAAATGAATCTTGGAAAATCACAGTTAATCACTGTAAACTTAATGACTTCAATTGCATTTCAGTTCTTTTTGAGTGTAGCACACTTGTTCATGGGTCATACATTGTTCCTCACCATTAGGGGACTTCTGAGACCTGATTTTAGTTATAGGTCTAGAATCAAAGACGGGTAGTGGGAATAGGTCTTTAGGATAATCAGAGTCTGAATGGCAACTGCCTTGGATGAAGCCATTATAGGTGGCTTAGGTAATGCAAGGTTAATCTCCACAGATTGGGGTGGAAGGGCGAGGATCAATGGGAATAGGAAAGCTACTACCACTGAAGGTGAGGTGGGTACTTCCATTGTAGATGGGGAGGTTGATTTCACTGGCAAACAGATTCATCAGAATTTCGGGCTTTTATGATTCAATTTTATCAAGATCGTCCCATATGTTTCCATCCCAATTTATAAGACCCCATTCTTTCTTATTCAGTGTCCTCACTTTAATACTGATGCCCTGTGAAGCTGGGAGTTCTATTTATGTTAAATTTAGCTAGTCACTGGGTGAGATTCTCTGTTTGATTTTCAGCGATCTCAGCCCTGCAGCTGTAGGAGATAAGGGCCTTCTTCAGAGCATGTCTAGAAACTTTCAGATAATTTACATGCTACTTGAGCTGTGAATTCAAATCCATGAACCTACCCTAATGTTTTACCACTTTATTCAGTGACATTAGGAGTAACCAGTCAACATCAGTATATTCACTAATTTTTAAAATGCTGGAAGGTAACATATATAGCCTGAACAGGCGGTGATGTAGTGAATAGAGTATGGGATTGGGATGCAGAGGACCCAGGTTTGAAACCCCGAGGTTGCTGGCTTGAGTGTGGGATCACAGAGATGACTCCATTGTCTCTTGCTTAAGCCCAAGGTCACTGACTTGAGCAATGGGTCACTTGCTCTGCTGTAGCTCCCTGGTCAAGGCACATGTAAGAAAGCAGTCAATGAACAACTAAGGAGCCTTAACGAAGAATTGATGGTTCTCATCTCTCTCCCTTCCTGTTTGTCTGTTCCTATCTGTCCTTCTCTCTGCCTGTCTCTATGTCTCTGTTACCAAAAAAAAGTATCATATATACAGTCACCCAGCATCTTATAAGTAGTTGATTAGGAATATACAATACAGATATTTTGCATAATTATATTGCCAGATCACACCATATTTTTTTGTGTACTCTTTATCACTAGAAATAGTCATTAGTATCTTTAAATTGTATAAGTATAGAGAGATAACTCTAGAAACTTTGTAACAATTCAGAAAACTAATCCTTAACATCTATTCCTCTAGAAACACTTTCAGCACCAAAATCTGTATTAGCCAGGGTTCTCCAGAGAAACAGAACTAATAGGATATTAATTTATTTATGCATTCATTTATTATGAAGAGTTGGCTCATATGATTATGAAGGTTAAGAAGTCCCATAATCTGATATCTGCAAGCTTAAGTCCCATGAAATATCTGAAGGCCTGAATACCAGGGGGAGCTGTTGGTACAAATCTCTGTCTGAGGGCAGGAGTAGTCTGATGTCTGAGCTCAACCAGTAAGGTGGTTAGGGAACAATGGAACAACTTCTCCCTCATTCTGATTTTCTCTATTCAGGCTCTCAAGAGATTGGATGATGCACACTTAGATTGGGGAAGATAATATATTTTACTTAGTCTACCAACTCAAACATTAATCTCATTCAGAAATATTCTCACAGATACATCAGAGATAATATTTAGCCACATATCTGGGTACCCCATGATCCAGGCAAGTTGACACATAAAATTAACCACCACATTGATCAAATTTGCAGTATGAGAATGGAACATGTAGATACAGCATTTATCTGAATATAGCATCACACAGGGTGTGATAATGTATCTACAATTCAGGACTGGGCCCAAAAATCAAGGTCTAGTATTTCTAATGCATAAAGGCAAGAAGCCTGGAAAATGTACCCAGACTGCCAGTGACACAGTTGAGTGGCAAATGGAGCTTTTGAAACCTAGCCAGTATTAGCAAATAGACTATATAACCCCCTTAAGCTCCCCTTGAGAATATTGTTAGACATCAACCTCATAGACATCTTTTCAGGGTATGGCATTGCGATTCCCATCTACTTAGCAAATGGGGACCATACTATTGAATGCTTAGATGGATGTTACATATTTTGATTCTCTAAACATGTGATTAGACATTGTTATTGTCTTTTTAGTGAGAAATAATAAGCAGTGGGCAGCTATATAAACATCCTTTGGAGTTTTTATGTCCCATGTCATCCCCAGGCAGTACGGATTGAAAGATAAAATAGATTCTTCAAGGAGAAAATGAAAAAAGATAATAGGATAACTAAGGTTCAGTTCCCAGTGGAATAAACAACCAAGAAGGTAGTTTGGGCTCTATATATGGCCATTCCTTAAAAGGGTGCCTTCCATTTAAATAAAAATGCTTAATTATGAGATTGGGTAGGTGAGTGGAATCCCATACTGGCTGTAATAAAATCCAACCCATATAATTTACTCTTATTGCTCTACTGTTTTCACTCCTACACCAACTCCCAGGATATCAGGTAACTAGAACTTTCAAGAAGAAGAAGATGTAGGGGTGGGAGACTCTAACCCAGGGGTCGGGAAGCTTTTTGGCTGAGAGAGCCATGAACGCCACATATTTTAAAATGTAATTTCGTGAGAGCCATACAACAATGAGTGTACCTTACGCATTGTCCAATAAAAATTTGGTGCTGTCCCGGAGGACAGCTGTGATTGGCTTCAGCCACCCGCAATCATGAATATGAGTGGTAGGAAATGAATGGATTGTAATACATGAGAATGTTTTATATTTTTAACGTGATTTTTTTTATTAAAGATTTGTCTATGAGCCAGATGCAGCCATCAGAAGAGCCATATCTGGCTCACGAGGCATAGGTACCTGACCCCTGCTCTAACCTGATACTTATTCAGTTGCTTGCTGAATTTGTGCAATTGTAAATAATGATGATAGAAATCATAAATGTGACTTGATAATCCCTAAGGTGGTCCTGACATGGCCCAAATGTCAAGGGTAAGAGATAATTTCAGATGGTACAAGAAATATAAAGAAGAAATTTTTGAAACACATAGGTATGAGATCAGGGATATGGTTTAGGTAAGACATTGGAATGATTAGAAAAATGGTGAAGTAATTGCTGTGGGAATAGGTCATGCCAAGATTATGGAAGAGAATAACAACTTTGACTGGTATGGAGAGAAAATTTCTGAACATGGGTGGTCAAGTGTGGAGGGAGAGATGATTAATTTCTTTCTTTCTCATTTCTTACTCCCAGCACATTGGGCTAAAATAGACTGTCACCACCATTTATAACTTAATTGGTGACCAAGAAAAATCTCAATCTAAGAACTTTTAGAAACCTCCCAACATCCATTGACTCCAGATAGAACAACCTTCACTTAAAACAAAGAACAAGATGAACATTCGGGATGCTGACATAACTCCGTATAATCTTATGCTGTTACTGTTGTACTATTTTCTATGATTTTACATATTTAACTGGTTGAGGTCTAATCTCCAAATAGTTTCAGTTATCATAGTAGGAATTATTGTCATGATCACTCTTGTTCAATACTACCTAAGTCAAACAGGATAGATTTGGTATAAGGCCCTATAAGTACAATTAACTGAGATATCTGATTGGGTGATATAATAGAGTCTGATTCCATTTTTTATATTTTTGTTGATTACCAACAGTTGTTAAGCCCCACCCTTCCCTCTTCATCCGCTCACATTTGGGCAAGCTGATAAGAAACTTGAGTACACCCTCCATTGAAGCTGATGGCAGTTTCAATTATTTAAGGCCTTGCTTATGCATGTGGATGCTTACCCTGGCCCCATGTCTTACCTTGATAAAAACTTCAAGCCAATCGATTTTCCCTGCACTTGCAAGACACATTTCACCCTAATTGAAAAGCCTGCCTTGCCCTACCTCAAAAATCCTCATATATGAATAATAAACATTTGCATACTCTCTTGGTGTTTGCACAGCATCATTGAAACCTAATTTCAGGTGGGAGTTCATCCTGTGTCTTCAAGGTGGGCACAACTATTGGCAATGTGAGCAGGATAGTCTAGACCAGGGGTAGTCAACTTTTTTATACCTACTAACCACTTTTGTATCTCTGTTAGTAGTAAAATTTTCTAACCGCCCACCGGTTCCACAGTAATGGTGATTTATAAAATAGGGAAGTAACTTTACTTTATAAAATTCATAAATGAATGGGACCACATCAGACTAAGAAGTTTTTGCACAGCAAGAGAAACTGACAACAAAATAAACAGACAGTCAACTAAATGGGAGATGATATTTTCAAACAACAGCTCAGATAAGGGCCTAATATCCAAAATATACAAAGAACTCATAAAACTCCACAACAAACAAACAAACAATCCAATAAAAAAATGGGAGTAGGACATGAACAGACACTTCTCCCAGGAAGAAGTACAAATGTCCAACAGATATATAAAAAGATGCTCATCTTCATTAGCTATTGGAGAAATGCAAATCAAAACTACAATGAGATACCACCTCACACCTGTTAGATTAGCTGTTATCAACAAGACAGTAACAAGTATTGGAGAGGCTGTGGAGAAAAAGAAACCCTCATCCACTGCTGGAGGGAATGCAAAGTAGTACAACCACTATTGAAGAAAGTATGGTGGTTCCTCAAAAAATTGAAAATAGAACTACCATATGACCCAGCAATCCCTCTACTGGGAATATACCCACATAACTAAAAAACACTGGTATGTAAAGACACATGCTTTCCCATGTTCATTGCAGCATTGTTTACAGTGGCCAAGGCATGGAAACAACCAAAAAACCCTACAATAGATGACTGGATAAAGAAGGTGTGGTACATATATACTATGGAATACTACTCAGCCATAACAAATGATGTCATCGGATCATTTACAACAAAATGGATGGATGTTGAAATAGGTAAATCAGAAAAAGCTAGGAACTGCATGATTCCATACTTAGGTGGGATATAAAAACGAGATTAAGAGACATGGACAAGAGTGTGGTGGTTATGGGAGGGGGAGGGAGAGAGGGAAAGGGAGGGGCACAAAAAAAAACAGATAGAAGGTGACATGGGATAATTTGACTTTGGGTGATGGGTATGCAACATAATTGAATGACAAGATAACCTAGAGATGTTTTTCTTTGAACATATGTACCCTGATTTATTAATGTTACTCCATTAAAATTAATAAAAAATAAAAAAATTTATAAAGCCGAGTTACAGCAATTTAAATCATATGATAATAATTACTTACCAAGTACTTTATGTCGGATTTTTGCCAAGTTTGGCAGAATAAATCTTTATAAAAAAAACGTACTATAGTTAAATATATCTTTTTATTTATATTTTGGTTGCTCTGCTACTGCTCACCATGAAAGCTGGAACGCCCACTAGTGGGTGGTAGGGACCAGGTTGACTACCAGTGGTCTAGATCAGTGGTCCCCAATCCCAGGCCGTGGACCGGTACCGGTCCGTGGGCCATTTGGTACTGGTCTGCAGAGAAAGAATAAATAATTTACATTATTTCCGTTTTATTTATATTTAAGTCTGAACAATGTTTTAGTTTTTTAAAAATGACCAGATTCCCTCTGTTACATCGTCTAAGACTCACTCTTGATGCTTGTCTCAGTCACATGATACATTTATCCGTCCCACCCTAAAGGCCTGTCTGTGAAAATATTTTCTGACATTAAACCAGTCTGTGGCCCAAAAAAGGTTGGGAACCACTGGTCTAGATGATGGTCAACACTACTGGTGGTCTTTTTTCTCTTGACCTGGCTTTCTAAGAGGTTTTTCTGTCTGATGAAAAGTATGCAGTATGAGCTACTATTAATTGGCTTTTTTCCCTTTTGAGTTGTTCTTCTTTGTATTGCGTTTTCTAAGTTCTATGAAGTTTTGTTGTAGGTTTAACTAAACTAAGTTAGAAGTTTTGATAAATCATTGGAATTTAGGGACTAGAATATGGGATTCATACCCTCTTTAAATTAGTCTTGAGTCATTTGTCTACCCATCTATGTGACATAGAATGAACAATGTGTCTCAAATACAGAATAAGCTGTGGATGGAACTTAGCTCAAAGGGAATAACATTTACCTGTGACCGATTGGCTGTGTATCTCAACCAGGCATTGTTCCTCAATTCTCTAGAGTCCTCAGGGGTAAGAGTACACCATGTGCAATGTAATACATGCAATATATGGATTGGTCAGGTGGTTACCTGAAAAACAGTCAATATTTGGAGATCAGTTGCTGTTTGAAATTTGAATTGTTAAGGTCTATAACCCTAAGCATGGGTGGTTCACTGGGATTCTAGAAAATGCTTTTGTTACTGTTGCTGCCTATGCCTGTCACACAAAAGAATAATAATAATAATAATCATCATCATCCCAATCCCTGGGATGAAATAAAAAAATTCCAATGACATTCTTGTAACATACCAAGAAGTGAATTCAAACTCAACTTAAGCCCAGGGTTTTTAAACCTTAAAATGCAAATATTGTTATATGGGAGGCCCTTAACCTTAATGATAAGAATTTGAAGCTTTCTGAAAAAAGAAATTTCTAAATAAATTAAGTAGATAGAATGCCACCAAGTATATGGAGGGAGGGAGGGAGGAAAGCAGGGAGGGGAAAGGAAGGAGAGAGAGAAAGAGAGAGAAAGAGAGAGAGAGAGAGAGAGAGTGAACTTGATATAGGTGAAGGAAAATAACTGAAACAAAGTTCCAGAATTTGCCCAATTGGAAACCAAACATTTGCTAAATAAATTCACACACACAAAAAAGGTAAAGAGGCACTAATTGTCTATTGTGCTTCTAAAACATAGATACAAGTTGACTTTAACAGCTGTTCAAATGCAAACTAGTTTAAACTTCATGTTGTCAATCAATTCTGGGGCTCAATTCGCAGTTATATTTGGGGATCACACTAAATTTATACATGGCATGCTGTATAATTTTATGTGTCAGATTATAGGTTATTCTGGAATGAGTTTAATATGTAAAGCAGTGAACTTTGAGTAAGTAGACTGCTATGCATAATGTGAGTGGACGTTATCTAATCACTTGAAGGCCTCAATAGAACAAAGAGACTACCCACTTTGAACAAGAGGGAATTATCCAACAGACCTGCTGTTGAATTTCATCTGCACCATCAGCTTCCCTGTGTCTCAAGGCTTCAGATCCATACTGCAAGTTTTGGACCCTGTAATCTTACAAGGAGATTCCTCATGATAAATCTCTTCATATATATATAAATATATCGTACTGCTTCTGTTTGTCTGGAGAACTAGGACTAATACAGATTTTGATATGGAGTGGTTCTAGAAGAACATAATTTCAAGCATGAATCTTCTGAATTCATTCTGGGGTTTCTGATATTGGCTTTCTAATCCAGTTAGCTTTAAAGGCACTAATGACTATTTCTGGGAGAAGAGAGGAGTGATAGTCTATGGCCTAATCTGACAATACAGATAAGCAAAATATCAACATTGGATACTCATAATAAAATATTTATAAGAAGCAGTAAACCAGGCCCTGGCCAGTTGCCTCAATAGTAGAGCATCAGCCCGACGTGTGAAAGTCCTGGGTTCATTCCGAGTCAGGGCAAACATAAGAAGTAACCATCTGCTTCTCCTTACCTCCCCCTCTCTCTTCTCTCTCGCTTTCTCTCTATTTTCCTCCCATAGCCAAGGCTCAGTTGAAGCAATTTGACCCTGGGCACTAAGGATGGCTCCATGACCTCAACTGAGACACTAAAATAGTTTGGTTGCTGAGCAATAGTGCAATGCCCCAGTTGGGTAGAGCATTGCCCCATAGGAGGCTTGTTGCATTGATCCCAGTTGGGGCACATGTGGGAGTCTGTAACTCTGCCTCCAATCGTCTCACATAAGCAAAATTTTAAAAATGAAGCAATAAACCATATATTGGGCCACAAAACTAAACCAAACAAATTCAAGATGGAAATTATATCAAGCATATGCTCTGACCATAAGATTTTGAAATTAGAATTCAACTACAAAAGGAAGTAGAGAAACTCACATATATGTGAATATTATACAACATACTTCTAAAAATGACTGGGTCAAAGAAGAAATAAAAGCAGAGATCAAAAGATATATACAGACAAATGAGAATGACAATATGACATTTCAAAACTTCTGGGATGCAGTGAAAGCAGTCATAAGAAGGAAGGTTATATCATTTCAGGCTCATATCTAGAAACAAGAAAGATCCCAAGCAAACAATGTAACTTCACATCTGAAAGAACTAAAAAAAAGAAGAAGAAAGGCAACCCAAAGTAAGCAGAAGAAAAGAAATAGTAAAAATTAGGGTAGAACTAAATGAAATGGAAAAAAAAAAACAAAAAAAACTATCAAAAAAATTAATACAGTAAAGAGCTAGTTCTTTGAAAAAAATCAATAAAATTGACAAACCCCTGGCTAGACTCATTAAGTAAAAAGAGAAATGACTCATAAGCAAAATCTGAAATGAAAGAGGAGAATTTACCAAAGACATCACAGATATACAAAGGATCATACTAGAATACTATGAAAGGTTTATATGCCACCGAAATCAACACACTAGAAGAAATAGATAACTTCCTAGAACGAAACAATCTTCCTAGCCTAAGTCACAAAGAAGTGGAAAACCTAAATAGACCTATAAGCAGGGAGGAGATAGAAATGACTATAAAAAATCTTCCAACAAAATCAAAGTTCAGGACCAGATGGCTAAACTAGTGAATTTTACCCAACATTCGAAGAAGATTTGGTACCTATCCTTCTCAAAGTCTTTCAAAAAGTAGAAGAAGCGATACTGTCTAACATATATTATGAGGCCAACATAACCCTGATACGAAAACCTTGCAAAGACAATACAAAAAAAGAAAACTACAGACCAATATCTCTAATGAATACAGATGTAAAAATCCTAATCAAAATAAATACTAGCAAATTGAATACAACAATATATTAGAAAAATGATACATCACAATCAAGTGAGATTCATTCCAGGAGCAAGGATGGCTCATCATATGCAAATCTGTCAATGTAATACACCACCACAACAAAACAAAGGATAAAAATCATATGATCCTATTAATAGATGCAGAAGGGGAGAATCGATAAGATACAACATACATTTATGTTTAAAACACTTAATAAAATGGGTGTAAAAGGAAAGTATCTCAACATAATAAAAGCCATAGATGACAAACCATCAGCCAATATCATACTAAATGGTTAAAAAAAATTTCTCTAAAATCAGGAACAAGACAAGGATGCCCACTCTTTACACTCTTATTTGACATAGTACTGGAAGTCCTAGTGAGAGCAATCAGGCAAGAGAAAGAAATAGAAGGCCTCTATATTGAAAAAGAAGAAGTAAAAGTATCACTTTTTGCAAATGAGATGTACTTGTATATAGAAAAACCCAAAGATTCCACTGAAAAACTATTAGAAACAATAAATAAGTACTGTAAATTTGCAGGATAAAAAGTCAATAAGTATAAAGCATTATTAAAATAAATTGAAAAAACCACAATGAAATGGAAAAAAATTCTATGATCATAGATCAGAATATTCAACATAGTTACAATGCCATATTAACCAAAGCAATATACACATTTAAATGCAATCCCCATTTAAATCTCAGTCATTATTTAAGAAATAGAACAAAAAATGGTCAGATTTGTATTGAATCATAAAAGACCCTGAATACCCAAAGCAATCCTGAGAAAAAAAAATGGAGCTGGATATATCACATTGCCCATCTTAAAGTTATACTATAGAGCCACGATAATCAAAACAGCATGATACTGACAGAAAAACAGGCATACAGACCAATGAAAGAGAATCTAGAGCCCATAAATATAGTCATATATATGTGGATAAATCAATCTCAACAAAGGAGACAAAAACACACAATGGAGAAAAGAAAGCCTCTTCAATAAATTGTGCTGGAAAAATTGAAAAGTCACATGTAAAAGAATGAAACTTGACTACAAAGTCAATATCCAAGACCTAAATATGATATATGAAACAATAAATTACATAGAAAAAAACATAGGTACTAAACATATAAACCATAAACCTTGGTTGTAGAGAACAATTTATGAATTTGACAGCCTAGACAAGGGAAGTAAAGGCAAAAGTAAATGAATAGGACTGTATCAAACTAAAAAGCCTCTGCAGAGTAAAAGAAACAGAGAACAAAACAAAAAGGAAGCCAATCAAAGATAGATGATATTCACAAACAACAGCTCTGATAAGGGGTTAATATCCAAAATATATAAAGTACTCACAAAAATCAGCAACAATCAAGCACCAATCCAATCAAAAATGGGGAGAGGATCTGAACACATACTTCTCCAAAGAAGACATACAAAAGACCAACAGATATATAAATAGATGCTCATCTTCACTAGCTAGTAGAGAAATGCAAATCAAAACTACAACGAGATACCACCTCACACCTGTTAGATTGGCTGTTATCAACAGGACAGGTAATAACAAGTATTGGAGAGGTTGTAAAGAAAAGGGAACCCTCTTTCAAGGTTGGTGGGAATGTAATCTGACATAGCCATTATGGAAAACAGTATCATGGTTTCTCAAAACACTAATAATAGAATTACCCTATGACCAGCAATCCCTCTACTTGGTATCTACCCCCCAAACTCGAAAACATTAGTACTCAAAGACACATGCCACTCTTAAGTTTATCACAGCATTATTCATGATGGCTAAGTCAGGAAACAACCAAAGTGTCCCTTGATAGAGGATTCGATAAAGAAGATGTGGTTCATATATACAATAAAATACTACTCTGCTGTATGAAATGATGATATGTTGTCATTTATAACAACATGGATGGACCTTGAGGACATTATACTAAGTGAAATAAGGAAATTAGAAAAAGCTAAGAATGATATTTTTCACACATGGGGGATATAAAACTGAGACTCATGAACATCGATAAAAGTGAACTGGTTACCAGAGGAAAGGGGCTGGGAGGGATGGGAGTACAGAGGGACATATATATCCCATACATAGGTGGTATATTAAACTGAGACTCATAGACACAGATAAAGGTGAAGTGGTTCTCAGGGGGAGGGAGATGTGGGGCAGGGAGTAAAGAGGGCCAAATATATGGTGATGGAAAATGATTTGACTTTGGGTGATGGGCACACAACACAATGAACAGCAGTTCAAATGCTTTAGATATGTTCACCTGAAACCTATGTACTTTTACTAGTCAATGTCATTCCATAAAATTTAATTTCTAAATAAAAGCAAAACTAGATGAAATTGTATATGATATTTTCAAATATTTTATCAAACTAACAAGTATAATAATATTGGTTGACAGCTTTAATATTGCTGGATGAAATCGGGAAAGAAAAGAATGCATGTAAGAATTCAAATTCTTTCTTTGAATATATGTACCCTGATTTATTAATATCATCCCATTAACATTAATATAAAAAACAACAACAACAACAAAAAAAAGAATTCAAATTCCTAGCTCAAGCTCTACATAAGTGATATGAAAACCCCTAAAGGTAAAATACAAAGTATGAGCCATGAGGAGGTATACTATACTCCAAAAGAACTACTTGAGTTTTCTACCTCATATAAGCAGAAATCTGGGAAACATATGTGGGAATGGATACTGAGCATGTTGGATAATGATTAGAGGAACCCAAAATTCAGTCAAATTTATTTGCTATGGGCTCACTAAGCTGAGATTCTGCATTAAACATTGTGGCTTGAGGGGTTAGCAAGGACTTTAAAAGTTTGGTTTGTTGACTGAGACATGGTCCATTAGGAGGCCCACAGTGAATGAACTGGAAATTATGAACCTACCTTTGTTCAATGTAGATGAAAGTATTCAAAGACTTAGGGAAATTGGAATGTTAGTCATTTAAGACCTATTCACCCACACTGAGTAGGTCCTGAACCCATAAATTTCACCAATAGTGTGAGAAATAAATTTGGGAGAGGAGCCCCAGATTCCTTGAGGAGAAGAGCTCTATGATTGCTCTTCTCTGTGGGGCAGACCTCACAGTAAAAACTGCAGCAAGTGAATTGGAAAACCTAAATGCAATGGGAATAATTGGATCCAGGGATATCAGAGGCCAAAGTGGTGCCACTCATCCACCAAAGGTAAAATGGGTATGGTTAATGTAATGGACAGCAAAGTCAAAAAACAGTCAGAATAGTCTGACTCATACAGACTATGGCATTGGCTAGTTCAGCATTGTGTTCCTACCAGTGAAATTGATAAAGACGATGACGTTTATTACAACATGGATGGACCTTGAGAACATTATACTGAGTGAAATGAGTAAATCAGAAAAAGCTAAGAACTAAATGAATTTACACATAGGTGGGATGTAGAAGTGAGACTCATGAACATAGATAAAAGTGAAGTGGTTACTGCAGGGGGAGGGAGCATGGGGGAGGGGGAGGGAATGTGGACCAGGGGGACTTAAGTGAATGGGGATGAGGGTAGGGGTGTGGGAAAGGGTATAGTGAGGGACAAATACAAGGTGATGGAAATTTATTTGACTTTGGATGATGGGTATAGAACATATCAACAGTCCAATGCTATAGAAGTATTCAGCTGAAAGCTATGAGTTCTTATTGATCAATGTCAGCCTGTTAAAGTTAATTTTCTAAATAAAATTATAAAAAAGAAAGGTCACTGAATCTTATTTGATTTTTTATAAGCAGAAATGTTCCAGGGCAAGTGAACAAAAGTCTAATGTGGATCATAAAAAAACAATAACCCCCCCCTCCCAAAACAAACAAACAAGCAAAAAACCAGAAGGTCATGACTCCTCAATCAATTTCTAGTTTAAAGGTCTAAAACCTCTTGGACTAAGGGGAGACTGAGTCCTCTTGAGAAAGTGACCTGTTACACTGCTAAAAACTTATTCTGTTAATCTTTCTTCCATCCTTGCCTACATACCTAGACTCCTTTATCAGATTAACTGTGCATTGTAGAAAAGAAAATATTCAGACCTCTCAGGGACTACTGACACTGAGTCTAAGATGTCTCAGTAACCCACGTGCCAAAGTAGGGACTTATAGATGTCAGGTGATCAATGGAGTTTGGCTCAGCTATGTCTTATATTGGGGCCATTGGGCCCTCAAACCTATCCTGAGGTTATTTTCCCAGTTCCAGAGTGAATAATTTAAATAGATGTTAGCTGCAGTTAGGAGAATCCCCACATTGGTTTCCTGACCTGTGGAGAATGCTATTATGATGAGATGGGCCAAATGGAAGCCACTGAACTATTTCTACCTAAGAAAGTAATAAGGCAAAAGCAATTGTACATTCCTGGAAGGATTGCAGAGATTAGTGCTACCTTCAAGGACTTGAATGATGCAGTGGTGGTGATTCCTGTAACGTCCCTATTCAATTTGCCTATTTGACCTGTGCAGAAGACACACAGATGGCTCTTGGAGGATGACAGCTGATTATCATTAAGCTTAATCAGGTGGTGCTTCCAATAGCAACTGGTGTACCAGATGTGGTTTCATTGTCTGAGCAAAGTGGTATGTAGCTATTGATCTGGCTTTTTCTTCACAGATGTAAATAAGCTTCTTCAGAAGCAGTTTACTTTAGATGGAAAGACCAGCAATACACCTTCACTGTTCTACTTCAGAACTATATCAACTCCAGCTCTATTTGTAATTTATTTACCTGGAATCTTATTCACGTTTTTCTTCCACAAGGTATACTAGTCCATTATATTGATAACATTGTGTTTTTTGGACCTTGTGAGCAAGAAGTAACAACTACTATAGACTTAGTGGTTAGATATTTGTGTTCCAAGAGGTGTGAAATAAATCTGACAAAAATTAAATGGTTTTCTACATCAGTGAAATTTCTAAGGGTCCAGTGGTATTGGGCATGTTGGAATATCCCTTCTAAGGTGAAGGGTAAGATGTTGCATCTGGCCCATCTTATAACCAAGAAAGGGGCACAATGCTCAGTGGACCTCTTCAGATTTTAGAGGCAGAATATTCCTCATTTGAGTGTATTACTCTGGCCCATTTTCTGAATGGCTCCAAAAGCTGCTATTTTTGAGTGGTGCCCAGAATAAGAGAAGGCTCTGCAATGGATTCAGCAATAGAAGGCTGCTGTGAAAGCTCTTTTGCCATAATTAAGACAAATGATCTAGCAGATCCAATGGTGCCGAAAGTGTCAGTAACAGATAGGAATGTTGTTTGGAGCCTTTAGCAGGCCCCTCTAGAGGAGTCATTGCACAGGCCCTTAGAATCGAGAAACAGCTGTTGGCCTGCTACTAAGCCTTAGGAAAGAGTCAAGATATTTATGTCTCATGTGAATTCTCACCAAAGAGTGAAATCAGCAAAGGAGAACTTTTATAATCAAGTGGATAGGATGACCCCTTCTGTGAATACCAGTCAGACTTTTCCCCCAGTCACCTCATCATCATTCAATGGGCTTACAAACAGAGGTAGCCATGGTGGCAGAATGGAGGTTCTGTATGAGCTCCACAACAAATGGAGCTCCATTTACTAACACTCACCTGCAATGGCTACTGCTGATGTCCAATGTGGAAGCTATAAAAACCAAACAAACCTCACAATGAGTTCTTAATATGACATCATTCCCCAGGGTGATTAATCAGCTACTTCCTGTCAGGTGATTCCATCAGACAGCCTCCATCATGGTAGAGGCAGTGTTTTAATATTATTTTTCTAGATGCTTACTCTGGATATAGATTTGT
This sequence comes from Saccopteryx bilineata, assembly GCF_036850765.1. Classification (NCBI taxonomy): domain Eukaryota; kingdom Metazoa; phylum Chordata; class Mammalia; order Chiroptera; family Emballonuridae; genus Saccopteryx; species Saccopteryx bilineata. Next base: position 101,790,372 of record NC_089502.1, on the reverse strand, counting down.
TTTCTCTGCATACAGGTTTGCTTTCTCTACATGCAGCATTTCTTTCAAAACCACCATCCATGGTTTTACAGAATGCCTTGCCACCATCATGGTCCTCCGTATAGTGTTTCTTCTGATCAAGGAACTCATTTTATAGCAAAAGAAGTGCAGCAATGGGGCCATGCTCATGGAATTTACTGGTTTACCATGGTTCCTACCATCTTAAAGCAGCTGGCTTGATAGAACTGTGGAATGGACTTTACAAGACTCAGTTACATAGTCAGTGAGGTGATAATAACTTGCAGGGCTGGGCAAGATTCTCCAGGAGTCTATAAGTGCTCTGAATCAGCATATAGTATATGGTGTTGCTTCTCCCATAGCCAGAACTCATGGATTCAGAAATCAAAGAGGGAAAATGGCACCAGCACTACTAACTGTTTCTCCTAATGACCTGCTAGCAGACTTTTTGTTTCCTGTTCCTGCAGTCTTGTGCTCTGCTAGCCTAGAGGTCTTAGTTCCAAGGGGAAAATTACTTCTTCCTCCAAGAGCTATGATAATAATTCTATTGAACTGGAAGTTAAGGCTGCAACCTGTTCATTTTGGACTCCTTTATTCCTCTGAATCAATAGGCAAAGAAGGGAGTTCCTGTGTTGACTAGGGTGATTGATCCTGACTACTAAGGGGAAATTAGATTGCTACTCCACAATGAACAGAAGAAAGAGCATGGGTAGAATACAGGATATCCCTTAGGGCACCATTTATTACCATGTCCTTGATTAAAGTAAATAGAAAACTACAACAACTTAATGCAGGCAAGTCTACTAATGGCCCAGACCCTTCAGGAATGAAGGTTTGAGTCAACAAAGAAGTCAAGAACCACAACTAGCTGAGATGCTTATTGAAGGCAAAGAGAGTATGAAATAGGTAAAGGAAGAAGGTATTTATCAATACCAGCTGTGATCATGTGATTAATTACAGAATAAAAGAAATGTAATTGCTATGAATATGTATATGCATAATATATATCTCTATCAGTATCTACAATATCTATCTATATCTATCTATAATTTCCATTCTTTTCTTCCCTTTGTTAATCCCTTATCATGAAAGATACAATATACTCACTTTATATTATACTGTTTAAATATTGTTAGATTGGCTGTTATGAACAAGACAGTTAATAACAAGTGTTGGAGAGGCTGTGGAGAAAAAGGAACCTTCATTCACTGCTATAGGAATGCAAGTTAGTACACGTATTATGGAAGAAAGTATGGTTGTTCTTCAAAAAATTAAGAATAGAACTACTATATGACCCAACAATCCCTCTACTGGGTAACTACCCCCAAAACTTGAGAACATGGGTATGTAAAGACACATGCACCCCCATGGTCATCGTGGCATTATTCACAGTAGCCAAAACAGGGAAAAAACCAAAGTGTCCCTCAACAGCAAATTGGATAAAGAAGATGTGGTGCATATATACCATAGAATACTACTCAGCCATAAGAAATAATGACACAGTGACATTTACGTCAACATGGATGGCCCTGAGAACAATATACTGAGTGAAATAATAAAAAAGCTAAGAACTGTATGATTTCACACATATGTGGATATAAAACTGAGACTAATGGACATAGATAAAAGTGAAGTGGTTACCAGTGGGAGAGGGACATGGGGCAGTGGGACAGGAGGAGGAGGTGAGAAGAATGTAGAAAGGGACAAACATAAAGGGAGGGAAAATGATTTGACTTTGGGTGATGGGTATACAACATAATCAACTGTTCAAATGCTATAGATATATTCACCTGAAACCTATGTACCCTTATTGATCAATGTCACCCTGTTAAATTGAATTTTCTAAATAAAATTTAAAAAATAAATGAATATTATTAACTTTGCAACATAGTATTTAAGTGATAGAATTTGAGTAGAAGGGAACACATCATTTAAGGACTTTGCATCTTCTTCTGTGGAATGGATTAGTGGGTTTTTCGCTGCTCCCAGGAGAGTTGAATCAAGTTAGGTTAAAGGATAACCTTATTATTGTTTTTATTTGGAGATTAAGTAAGGTTTAAGGAGATGTGTATGGATGCCAAGCTGACAAGGGGTAGATTTGTGATGATTAATTTTATGTTGTCAACTTGGAGGGTGTTTTTGGATGAACTTCAGTGAAATTTGTGTAAGAAGATGCCCTCTATGAAGTAACCAGGCCGCATCCAAATAGTTGAAGTCTGAATAGGACAAAAAGACATACACACAGGAGAAATTCTCGGCAGACAACCTGCAGATCTCATAACGTACCATCAGCTCTTCTTGGACTTTAGGCTGCCAACCTTCAGGCTGCAATTGCAACATTGGCTTTCCTTCATCTCCAGGTTGCCAGCCCACATTGCAGATTTTGGATTTATTATTCTTCATAACATATAAGCTAATTCTAAATCTCCTTCTATATAAATATGCTTTGAGTTCTGTTCTTCTGAAGAAACCTGAATAGCCAATATGGTAACCCCTATGATCTTAGGGTGATTATTGAATATAAATAGAGGACAAATAAGATGCCTTTCCTTAACCATCATAAATATTGCCTTGATTAAATTCACCATGGTCATAGTACCCATTGTCTTAAAATAGCCAATAGTAGGCATGAACTCTATGATTCAGTAAATAAGAAATCAAAATAAAATTAAATGTTTAAGTACAAACTGAGTTGAAGAAATGGGACCCCACAGACACCCTCCATACCTTTTTCTAATTCATACAGCCCAAGATAAATTAAAACAAAGCCTTCAAGGATTTAAATCCATTATATAAGACTTGTTTAGAGAAGAAGTGATTATTATTCCCACTGTCCTCTAACAGCCTAATTTGTCCTGTTCTTCAACCTGCAAAGAATGAATGAGACTTCACAATGGATTTCCTCAGCTTTGATTCTAGGGCTTTACTCATTAAGGTTTCCATAACTAATATTATGGAAATTATTGTTTCTATCCAATTAGCAATTAGAGATGCCTATCTTTGACACTGTGAAGAAACTGCTACTGACCCTCTCAGGAACTTTATTAAAACAAGCCCAACATCTTTTAGAGCCTTTTGAGTTCTGGAAGCAACATATTTTTCAGTTAAAAATTTTATTTTAGACCATTTATGCTGTTACTTGAAAGAAGCCCTCCTTTAATGGGTCTCACCCCAACAAAAGGTTTTAGGACTTTTTTCAAATTGTCCTACTACTAGTGTCACTGCTATTAGTGTCAGGGCCATCTATGATTTTCCTAAGTTGATTATGGCTTCTGATGCATGAAACTGCCCTACTATACCCCATGCTTTACAGGCATACCTTGGAGATATTGTGAGTTTGGTTCTAGACCCCTGCAATAAACTGAGTATTGCAATGAAGCGAGTTGTAATCTTTTTGCTGGTGAAGGATCTTGCTTTCAATTTGTACAAAACATGTCTGGTAAGTGCAGTCAAGTGAAGAACAATAAAATGAGGAATGCCTGTATGTCATTAGAGTGGCAATTACTGCCTACATACTAGGGTCTCCTGGAAATAGAGGGTCTCTCAGGCTCTGAGTTTATGATCTGCCATATTCAGCTAGTTATGCCTTGGACCTTAGAAGAAGCATCCTATAAACTCATCACAGTCACCAAAACCTCCTTGCTATAGTATGCAGCAAAACCTAGGTCCTCTGGCATATCACATTTGCAGGTAGGGATGGCATTCCCTGTCTTCAGTTCCTTGCCAGATGTCATGGGGCTGGAATAGGCCACCCCTGGGCTACCTAGGTACCCTCTTGGCATCAACTGAGTGGATAGCAGTGAAAATTTGTATAGTGTATAAATTCAATGCCATAATCATAATTGTTGCTGCTTTCACAATTGTCCAAACTTCAGGCAGTCATCTTTGCACTGGATACCCAGGCCAATGTTTGCCCCGCCTCTGCAAAGTTTAGACTCTAGGCCATTGTCAATGGCCTGGTTATCTTGACATAAATTCCTTATCCAAGATTGTCCCTTTTTTGGTAAAGACTCTGGGAATCTCTTGCCTCATAGGTAAGAAAATAGAAATCAATGTCACATATGCCTTTACATATACTCAAGCTACAATACAAGGCTTCATAAAGACAGTTCTTATCCCCTTCAGAATCCCAGACATTGTTGATTGCAACTAATGCATTCATTTAACTTCTCAGAATACACAATAGTGGACACTCATTTGATGGAACTTAAACTTTCCTTACAGACTTCAGGCTACAGACCTCACAAAGTAACTTAATGGCTTATTAAACCTGTTCAAGTTCAATTAAAGTAATATGGTAGCCTGAACTGTGGTGGCTCAGCGGATAAAGTGTCGACCTAGAACACTGAGGTCGCCTGTTCAAAACCCTAGGCTTGCCTGGTCAAGGCACAAAGAGGACTTGATTCTTCCTTCTTATCCCACCTTCTCTCTCTCTCTCCTGTCTAAAATAAAAAAAGAAATACTGTTTATTTTAGCAACCAAACAAGAGGGATGAATAGTAAACTGTCTGTCTCCAATTGTCTTTTTGATGTTTGTCTGCTGACAGCTTTTAACCCTTCCTTCTCATTCTTCCCCCTTGGCTCTACATCTGGGCAAGCTAATAAAAACCCTGGGTGCTCTCTCATTTGTTGCCACAGGGAGTTTCAAACTATGCAAGCTCCTGACTGCACATTAGAACTCTCACATTAGTCCCACCCTTTAACCACAATAAAAATTCAAGCCAGTTAGTTTCCTTTTCTTGTTCTCTTAGGAATTGCTTTGGAAGCCTGTCCTGCTCTCCCCATAAAGAACATTATACTTAGTAAAATAAGTAGTCAGAAAAAGCTAAGAACTGATTTCACACATAAGTGGGATATAAAACTGAGACTCATGGACATAGATAAAAGTGGAATGGTTATAAGGGGAGGGGACATTGGGGGAGGGGCTGTTGGAGAGGGACATATATAAGGTGACGGAAAATAATTTAACTTTGGGTGATGGTTATACAACATAATCAACAGTTCAAATACTATAGAAACGTTTACCTGAAACCTATGTACTCTTATTGATCAATATCACCCCATTAAATTGAATTTTCTAAATAAAAATGTTAAAATCTTTGAATACCTTCTTGGTTTGTAAGTGGCATCAGTCTCAACATCTGAAACAAATTTTGGATAGGGTCTATTGTATATCTTCAGAGCGGCCACAACTGGTGGCTTGTGTTTACAGAACAAATCTTTAGCTAGATATGTAAAAGGAAAGTGGAGTTGTAAGGAAATGGATCCTCCATGATGGCCTGGTGCCCTTGCAAGTATACAAATCTTTAGCTAGATATGTAAAAGGAAAATGGAGTTGTAAGGAAATGGATCCTCCATGATGGCCTGGTGCCCTTGCAAGTATCCATATAGGCTGCAACTGCAGTTACGCTGAGTTTTGGTTAAATGCCTTGTGCCCTCCCAGAACATGAAAAGATGGAAGGCTGTAAGGAGCTGCTACAAGGCCATCCCCTACACACCTGTCATCCCTGGGAGCTTGTCACGAGACAGTTTCTCATCATCTACCAGTGTCTAATGAAGTGTAATGCCGGTGGCCAAAGCCAGACAGGTCCACATTGGATTCAGGCAGACAGTAGAGAAACTGAGGAGCCAGAAAGCATTGGGCCATTCCTGTTTAATAGATTCTTGCAACAGCAGATGAGCAAACAGGCAGGGGAAACGGCTTCTTAGGCAAACAGCAAAAATGGCCCCTCACAATGGTGGATAGGCAATCACCATCTGCAAACCACGTTGAGTGCAAGCACCCATAGCCTTACACAGACTATCCACACATGGCACTGCCACGTGATCATGCACTAATCAAGCAAAGTGCTTGCAGCCAGTAAACCAGTGAGCAAGCCTAACACAACTGCTTTCCAAACATGGCACTATCTGTCCTGTGCCTCCCAGGGTAAAGCTGTAACATATAAAAGCACTCAACTGAAGTCTAGGTTTGGCTCCTCAGTTATGGAATATCCCAAAACTTGTGTTTCAGTCATGTTGACTCTTCTGTTTCTGCGTTGCCTTTTAGGCTATGTGAATAAGGACCTGGGCAGTTGGCATCTTTGCCTCATTCTTCTTTGCACTGTGTATATAACCAATAAACTAAGTCTAGAAGCAGTTCTGTTCATTGTATCTTTACCAATTGAATTAGTCAGGTCTTGGCCTTGCCTTGTCTTCTATATGTGAATTTGTTACCATATATTCCAGATTGCTATATGCTTTTTACCCATAAAACAAAATAATATAATTAGCATACTTGCATTTATTCAGTTCTTAAATTGAATAAATAGCAAGGGCTTATATTTTCAAATCACTTGTATTTGGGAGACCTTCAGTGAATTCTCAAATGCAACTATGGGGCCAATTCAGCACCTAAGGAAGTATCTTATAGTATTTTATGAGGCTAAGATGTTAGGAATAATTAGTACTGGGAGGTTCTAAAAAATGGAAACATGATTTATATACGAAATAGTCTTCCCAATAAAGATAAATATGAGTACAGACCACAGTTTTATGTTGTCTCATTTTTCACATTTTCCAGGAACAAACACCTGGTAAAATAATGGCAATGTATTTTATTTTTTATTTTTCTGAAGCTGGAAACGGGGAGAGACAGTCAGACAGACTCCCGCACACGCCCGACCGGGGTCCACCTGGCACGCCCACCAGGAGGCAACGCTCTGCCCACCAGGGGGCGATGCTCTGCCCCTCCAGGGCGTTGCTCTGTTGCGACCAGAGCCACTCTAGTGCCTGGGGCAGAGGCCAAGGAGCCATCCCCAGCGCCCGGGCCATCTTTGCTCCAATGGAGCCTCGCTGCGGGAGGGGAAGAAAGAGACAGAGAGGAAGGAGAGGGGGAGGGGTGGAGAAGCAGATGGGCGCTTCTCCTGTGTGCCCTGGCCGGGAATCAAACCCCGGACTTCTGCATGTCAGGCTGACGCTTTACCACTGAGCCAACCGGCCAGGGCTGGCAATGTATTTTTGACAAGCAGAAGGTATGACAATCATTTATATAATACACATGTTATGAGTACCTGTGGGCATCATGTTCCAGGCTCCGTGCTAGTCTGGGTCCCCAAGCCATGGGACCTCAGAGTTTAGGTAGAAACATTCAGGATGATAAGTACAATATAATTGTATAAGAACTATGAAATATGGCCCTGGCCGGTTGGCTCAGCGGTAGAGCGTCAGCCTGGCGTGCGGGCGGACCCGGGTTCGATTCCTGGCCAGGGCACATAGGAGAAGCGCCCATTTGCTTCTCCACGCCCCCTTCCTCTCTGTCTCTCTCTTCCCCTCCCGCAGCCAAGGCTCCATTGGAGCAAAGATGGCCCGGGCGCTGGGGATGGCTCCTTGGTCTCTGCTCCAGGCGCTAGAGTGGCTCTGGTCGAGGCAGAGCGATGCCCCGGAGGGGCAGAGCATCACCCCCTGGTGGGCAGAGCGTCGCCCCTGGTGGGCATGCCAGGTGGACCCCGGTCGGGCGCATGCGGGAGTCTGACTGTCTCTCCCCGTTTCCAGCTTCAGAAAAAAAAAAAAAAAAGAACTATGAAATAAAGCAGTGGGGCACCTGGGAACACAGGAGTATACCTTACTCTAGGATTTCCAAAAGGGCTTATTAGAAGCAGTGTTGTTTACAAAAGTAGGGGCTATAATTTCCCCCATTTTACAGAGGAGAAAACTGGAGCAAAATAACTTGGCAAAGGCCACACAGATAGTAGATGGTAAAGCCAGTTTTGAGCCATGGCCTGTTGGGTTCCAAACCACTATTTGTTTTTATTTCCAGCCACCACCTACAGTTCTGTTCACCTGGATCTGTTTGACTCAAAATCAAATATATCTATACCTATATTTATATATAGGTACATAGTTATATCTAGATATATAGATATAGGTATATGTATAGATATAGATATATACATCTGCTAAATTCATTGTAAACTCAAGTTAAAGAAACAAATTCTAGAGAAAGATTAATAACTTTTTTTCTAGATTTTTTTTTCTGTTCCTTCTAACAAGGAAAGCTTGCAAGTGAAAGCTCTGCCCAGCTGCAGGTAGTAAAGGGCTATGAAGTAAACATTTCATCTTCCTTTTTCCAGGAAACTATTGTTTCTGGGGAACTGCTTGCTCTCAGGATTGGGACACATATAGATAGGAGTGGAATGGGCAGCTTTAGCTTCACAGACCTTCACACTTATGGTATTCATCTTCCCTGGAGGGGGCCAACATGCTATTCTTTGTGCCTTCTCCTCCTTTTTTTTTTTTTGTATTTTTCTGAAGTTAGAAACAGGGAGGCAGTCAGACAGACACCCGCGTGCACCCGACTGGGATCTACCTGGCACACCCACCAGGAGGCGATGCTCGGTCCATCTGGGCATTGCTCTGTTGCATCCAGAGCCACTCTAGCGCCTGAGGCAGAGGCCATAGAGCCATCCTCAGTGCCCAGGCCAACTTTGCTCCAATGGAGCCTCGGCTGCGGGAGGGGAAGAGAGAGACAGAGAGGAAGGAGAGAGGGAGGGGTGGAGAAGCAGATGGGCGCTTCTCTTGTGTGCCCTGGCCGGGAATCGAACCTGGGACTCCTGCACGCCAGGCCGACGCTCTACCACTGAGCCAAACGGCCAGGGCCTAGTGCTTGCTCCTTCTTGACCCACAAAAAATGTCAGGACATCCCCAATGTCTATTGATTCCAGCACTGCTTCACTGACTCTGATCTAGAAGGTTCTGATCTTTACAGAATTCTAAATACAGTTCAAAACTAAAGGAGTATCTGCAGTATGAAACACAAAATATTTCACTGCAGTTAGGAATGTTGACTTACTTTCCTGTTTCATTTACTTTCAAATATATCTTTAGTCAATGAATATGCAACTAACAAGTCTCCTGCTACTATTCCCCTTTAAAAATCTATTTAAAATGGTATTTTGTGGATTTTTATAAAATTCTATAACTTGTTCCTTGAAGATTTCACACCTTTGATTTTTCACATTGATATGAACTGTAAGTGTTGTCAAAAATCTTAACAGAATATGAGAATCTATTCCCATTTTCTAATAGAAGAATTTAACTATTCCTATTTAAATGAGCTAAATTAAAAGAAAGAAAAACCCTCCTAACACTGGTCTGTAGCAAGGAAAACACTAGCCACTGCTGGGTATGTTGCCCGTCTTTTTTTTTTTTTTTTTTTTTTTTTTTTTTTTTTTTTGCATTTTTCTGAAGCTGGAAACAGGGAGAGACAGTCAGACAGACTCCCGCATGCGCCCGACCGGGATCCACCCGACACGCCCACCATGGGGCTACGCTCTGCCCACCAGGGAGCGATGCTCTGCCCATCCTGGGCATCACCATGTTGCGACCAGAGCCACTCTAGTGCCTGAGGCAGAGGCCACAGAGCCATCCCCAGTGCCCGGGCCATCTTTGCTCCAATAGAGCCTTGGCTGCGGGAGGGGAAGAGAGAGACAGAGAGGAAGGCACGGCGGAGGGGTGGAGAAGCAAATGGGCGCTTCTCCTGTGTGCCCTGGCCAGGAATCGAACCCGGGTCCTCCGCACGCTAGGCCAACGCTCTACCGCTGAGCGAACCGGCCAGTGTTGCCCGTCTTTTTTGGCATTTGACCTCTTGGGCCAGAAGTGGCACTCTAAAGCCAACATTTTCTAAGCAATAGAAATTTTTTTCTCTTCTTTTTTTCTTTGTGCCGTACATATTAACTTTAAGAAGAACACTGATAACTTTTAAAATTAACTTTTTATTATGGAAAACACCAAACATATAAAAGTAGAGAGAAACATATAATGAACCATCATTTAACCATCATCCAGCTGCAATAATTGTCGAGGCCAATCTTGTTTCATCAATATCTACAATGCATTTAACATCCAGACTTATTATTCTGAAGCAAATTTAAGACATCATTTCTACTCTAAATGTTTGAGAATGTATCTCTAAAAGATGAAAACTTGTTTTGAACATGACCACAATACCATTATCCCAACTAATATCAAATATCGTCAATTTTCAAATTATCCAGGATGTCTTATAAATGTATTTTACAGTTTGATCAAATCAGAGTCCAAAAAAGATCCACATGCTACAATTGGTTCATATGTCTCTTAAAGTCTCTTTTAATCTACAGGTTCATCTTCCCGCTTCTTTCTTTCATGCAGGCCACACATTTACTGAAGAAACTGGGTCATTTGTCCTGTAGTTTCCCACAGTCTGGATTCTGCTGACATCATCTCTCTGATGTATGTTTCTCTGTTCCCTGTATTTTCTACAGATTAGGAATTACGTCTAGAGGCACAGTCAGATTTAAGTCCAAAATTCTGGCAAATATATTTCACAGGTGTAGTGTACTAATATCAGGAGGCATATAATGTCTCTGATGACACAGACATATGAGTAAAAACTTTTGCTAATATCTCACAGATGCCTTGAAATCCTTGACACCAATGTACAAAAGCCACATTTATGTTGAAGAGCATTTACTATACTAACATCAAATTATTAGGTGAATGCTTTACCACACAGTATCATTACAAAATATTACTTAAACAAATCTTCAGTGACGTCTGGTATACTAGATATATAAAACAACTAAGCAAACAAGCTCCTTGCACTCGAGGTCATAGAAGCTGGTGGGAAATATACACACATAATCATAAAAGCACAAAAAAGGCCATAAGTGCCAAATTAGAAGTCTGTACAGATACAGTGGTAGTGCAACAATCTGGAGAATTGTTATCATAATAAACAGTGAAGAAGTGTCCAAAAGCATGGAATGAGTGGTGTTCTTGACAGTATGAAGGAGCTCACCTGTGCTTCACAATTCCATTCATCACTGGGTTCACATACTTGATTCTTTCAAAGTAAATCTGAAAAAAAAAATCCCATTAATAATTTCATATGTTAATCAATTCCTCTAGTCAGCAAATATTTACTGAGGCTCTACTATGGTTCATTAACCACTTTTTATTGGAAAAGCCTTCAGTGAATTATCCAAGGCAGTTCCGCTGTGAGGCCAGTGAGAGCCTGAGGGAGTAACTGATTGTTCCAGCTAACATATGAAGGTAAGAAATCAAGAATACACTACTAATAGACATTTCTAATCTCTGAGTCAATGACAAAGGTCTCCAAATTTTAGCTACTGTCCTAGTCTCTGCAGATATGGGCAGGAATCAGGCTGGGTCCTAGTCCTCAAAGAGTTTATAATCTAACAGGCCACCAGTCATTCAGAAAGATGAATGATGCTGAAAATATTTTCTATTTTGTTTGTTGCTTCCACAAAAGGAACCCTGAAAAATGAAACTCTGGCCAGCTGTTAATATAGTCGTCTCTGAAGCCACATTTCCAGCTCCCTTTTCCCAGAAAATAACTATTGATGAAGGAATTGCTCTTTCTTAACAATTGAACTCCACTGAATGGGAAGTGAAATGAGCAGCTCTAACTTCAGAGCCCTTTAGATTGTATGTCCCAGAAGTTCCTTCTAATTTTGCTGTTACTTTAGACGATGCCTGTTCCTGCTCTTACACACACACACACACACAAATACACACCTCAATATTTATTTAATGTTTTCTAAACATAAAACTGTTGAAATCTTTAGTTTTCTCAAATGAAAAGTGACTCCCACATGTCTTCTTAAAACTTATTTTAAAGAATAGGCAATTATACAGTTGAGGAGAAAACAGCCTTAAAAAAATGATGAAATAAATTTTTATCTAATTTCTGACAGTGTTAATTATCTTTGATCAATGCACTGTTTTCTGAGAGGAGTATATGCTGAAAGATTTCACTGTACATTTTGAGTGCAATCTGCACTTAAGAAAATCTCATGTTATGTAGAATATCTATTAGTTGACTTGGATTGTGGGAACAGAAAGGTCAGCTTTCAGGTATTAAACTTGTTTTTTAAACATCTTTCTGTACAATTCTATGGTGTTCTTAGGGCATATTCCTAGAACTGTTACAAAATGAGAAATGCACCCCATTTTTATGGCAGCATTGTCTACAATAGCGAAGATCTGGAAACAGCCCAAGTGTCTGTCAGCGGACAAGTGGATTAAAAAGCTTTGGTACATATATACTATGGAATACTACTCAGCCATAAGAAATGACGACATCGGATCTTTTACAATAACATGGATGGACCTTGATAACATTATACAGAGTGAAATAGGTAAATCAGAAAAAACTAAGAACTATATGAATCCATATATAGATGGGACATAAAAATGAGACTCAGAGACATGGACAAGAATGTAATGGTACCTGGGGGGAGGAGGAAGGAGAGAGAGGGGGTGTGGGGAGGGGAGGGGCACAGAGAAAACTAGATAGAAGGTGATAGAAGACAATTTGACTTTGGGTGAGGGGTATGCAACATAATCAAATGTCAAAATAATCTGGAGATGTTTTCTCTGAACATATGTACCCTGATTTATCAATGTCACCACATTTAAATTAATAAATTAAAATAAAAACAACCCCCCATCTTTCTGTACAAAAAAACCCATTATTTTGAAAAACATCAGATAGTTCTTTAAAATTTAGAACATATTATGTAATTGACTTTTATTTTTATTTATTCGTTTACTTATTTATGAGAGAAGCAGGGAGAGAGAGACAGGAACATCGAACTGCTCCTATATGTGCCCTGAGTGGGGAATTGGACCAGCAACATCCACACTCCAGGATGACATTCCAACCAACTGAGCTAACTAGCCAGGGCTTATTTTTATTTATTTATTTTTATAGACAGAGAGAGAAAGGGAGAGAGAAGGGAGAGGGAAGGGAAGCATTCATTTGCTGTTCCACTCAGCCCTGCATTCATTGGTTGACTCCCATGTCTGTCCTGACTGGGAATAAACCTAAAACCTTGTCATTTTGGGATGCTCTTAACTCACTGAGCAAACCAGGCAGGGCCTTAAATGGACTTCTAAAAGCTCTTCTTTTTTACCCTGATCATTTTGTTGACAACATTTAATTATTGTTAACTACCATATGTACTTTATTTAGATATTTATATATCGCAAATCTTATTTTAAAAACAAACTTGAAAAATTCAATTCTACCAAGTATTGTGTTCTTTTTAAAAAGCTAATTTGTAGAATAACAATGGAAATGATTATTATTCAGTTATACATATATATATATGTATATATACGTTTTATGTAGAAAATATCACCCAACCATTCTCTCTTAACAAAGTACATGCTTTTCCTAAACCATACTGAGAGTTTTAGCAGAATCAAGAGGGATCTAAACTTTCAATATTTCTTAATACAGAGTGCATACCGGTGACCTCCCAAAAAGTTGAGTGACACAAAATACCTATCAATAATGATTAAGAGATATGATATATTCTAGGTTACCTTAAAAATTACAAATCATATTTCCACCCCAATACCCATTTCAGGAAGCAGGCTTTAATTCCACCTACTGCCTGTCATGGCTGCGTGGAAGAGAGAGAGTTCCAGAAGAGAGACCTAAACATTACAGATGGGAGTACTGATGACAAACAAGTATCCAAGCAAATGTAAGAGTTTTAAATTCAGCATGCCAAAAAATTGTCACGTGAGACAAAATATTTATTATAAATCTTTAAGAGGGATTGTTCAGGTGCCCTAACACCTTTCAAGTCTCCAACAGCTGATTATCAAGAAAGATGCATTACTCAGTTGTGACGTCATCACCATATAGAGCCCATTCCTGTGGTTACTGGTAGTCAGGAAGACTAACTGGAATGCTGAAAAATACAAATATGTGAATTAACTTTCTTTCAAACACCAGCTTATGCTGAGAAAACCATGGCTGCTCTAAGGGTACTGAGAAAGGGGCAATGGGTGCTGAAAATTGAGTGTGCGTGCTACGTCATACTCTAGAAACAGTTTTCCTGATAAGACGCATGGATGTGTTTGACTAAGAATACCTTCCTGAGAAATATCTACTCTATAAAGTAGTATTTTGGTAGTTATTCTATAAACTCTATTTGGGATAACGTGGGGAATGGTCATTTCGAGTAAGCAGTCAAAACTTACCAGCTGTGAACAATTTTTTGCAAATCAAATCACGCACATATAAAGAAATTTCTGAAAAGAGCCAATTAGATCGCATTTCTGAAGATAAAATTATTGTCGAATACGACAAGAGCACAAGATGCCAAATTTCTTAAATCATTTTTTAAAATTCAAAACCGATCATTTAAACCAATTCCTACCACAGCAGGGCTTGCTAACAAGGGCTAATACTGCGAATGAAGAAACGACTCAAGAAAGAAAATTAATGAAAAATGCCAGACAACCAAGGTGAACAGATTTCAAATGCCTTCGGTACAAAATCACAAGACTAGTACCAAAAATGCGCACACGCACACGAGCGCGCGCGCACCTCGCACACATGCTCGCGCGCGCGCGCAAACACACAGACACACACACAGACACACAAACACACAGACACACACACTCACAGGCTGGATGAGCATCTGAGGCACCTTTAAAGAAAACCCATACGGTTTAGGCATTCTGAACTGTATTAAACAGCGCTACCAAAAAGCGATTCTCAAAGCATCTGAGAAACATGCAAATTGCCCGAAAACAGCGCCTAGCAACTGAGACAGTTTGCAAGCGTGATTCAGAGGTCTGGCAAGGAAACAAAAGGAGCCCCCCTCCCCCGGGGAGGCCGCACGGGGCACAGGGGGTGCGCCCGCACTAGGTGTTGTAGGGCAGGGGAAAGCAGAGGGGTCTGTGCAGGAGCGGTACATACTAGGGGTCGCTCCCGGGGTCGGACGGGGCCACGGAGTTTCCGTTGGTGGGGGAACCGCCCAGCTTTAGTTTCTCCAGGTATTCGGCATGCACGGGCTTGTGGCACTGGAGGACCTTGATGGCATCTTCGATTTTGAACCATTCTCGCTTCCTCCCAATGCTCACCGAATCTTCCCAATCCTCCAGAATCTCAGTGACAGTCAGGACATACACATAGGTTCTGTGCTTGCGATCTTGGTTCTGCTCGAAGACGCCCAGGAGCCGGCCTAACTTGCCCCTGACCCCCGCCTCCTCGTACACCTCTCGGACGGCCGCGCCGCTCGGCTCCTCCTCGGGCTCCATGCCCCCGCCCGGCACGATCCAGCGGTCCGGGTACCGGCTGCTACTCACTAACAGCACTTCATCCTCGCGCTCGCTGCGGAAGCACAGGCACGCAGCTCGCTTCTTGAAGCCCTCTGGGTCGTAGGTCCGCGTCTGGTTCGGCTTGCACTTCATCCTGCCAGCCGCCTGCTCCCGCGCTCGCTGCTGCTCGGGCCGCCGCTGCCGCCGCCGCCGCCGCCGGAGGAGGTGCTGCGGGAAGAAAGGGCCGCGAGGGGCGTGGAGAAGACGCTCTCTGCCCGCGAGCCCCTAGACTGAGACTAGACCGGGCGGGGGCGGGGGCGGGAACGGCGAGGACGTCAGTCAGTCCGCCCCTCCGCGCCCGGGGTCCGAGTGCAGACGCCTGCGTGGAGGAGGCGCGTGGCCGCCGCCGCCCACCGCCGCCGCTCTGCACGCAGCCCACTCGCGGCTCCTGCGCGCGTCGCCCCCTCCTCTGCCGCTCCCGCAGGGTCCGGGAGGCGAGGCGCCTTCGCGTGCGCGTCCGCGTTCGCGTCCCTTTCCACGTGCGCGTTCCCGCCGGAGGGCGAGGGGCGGGGGCGCTGGCGGAGGACGGGCGGGGGTCTCTGCTCCCGCAGCACAGCGCCTCGGGCCCACTGCGCAGGCGCCCCGCACCTCTCGGGCTGGGAATCGCCTTCACGCGGAGTTCAATTCACCGCATTGTGACTGGGCCGGCACTGTTTCCACGTGTGCGGTGGAGCTAAACGTGCCTGCGGCGCTGCGGGACGCTTCTCCTCACTGCCCACGAAACACGCAGGCGCCCATTCTCCACATCGGAGGGTCAAGTGCATCTCCATCATTGCCCATAATGAATGGCACCGGCCTGTTTATTATACTGAGGCCCGGGTTTGTCAAAGGATCCCTGGCGTTCTTGGATCAAAGTCTTACCTAATCTGTGCTGAGTCATATCTTGCAGTTTTATTTCTACAGCACGTTGTTCACCTCGCCGGGCACCTTGGCACAGCCCGTAACTGAACCTTTTCTTCAAGCCCTGTTCACATCTTACCTCCCCTGTTCCTCAGTTTCTTCATCAGTAAGTCCCTTGCCTACTTCAGTTGAGTCATAGTCACCCAACAGCTGGAGAACCACAAGCAGTGTTTTATTAAATCCAAGAGTCTGCACCCTCCACACACTCCCCTCTTCTTTCTCATTGATAAGTAGTGGTTGGGCTTTCCCTTCTTATTCTACATTTTGACTTTTAGAAGCCTCCCGGTGTGGACTGCAGCAAGGCACCTCTCCACTTGCTCATCCTGTCCTCTAGGCCAAGCAGTACCCCCCTCACCCCATCCAAAAAGTCAACAACCTAAAATTTTCCCTCTCCTCTTAAATTTTTGTATTGTTTTCTTGCTCTAACGGTAGTAGTAGCCTTGTGGAAAAGAACTCTGATGTCCCCCAACTTTTGCCATATTGCAACTTAGGCATCATTGTCTCTTACCAACAGACTGCTGGCGTCAGACAAGCAGGATGACCAGAACTCACTTTTCCAATGATGTAATTTCTTAGCCAAGTGGAAATCCACTGAGATGTAGGTGGGAAATAGTTAGGAAACATACAGTCCAGTCTTTAAATAACAAGTTAGTTCAGCTTCTTAGGGTCTGTTCCACTGCATTTATACCCACAATACCTCGTGAAAATGATCCTCTTCTCAGTGGCAACTGACACCTGCAATAGAGCATAATATGATACAAATGTCTGGGTTGTATATGAAGAAAATGACTGGATGGAGACAAAGAGAATGACTTCAGCCAATAAAGCCACCTACTGCTACTGCCACATTTTAGCAATCTACAGGTGACCAAGAACATATAAAAGAATGAAACACCCCATGATTAAAAAACAAATGAGGAAAATAGAGTTTAGAAGGCTGAGTTCCTCAGTGTGCCCACACTCATGAATAAACAAGTGGTGTTAAAGCACTAGGGAAAAGGAGTGTCTATTACAATCAGGATCTAGGCAAATATACCTATTATCACCAATATCATTAAATACTGTTGTAAGTGTTTTTCCCAGTGTAATGAGATTGTAAAGAGAAAGAACCCTGTCGTTTTGGTAAAGAAGACAAAATTGTCATTATTTGCAGATAGTATGGATATGTTCTTTAAACACCTAAAAAAAAAACAAACCGGTGTGAATAGGAATTCCTTTAAGTGGTACAATGAAAACAATAATATTTAAAATACCAAGAGCTTTCACATGTAAAATAGAATGGAGAAATGAGATTCACAGTAGCAATATCAAACACACCAAAATAAATTATATCAAGGAATCCTAAAGATATGGTTAGGACATTCTTGTAGAAAATGATAAACATATACTCAGCTTTGAATGTAGATTTGAATAAATCAGAAGGAATTCTAGCTAAGGCGGGAGACCCGGCTGCTGTCTGGACGGAGGAGTGAGTCAACCCAGTGCCAGGAACGTCACAGGTCTATTCCACAATTACCAGGTACTATATCTTTCTCTCACCAGAAGGGCCATTTTCTAGTTTATTCCATCACCCTACATCAGATTATGCCTATTTCATATACCTCTGCAGAGTGCGTGTTTATTGGAAGGGAGAAGAGTAGCACCATTATTACATGGAAGGAGGTCCAGGCTGGATCCCCGCTGGCAAAGACGTGCATAGCATGTCACTGGATGAAGGGATCCAAGCTAACAGGTTTAGTATAATGCCAGGAAAATAGTCTATTTTGTCATCACTCCTGACATAGATTTTGACTTACTGATGGTCTGCTTTATTTTATGCACTTTATATTCATTTACCAAGAAACTTGAAAAATGAGTAGCAGGAGCCTCCTTAAGCTGATTAAGAAACAGGCTGAGAAGGGTATAAGAAAGTAAGGCAGTAAGTGATGGAGCTCAGATTCACAAAGCTTGGTCTGCCTGACTCCACAGGTCGTCCTCTTCCATTCATTACGCCAAACTGCACGTATGTTGAGAGCTGCTGAGATGCACAGTGCATATCATGGCTTTGGTGCAGACCTCCTCCACCCATTGTTTTTTTCTACGTAATATATCCAGGCACCCCTGAGAACATAGCTCCAATGTCATGATCTAAAGCTGAGAGGATCTGCTCTGAGGCCAACAATTCCGGGATACTTACTTCTGCATGTGTGTGTGTGTGTGTGTGTGTGTGTGTGTGTGTGTATGTGTGTGTGTGTGTGTGTGTGTTAGAAAGGAGTGGGCAGACTGAAAAGTAACAGTGCCATAGAAGCATCATTGTGGGATGTTGACTGAATGAATGATGACGATAGAGGCTACATGGACCACAAAGGACTGTTGCTATTGTGTCTGCTGATTGCTCATGAGAGATTTCAAGTGAAAGATGGGTGAACATAGGTAGCTCCACGCATGTTTTCACTCGGGCGGGGGGGGGGGTTCGGTGGGTTCTGTCTTTCCAACCACTCGCCACATGTTTCCAAATTCTATACTTCTTCCTGTACATTGGACATTGTTTCTCCCTCAGCCACAGAAGAGACTTCATAGTATGCCTATACAAGGTAATTCGGTAGAGACTTGTCACAAACAAAGTGATTGAACAAAACATACCTCCCCAGTGTTTCTCCTTGACTCATCGATGAATCTCGGGATGAATACCAGACTTGTAATTTTATGATTTCATGAGTTATAGCACAGATGTGCAGTCAAAGGTGTGATTATCAAATGGAGGGATGCCAAATCTAGGTGAGTGTTTGCACTATCTCAAAGAGGCAGCACATTAGGTTTCTTTGGTCACTACCTAAGGTTCCCTAACGGGTGTCCTCCTTTGCACTGATACTGTCACCTCTGTAGACTAATAATTCAGCACCTAAACCCTTTCTAGTGCTCTTATGTTAAGACCCTACAAGATTAGGGCCCCATTTCCTCTTTGACTTCATCGCTAGGATTCTCCATTTCAGTCACTCACCCCCAACTCACGTGGATTCTTACAGTGTCCGGATTATGTCAGCCAGGCCCCCTCCTTAGGACGTTTGCTCTAACTAACCCATTTGCCTGGGATGCTCCTCACCCACATCTGCCTAACATCCTCCCTTCTTCTGTAAAGGCCTTGCTCAATCCTCAGGGCCTCATAGGAACCTGCCCAGGACACCATATTTTACATTGCTAAGTGGAGACATCTTCCCCACCCCCAGCTATATGCCTTATTCCCTTAACCTTGGCCTAAATTGTCTATTTAGTACACCAGTTAGGAGCTGTGTTATTTACTTCGTTGTTACATGCGTTGCTTATCTCTCTCGTCTCCCATAGTTCCGGCTTGAATACAAGCTCCCCGATCTTAGGGGGTTTTGTCCTTTGTTCACCAGTATATCTCAAGCAACCCAGAACTTTGCTGAGCATACTTTGTATTCATCCAGACAATATCTAGATGTGATGAAGAATGCCTGTCTCCCCCACTGCACTGTGGCAGCCTTGAGGATAAAGCCTTGTTTCATTGGTCTGTGTCAACCCACATCCAGGACACTTTCTGATACAACTGGAAAGGTACAGCTGGATATGTGTGGAATGAATGCACCTTTTGAAAATGACACTAACAGGGAAGTCATTGCTGTTTCTGAAGTGTAGTCGTTCCGGTAGGTGCCGCCTGGGTCAGCTGCCATGCAGACTCTGCTCCCTGGGCAGCAGGTCTGTGAGGGCCATGAGTCTGCTTCACTGTCTGGATTCCTCAGAGGGTTAGTCCAGTTCTTCCCACACAGCATGGCTCTGGGTGGTGGTTCCAGGTCTCAGTCGTTCATCACCTAAATGGTTTTTACTTTATCTCTGCAGAGCATCTACTATATTTACATATAATATTTTATTATATTTTATATAAATAAAACTATCATTGAGAATAAAGGACTCTTATATAATTAATCACAAGGGAAGCCAAACAATGTAAAGAAGTACTGGAAATAAAAGTTGAAATTTATGTTAAGTAATAGTACACGTCGTGATGGGTCTCTACACTAGCATTGCATCATTTTTCTTTCATTTAATCCTAAGAAAGAACAAGACCTCCAAGTAAATATTTCCATTTCCATAAGGGAGAATGTGGAGAGCAAGGACATTATTTCGATTGCCCAGCATCTGACAGCTAGAAGGGAGTCACGTGAGGCGGAAACTCAGGGCTCCTTGGTGATAGCACTCCACCAGGACTGCAGTGTGGCCAGAGCACCACCAAACTCTCCCAGCAGTCCTGCCTTATTCCTCTCCTTTTGTGCACTGATACCACTCTCTGACATCTTCATCCCATCTCCAAATATTTTAGAAGCGCTTCATCTCAGGGATTGGTGTGTTCCACACTGATTTCTGCTGTGGCAGATGAAAGGTGACTATTTAGAGTCCTTGCGAAGGACTGAAATAATTGTTATTTACACCTCCTTTGTGACTCTTGATGACTGTGGGTCCTGAGGAGGGTCCTTTGTTGCCGCGCAAGTTGCCTTGTGTGAGAATACGGTTCTTGGCAGAATGCCCTTCCCTTCCGCAGAGATATCAGACCTGCCCGGGAGGAAAGATAGTCTACTTACCAAGACACTGTGCATGCACAGGCCCACACACCATGAGACCCGTTCCTTCAGCGGCAAAACAGGTTTCTCCGGGTTACCACACTGTCCCACAAATTTCACAGGCTCCTCAGAGTAAGACAACAAGGCACATACAATACAAGTGATGTTTGTTACCAGAAATGGGTTCAGGAAAATGGCTGCATTGCCTCTTTCCCAGCAAAATTTTCAAGCACCCCCAGTAACATCAGCCTGTTCTGGGAAGGTGCACCATTAGTGGTAGATCGGCTGCAAAACTGGGTTTTGAGACAGGAATCATTCTTTGGAAATTTGATTAGTAGGAAAATATCTTTTTCTTTTCTTTTTTCCCCCATCTTTTCCCTGGTTACTTATTTCATTGCAAGTTAGTGGTTTTGTTAGCAGTTTCCTGAAAGTACAGTTGATATCTCCTAGGAGAAGATGCCAGTTAGACTCTTAGTTTCTAAACTTTATTTTAGCTTTGGTCAAACAGCTTTTACTGCCAGCCTACATCCCAGAGGAAGTATCCTTGACTGGTGGCTTTGGGTGAACTTTCTGATGGTGGAATGCCCAATATACTTGTAGAGGTATTCTGTTTGTTTGGTTTTGTTTATTTCTTAAACTACAATATTAGAAGACATGATAAAAAAATCTATGAGGGTCTACCATGTGTCAGTGACTTTCTGTTTCTCAGTGCTAATTTTCATCAAATCCCCATGACATAAGTACCATTATTCCAATTTCACAACTGAGGAAATTATAGTTCAGGAGGATGAGTAACTTGCCCCTGATCACATAGCTAGGAAGTTCCAGAGCTGGGATTTAGAAGAACTGCTGTTACCATTAAATGCCTGTATTTCTCAACATATGCCACATTAAAAAAATAGAAAAGAATGCAGTTTTGAAAATCACCAATGTAAATTTTAAAATTCTATTCCATTACTATATTATCATTCTGTTTTTAGAGTTTTGCTCATAACAAATAATTATTTTCCTGTGCATAAAATATTGAGTTTATAATAACATGAGAGTTGGGGGTGGCCGACCGGGAAGACGTACAGATGACTAAGTCCTGGGAGTTGTTGCTTTAAGCCATATTGTGTGCTGAAAACTATGCAGTGTAGAGACACATGGCCAAATGATCCAGATTTCTAGTCATCCAACACCAAGCTTCTAGATGTTAGCATGGCAACTTCAAAGCCACATATATAGACCTACAAAGAAAACATCTCCTGTGCTAACTCGAGTTGAAGTGGGTGTTTTCGCTGACAATGAGTCAATATGAAATAAATGAATTCAACAAATAATCAACAATACCTACCATATTCCTGTAGTGTACTTCATACAGGACATGCAAACAGCGCAGAAAACATAGTCCCAGTCTTTAAATGTGTTGTAGGAAAACTAACAGAAGAGAGGAATGCACTTTATGAATTAGAAGTCCCAGGGTGCAGTTGCTGTGCAAGAGGGGAACAGCGGAGGAGGGGACAAAAACCCTGGAAAGCAGAGAGCATAGGGGCAATAGGAGCAGAAGTCAGGTCAGGGGAACTGACTCCTTGTGACTAGGAGCCTGCATAGCTGTCCCTGAATGTGTCACTGTCTCAGGGCTCACAGACTTGATCCTACATTCCTGAACATTTATGTTTTTCTTTTTTTCAGTTTTTTAAATTTATTTTATTATTATTAAATTTAATGCAGTGACATTGATAAATCAGGGTACATATGTTGAGAGAAAACATCTCCAGATTATTTTGACATTTGATTATGCTGCATACCCCTCACCCAAAGTCAAAGTATCTTCCGTCACCTTCTATCTGGTTTTCTTTGTGCCCGTCCTCTGCCCCCACTCCCTCTCTCTTCTTCCTTGCCCCATCCCCCCCACCCCACCCCACCCCACACCCCACACCCTGTTACCATCACACTCTTGTCCATGTCTCTGAGTCTCATTTTTATGTCCCTTCCATGTATGGATTCATATAGTTCTTAGTTTTTTCTGATTTACTTATTTCACTCCGTATAATGTTATCAAGGTCCATCCATGTTATTGTAAATGATCCGATGTCATCATTTCATATGGCTGAGTAGTATTCCATAGTATATATGTACCAAAGCTTTTTAATCCACTCGTCCTCTGACGGACACTTGGGTTGTTTCCAGATCTTCCCTATTGTGAATAATGCTTCCACAAACATGGGGGTGCATTTCTCCTTTGGAGCAGATCTATGGTGTCCTTGGGATATATTCTTAAAAGTGGGATAGCTGGGTCAAAAGGCAGTTCGATTTTCAATTTTTTGAGGAATCTCCATACTGTATTCCACAGTGGCTGCACCAGTCTGCATTCCCACCAGCAGTGAACATTTCTGATTTTCACCATAAACAATTAATGGAATTACAAGTCTTATTACTCATTAATTTCTCCATTTAACTTTAAATAACTTCATTGCATCATCACTCTCTTTGCAAAGAATAGGGGAATTTCCAAGGTCCTTCCACTGTGAGGACTTTGAGAGACCACTGAGAGGCTATTAGAAAAAGCTACACTGATCAAAAGACACATAGTCAGCAATACATGGGCACTAGAGGCTATTGATTATAGGGATCTGGGATGTCAGAAATTCTCTATGTTCCAGGCTCTGTGGTAAGGTCTGGGGTTAGAGAGATCATTCAGCCTGATCTAGCTGTCTAAGAGCTCAAAATCGGGCAGGGTGATCTTAACTCCAGTGGTCTGCAAAGATTTGTCAAATGTGTTTAGCAAGGTGGTGATATACACACACGCACACACACACACACACAATTAAAAAATTAGAATTCTGGAACTCAGCTAAGATCATAGAGTGTTGGAGTCAGTCTGTCTGACTCTAAAGCCTCAAAGAATGTCTATGACAACAGACCCTTTAGAATAATGATTTATTACAGTTTAATTCAGAGCCACTACCAGCAATTCCCCTGAATGCATGTCTGCTGTTGCCCCACAGGGAACCTTGGAAGGGAACGTTTTCTTATCTAAAGGACTGGGACAGAATGTACAACTCCAGCATCCAAACTGTGCACCCTGAGTATGGCACCTGGCTTATCAGAAAGCGGCCTTTTCGTTGCTGTCACACTACAAGGTATGTTGGTGCCTCCGTATTGCAATTAATCTTTACTGCACAAAATTTAGAGTTCTCAGCCTAGTGCATTCCACTGCACTTGTTTCAATTTGTACCTCAGAGCCCATGTGGTCACTCCTGGGACAGAAATGATTCCTTATCCTCTCCAGTAGGTTGTTGTACAATACAGAGAGTTACCTTCACTACAACAGACTCAATTTACTAATAATGTAGACATTAGCTTTCTATTACTGTGTAACAAATTGCCACAAATTTGGCAGCTTAAACCAACACATATTTATGATTTTACAGTTTCCATAGGTCCGATGTGTGTCGCATGGATCAGGTGAGTTCTCTGCATAGCATCTCACAAGGCTGAAATGAAAGTGTCAGCTGGGCTGGGGTCTTAGCTGGAGGCTCTGTGGGGAAGCTGCCTCTCACCTCATTCAGGTGGTTAGCAGATTCAACTCCTGTAGTGGCAGGACTGACCCTCCATCATCAAACGAGTAACAACATTGTGTCAAGTTCTTCTTGTGCTTCAAACCCTTCCTGTTTCTCCTGCTGCTGCTAGCCAGGGCATACTGTCTGCGTTTACACAGCTCCTGTGATTATATTTGGCTCTTTTGGGTAATCTGGGATAATCTCCCTGATTTAAGGCCCACAGTTTAGTGAGCTTAATTATAACTACAGAATCTCTTCTGCCATGTAAGCTACGCACATATGTGCATTATAAGAACTCATCTTATTCACAGTCCTGGGATTATGTTGGGAAATCTCTAGAGATCATTTTCAGAATTGTGCTTAGCACATCCTCCAGTAACTGTCAGTTAATTGTTTTTGAAAGCCCTATTTTGTGACCCTGAATGTCTGTATTCTTGTGAATATACTGCCCACTCTTTATAGAGGTGCATTAACCCTTTGAGTAGTGATTTTTTTCATGCTTGCTAATTCCTGGAAGTGAGTTTTTTTTTTTCAAAGAATGAAATTAGTTCAAGTTACAATGTTATTAACTTAAAATCATTTTTGTTTGATAACCAATTTACGGAAACAAGTAGAAAACACCTTTGCCTTTTTTTAACGTTGCCTTACACATGTGTGACCATACTCTGGACAGTCAGAAGGCATGAGGATGTACATGAAAATTCATACTACTCAGACGGTTAAGTTATCATGTGGCTTTACTTCAAAAAGAGACTTGTGCCTTCCCAAGTGTATTATTCAGGGTTCTCCAGAGGAATGAAACCGAGAATGTGTGTGTGTGTAGAGAGAGAGACAGAGAGAAAGAGATAGAGAGAGTCAGTTAGACAGAAAAATATGTCCTATACAGCATTGGACCACATCATTATGGTGGCTGAAAAGTTCTGGTTTTTGTGGTTGGCAAGGTGGAGACTTGAGGGAGTCGATGTTGTACTTTCCAGTTCAAAAAGTGCTGGAATTGAGTTGCAAGAAGACCCAGTTTTTCAGTTCAAGGTCAAAAGCAAGGAAAGACCAATATCTTGCCTCATGCAGTCAGGTAGGAGAGGTTCCCTCCTGCCTGAGGGAAGGTCAGCTTTTATTTCTATTCATGTTTTCAAGGAATTGAATACAGGACACCCACGTCAGAGAGGACATTCTGCTTTACCCAGTCTACCCATTCAAATAATAATCTCATCTAAAGCATCCTCACCGACACACTCAGAACAATGTTTGAGCTAATATCTGGGTATCCTGGGGCCCAGTCAAGTTAACACTTAAAATTACATATATATTGCCCTGGCCGGTTGGCTCAGTGGTAGAGCGTCGGCCTGGCGGGCAGGAGTCCTGGGTTCGATTCCCGGCCAGGGCACACAGGAGAAGCGCCCATCTGCTTCTCCACCCCTCCCCCTCTCCTTCCTCTCTGTCTCTCTCTTCCCCTCCTGCAGCCAAGGCTCCATTGGAGCAAAGTTGGCCCAGGCACTGAGGATGGCTCTATGGCCTCTGCCTCAGGCACTAGAATGGCTCTGGTTGCAACAGAGCAATGCCCCAGATGGGCAGAGCATCGACCCCTGATGGGCATGCCAGGTGGATCCCGGTTGGTCGGGCTCATGCGAGAGTCTGTCTGACTGCCTCTCCATTTCCAACTTCAGAAAAAATAAAAAATAAAATAAAATTACACATATCACTAAGCATCTTGACACTGTTCATAAAATAACATTTATTTTAAAATTCTTATTGTATTTTAGTGCAATTCTCTTTCTTCTTATTTTCTTACCTGTAATATAGAAGTCTGAATAATTTCACTTTTCTTGTTCATGTTAACTAATATCTCTGGGATTATCTTTGTGAAAACAGATCAACAAGCAGTTTGCATTCTTTCCTACAAAGGGGAATTTTGTACCTTGCAGCATGAAGATTTAATAATACCTACAATTTATGAAATATTTACCACATTTGTGAGTTCTTCTATAAAATCTTTAAATGCTTTACCTCATTTGGTCAGGAAAACATTATGAGATATGTGCCCTGTTCATCTCCATTTTCATATGAAGAAACTGAAGTGGGCCCTGTACAGCCTGGCATGTAGAAGTGCCGGGTTCAATTCCTGGTCAGAGCACACAGGAGAAGCAACTATCTGCTCTCCACCCCATTCCTTCGTTCTTTTTTTCTGTCTCTTTTTCTTTCTTTTTCCTTCCCGCAGCCATGGCTTGAATGAGTTGGGCAAGTTGGCCTTAGGCACTGAGGATGGCACCATGGCCTTGCCTTAGGTGCTAAAATAGCTTGGTTGCCGAACAATGGGGTAGCATCCCCAGATGTGCAGAGCATCACCCAGTAGGGGGCTTGCTGAGTGGATTGCAGCTGGGGCACATGCAGGGGTCTGTCTCTGATTGCCTGCCTCTCACTTAAAAAAAACAAAACTGAAGTACAGAAACTGAGTAATTTCTCCAGGACAGCAGCTTGTAAGAGAGAATCCCAGGACTGGAGTGTATGGCTTTAGAAGCAGTGTTCCTAACTAATTCGTGTGGCCATATATTTTATCATCCAAACTAGTTCATGTACTTTATCATCTAAACCAGTTTATATAAGTTATCATCCTAACCAGAATGATAGATAGTAATATTGAAAGTTATATCTCAACAGGTATAAAACAGAAAAGTCTTAGATATACCAGAAACATTGGGCACTCTTCAGTGAAAATTGTTTTAGTGGCAAGTAGCAGAAAACCCTTACTTAGGTCGGCTAAATTGAAAAGAAAATTCACAATCTCACGTTATCTGTAACATCATCCTCATGTTTCCTTCCTCTACCAGATTGTTCTGTCACACAGAAACTGGCGGGTGTTTTTTTTTTCCATCTTATAGCCAAAACCAAAACAAATAAAGATTTAGTTTTCTCTCACTTCCTCTACCATTTTTAGGGCCATTTATCCTACCCTTGAAAGCAACAAAATCTCCTGTAGAGAGTTATATACACTCAGTTTCTTTAAATCTTTTCCTCCCATTCTGTCTCATTCACACACCTATCAAGCTTGTATATCTTCTTTCTGTTAAACTGGAGCTGTTCTGGTCAAGGTGCAATGACATCAATATTTTTTTAAATTTTTTTTACAGAGACAGAGAGAGAGAGTCAGAGGGAGATACAGATAGGGACAGACAGACAGGAAGTGAGAGAGATGAGAAACATCAATTCTTCATTGTGGCATCTTCGTTGATCATGGATTGCTCTCTCATATGTGCCCTGACCAGGAAACTACAGCAGAGAGAGTGACCCCTTGCTCAAGCCAGGGACTTGGGCTCAAGCCAGCAACCTTGGGCTTCAAACCAGTGACCTTTGGGCTTAAGCTAGCGACCATGGGGTCACATCTATGATCCCACGCTCAAGCCAGCAACCCAGCGCTCAAGCTGGATGAGCCTGCGCTCGATCCAGTGACCTTGGGGTTTCAAACCTGGGTCTTTCATGTCTCAGTCCATGCTTTATCTACTGTACCAATGCCTGGTCAGGTGACATCAATATTTTTAAATCAAATGACTATCTCACATTCCTCTTCTTAATTGACCCATTTATAATTTTGGACAGTTGATCAATCTTCTACCTGGGTATACTTCTTCTCTAGTGTATTATCAGGGTTCTCTAGAGAAACAAAACTGATAGGGTATGTATACAAGAAGCTATTTATTCTAAGGAAGTGGCTCATGAAATTGTGGAGCCTGAGAAATCCCCTGATCTAGTGTTGTCTCCAAGTTGGAGTCCCAGGAAATTCTGCAGTGTAAGTTCAAGTACAAAGGCCTGAGAACCAGGGAAGCCTGTCATGTTGATTCCAGTTGAAGTTTAAAGACATGCAATCAGTAGTGCTGAGGACAAGAGAACATATCTCCTATCAATCCATCAGGCAGAAGGGCCAAATTCTTCGCTCCTCTATCTTTTTGCTTTACTTAGGATGATTGGATGATGCCCACCCTCCTTGGAATGGGCAAACTGTTTCATAGTGTCCATTCATTCAAATATTAATTTTATCTGAAAAAGCAATATGGAAATATCTTAAATAACATTTTTATTGTTTTTTGTCAGGTATTATTTAATATTTTTTCATTAATATTTTAAAAGTCTTTCTTATAACATAATCTAGTTTTCTGTACCTCTTAATTTTCTTATTTAAGTATTAAATGTATGAAATGATAAACTACCTTTTGGTATATCATTTTTTTATACTTAAAATGGTCATTAGAGTAGAGGACCAGTTGTTAAATTATTTTCTTCCCACCATTGATGTCATCATGTGTCCTCTGCAATTGCTTTCCATCTTACTGAGAGGAAAGAAAAAGTATTTATGGGAATTGTAGGTTCTACATGATTTGATATTGTGTAGTACTCTACAATCCTAACTACACTTCACTAGCTTTCTTTACATTTTCCATTACTGTAATAGTCACACTTTTACCTACAGGTTTTGCACTGGCTATTTTCTTTGCTTGAAATACTCTTCTGCCACTGATTTAATGGCTCATTCCATCAACTCCTTCAAGTCTTTGCTCAAATATTCCCATCTGAGCTAGAACATGCTGACCACCTTTAAAAATAACCCAATTCCTCAGCATTTCAAGTCTCTCTTAACTTACTTTAATGTTTTCCATATTCTTATAGTCTAACACACAGTATATTTTAATTGCTTATTTTATTTATTGTTTGTACAATTACCCCAAAATATGAGTTTCGTGAGGGCAGAGACATTATTTTCTTACCACAATATTTTCAGGGACAACTGTAGTGCCTGGCAGTTAACGTTCAATCATTATATACTTGTACATTTTCAAAATAGACTGGAACACAATGATGCTTTTAGACATGGAGAACTCTAGCTCAGGGATGTCATCAAGGGTTCAGATTCTTTCTCTCCCTTTTGTCTGTAATTCTCAATGTCTTCATTGTATTTGTCCTACAATGTCTGTAGCATTTCCAAACCTAAGATCTAGACATAGTAATATTTAGACAGAGTGGGAAAATATCCTCCTGTGTCCCTTTTCAAAGGGACAGGAAACCAAGAAATAATACTTTCCAGAAGATATTCACCCACACAACCCCATCAAAAGTATATGGGATAGAATTTGGTCCCATGACTAACCAAAAACCTGTGATTGTCAAGGATTTGGGTTTGTGGTGACTGGCTTAGATAAATATGGGATGAAATGGATGTTGGAAAGTCAACCAAATTGTATACTGAAATACATCAGTGCACTAGGTGATAGAATGTGTGTGCGTGTGTGTGTATGTGTGTGTGTGTATGTGTGTGTGTACAATTGATAGAGGGCTAAATTCTGATACTCAGTTGTGATAAAGTAAAAAGAAAGAGATTATGGCAATCCAGGAGCCATAAGATGAAGGAAGAGATGACATCTTGCAGACAAACACTTTGTTCATTTCATAAAGATATTATCCAATATGTTTGTTTTATACTAGGTAACATTTTGACAATGGGATCAGAAATATAGTCACTTGGAAGAGACTTCGTTTAGCCACACAGTGCTTAGATGGGCACTAAAAGTATTTTCTTTCTTTCATGACTGACCAACCAACTTCTGATTGATACATTATTCATGTAATCATATTAATTCCTTTATTCAAATTTTCCTGTTTCTCTGAACTGAGACCTTTCTATTCTTTGTATTGGTTTCAATTTTGAAATTATATATATGTAAATTGTGAATAATATATATCGATAATGAATAAGTGTAAAATGAAAACCACTACCCTGAACAATTAAATCAAATATTAAAAACCCAAGGGCCTATGATGCCACCCTTTCTAACCATAACTGTGTATCTCTTCAAGAGATATTGACCAGCCTGACTGGGCGGTGGCGCAGTGGATAGAGCATCGGACAGAGATGCAGAGGACCCAGGTTCGAGACCCTGAGGTCGCCAGCTTGAGCGCGGGCTCATCTAGTTTAAGCAAAGCTCACCAGCTTGGACCCAAGGTCGCTGGCTCGAGCAAGGGGTTACTCGGTCTACTGAAGGCCCACAGTCAAAGCACATATAAGAAAGCAATCAATGAACAACTAAGGTGTTGCAATGAAAAACTAATGATTGATGCTTCTCATCTCTCTCTGTTCCTATCTGTCCCTATCTATCCCTCTCTCTGACTCTCTCTGTCTCTGCAAGAGAGACAGAGAGAGAGAGAGAGAGAGAGAGAGAGAGAGATTGACCATCCTGATCATTGTTTAGAATTTCTTCTGTTGTACTCCTTATAGCTTTATCACCTATGTAAACAACACTAAATTACTTAGTTTAGGGTTTTTTCAACTTTATGGAATCACATCTCTGCTTTGAGTTTTTAGTGTACTCTTAGGAAACTATCTTATTCATCTTGTTTTTAGAAGCTCTTTGAAATGTTTAAAGCCAATCTCTCTTCTCAGGTTAAAGAGACACTCATTCCTAAGTAAGTACTTGGGTATCCACTGAGTGCTTAGGAATGAACTAGATGCCAGAGTATACATGAAGATTAAATGATGTTCTCCACCATCAGTGAGAATATATAGTCCAGCTGGGAAGATAGTGCTTACTGATTGTGTACAGTGGTATAACCAAAGACAGCTCAGGCTAGAAGCAAAGCCATGGGCTTTGTAGTGAGATATTCCATATACCACATCTTATTGGTTTTGTGACTTGGGGCTCTTTCTGAGCTTATGTATTTACTTCTAAACTAGAGATCAATTTAAAACCTACTCCCCAGGGTTGTAATGTTTGTTATTTTGTAGCCTTTCAATATGTGGTAGATACTACTACTGTGATTCACTGTGCTGCGAGTCAGAAGGAAGGGGGAACAATAATTCTCCCTGAACAATATAGGTGGTATACACATAAATCTAGTGAATTTAGTACATTCTAGGTATTAATGTGAGGATGTGTTTGGCCCCCGGAACATACTTAAGCAGTTACATAGAGTGGTAAGAGACTTGACATTAAGTTCAGAAATGTGATTAATATCATTAGGATGAAAGCTATTTTTTACTGAGCACTATATGCCCCCACAAGTACATAGAATCTGACTTCTGGTGGGCACCTTAATGACATGGTTAGATAAAAGTACTGGAAACCAGAAATGTTTAGGTTAATGATGTACTTTAAATACATTTAAAATACTCAAAAGCATTAAAGAGCCTTAACTTTTCTTTTTTTCTTTTTCTTTTTCTTTTTTTTTTTTTCATTTTTCTGAAGCTGGAAACAGGGAGAGACAGTCAGACAGACTCCCGCATGCGCCCAACCGGAATCCACCCGGCACGCCCACCAGGGGCGACGCTCTGCCCACCAGGGGGCGATGCTCTGCCCATCCTGGGCGTCGCCATGTTGCGACCAGAGCCACTCTAGCGCCTGGGGCAGAGGCCACAGAGCCATCCCCAGCGCCCGGGCCATCTTTGCTCCAATGGAGCCTTGGCTGCGGGAGGGGAAGAGAGAGACAGAGAGGAAAGCACGGCGGAGGGGTGGAGAAGCAAATGGGCGCTTCTCCTGTGTGCCCTGGCCGGGAATCGAACCTGGGTCCTCCGAAAGAGCCTTAACTTTTATTGAGTATTCCTTGTGTCCAATATAATCTCCTTTAATATTTACCATAACCCTAGAAAGTAGGGAGGCTCAATAATTATCTCTACTTACAGATCAAAACCTTGAGTTTAGAGATTAAGCAACTTTTCTGTGATGACACAGCTAAAAAATGTATTAGCCAGGAATTTATCCCAGTTCATATCCAGAACCCACATTACTTTTTGTTCTAGAAATAAAGGTCTACTGGAAAGTTCTGTCTGTTTTTGGAATAAAACAAAATACAAATTTTCCTTACTGTCAATAAACTTTATTAAATAATATAATTGTCATTATTATTAATGATTTCTTGCTACCGTG
The DNA here is from genome assembly GCF_036850765.1 of Saccopteryx bilineata. Lineage (NCBI taxonomy): Eukaryota > Metazoa > Chordata > Mammalia > Chiroptera > Emballonuridae > Saccopteryx > Saccopteryx bilineata. The sequence goes on along the minus strand of NC_089502.1, from coordinate 101,758,306 downwards.
AGGGCAATTTGTATATCCCATTTTTGAAAAATGTTTTATCTTTTGATGCAAAAAATTGAACCAGTGCTTGTTTGATATCTTCTTCATTTTTGAATTTTTTGCCCTTCAAAAAATTTTGTAAGGACAAAAACAAGTGATAGTCGGAGGGTGCTGAGTCCGAGGAGTATGGTGGATGCGACAGACATGCTTCTGTAGCATTTCTTCCTTGTTGAAATTCATAAAAATTACAGTGGCGTAAATGAACTTTATCAGTAGCCATGGGTACACTATCGTTTCACACATAAGACTAACGTGAATCAACTTTGTTTTAGTTAATTTGCTACGTCAGTATGTATACATTAAGTGATAAAATAGAGAGACACATATGCACCAAATAAACACGTGTTCACATGTCGAAACTTGTGATAGAAATGGACGGAACTTTCCGGTAGACCTTATATTTTTTATTTTGCAGTAATTTCAAACGCATAAAAATTGCAAGAATATTATAAGAAACTCCTGTTTATCCTTCACCCAAATACCTCTATTGTTAACATTTTACAAATTTGTTCTCTCTCTGCCCCACCCCTTTCTCTTTCTTCTTCATACATACACCACACAAAGATACATATACATATAATTTTTATACACCATTTGAAAATAAGCTGCATACATATTTTTTTACCCCTAAATACTGTACTGTAATTTTCTGAGAACAAGGACATCCACTCTCATATACACAGTACAGTTATCAAAGTCAGGAAATTAACATTGATACAGTACTATTTTTTTTTGTATTTTTCTGAAGCTAGAAACGGGGAGAGACAGTCAGACAGACTCCCGCATGCGCCCGACCGGGATCCACCTGGCATGCCCACCAGGGGGCGACGCTCTGCCCACCAGGGGGCGATGCTCTGCTCCTCCGGGGCTTCGCTCTGCCAAGACCAGAGCCACTCTAGCGCCTGGGGCAGAGGCCAAGGGGCCATCCCCAGCGCCCGGGCCACCTTTGCTCCAATCTAGCCTTGGCTGCGGGAGGGGAAGAGAGAGACAGAGAGGAAGGAGAGGGGAAGGGGGGAGAAGCAGATGGGCGCTTCTCCTGTGTGCCCTGGCCGGGAATCAAACCCAGGACTTCTGCACGCCAGGCCGACGCTCTACCACTGAGCAAACCGGCCAGGACTGATACAGTACTATTATGTATCTCATTAACAGACCTCATTCAAATGTGGCCATTTATCTCAACAGTGTAATTTACAGAAAATTTTATAATCTTCTACCTTACTATCCAGTCCAGTATCACACATTGTATTTAGTTGTTATTTTACTGCAGTCTTCTTCAGCCTGGAACAAGTCCTCAAACTTACTGTCTTTCATGATCATAAAAGTTTTTGAAAGTATAGATCATTTACTAGACTATCTCTCAATTTGGGTTTGTTTAATTTTCTATCCTCATGTTAGATTCAGCTTATACATTTTTATGCTAGGAATACTATAAAAGTGATATATATCCTGCTTAGTGCATTGTATCAGTTGGCACATGATAGCTATTTATTCTGTAATTGATGATGTTAAATTCATCACTTTGCTAAGGTTTTATTCACCAGGCCACTGCAATGTAAAATTAATATCTTCCCTTTGCTCACCTAAATATTTTGTGGGAAATACTTGGAGACTATGCAAATATATTTTTCTGTCATCCATTGATGATTTTTCCCTTAAATAATTAATATATATTGGTTGAAAAGTTAAGTTTCTAACTTCATCATTTTCCCCCATTTACTAGTTGGCATTCTTCTGTAATGAACAGCTTTTCTCTTACCCTTATTGATTAATTATTCATATCTTTTTATATAATCTTGTATATATATAAAACATATATATATATAAATATATATCATATATATATATATTTTTTTTTTTACTGGGTAATAACCCATTGCAATCATGACTTATTTTGATGCTCAAATTTGCTCAGATTTGGTCAGTGAAAGCCCTTTGAATCTTGTTCTTGTATCTTTTTGATATGTCCCCATTTCTTTGAAGACTTGGTGCAGCAAGATGTCCCTGGCTCTTTTTGTACTTCCAGCCCTGGAATCAGTCATATTCCAAGGAACCCTGATTTCTTTTAGTGTAGAACGGTATTTAAAATCGAGTTTGGCTTTTATCCACCATTCTCTACTGGAAGTATGACTTCACAATACCCTACGTTCCCTTAACTCCAGTTACCCAAACTGTGGAACTTGGCATTAAAAATAGGATTTTTGTCATGGGTATATTGTAAGATTTAAATATGGGAATAAAAGCATTTAGTAAAGTGCTTGGCACTGAAGTAATTTTTTATAAAATTAAATCTAGTGACTTTATATTACTTTTTTATTTTTTAAATTTATTGGGTTGACATTGGGTAATAAGATTATATGTTTTAAGTGTACAACTCTATGATACATCATCTGTATTGTATTTTGTTCCCACTACCCAAAGTCAAATCTTCTTCTGTCCCCATATATTTTACCCACCTTACCCTGTACTATCTCCCTTACCCCCATTCCATTTTTCTTTTTTTAAATTAATTTTACTAGGGTAAAATCAATAAATCAGGGTACATATGTTCAAAGAAAACATATCCAGGTTATCCTGTCAATCAATTATGTTGCATACCCATCACCCAAAGTCAGATTGTCCTCCGTCACTTTCTATCTAGTTTTCTTTCTGCTCCTCCCTCTCCCCCTTTTCCTCTCCCACCCCCTCCCCCCACCCCTGACCCTGCATAACCACCACACTTTTATCAATGTCTCTTAGTCTCACTTTTATGTCTCACCTATGTATGGAATAATGCAGTTCTTGTTTTTTTTTTGATTTACTTATTTTAATCCGTATAATGTTATCAAGATCCCACCATTTTGTTGTAAATGATCCGATGTCATCATTTCTTATGGCTGAGTAGTATTCCATAGTGTATATGTGCCACATCTTCTTTATCCAGTCTTCTATTGAAGGGCTTTTTGGTTGTTTCCATATCTTGGCCACTGTGAACAATGCTGCAATGAACATGGGGCTACATGTGTCTTTATGTATCAATGTTTCTGAGTTTTGGGGGTATATACCCAGTAGAGGGATTGCTGGGTCATAAGGTAGTTCTATTTTCAGTTTTTTGAAGAACCACCGTACTTTCTTCCATAATGGTTGTACTACTTTACATTCCGACCAACAGTGAATGAGGGTTCCTTTTTCTCCACAGCCTCTCCAACATTTGCTATTACCTGTCTTGTTAATAATAGCTAATCTAACAGGTGTGAGGTGGTATCTCATTGCAGTTTTGATTTGCATTTCTCTAATAGCTAATGAAGATGAGCATCTTTTCATATATCTGTTGGCCATTTGTATTTCTTCCTGAGAGAAGTGTCTGTTCATGTCCTCTTCCCATTTTTTTAATTTTAATTTTTTTAAATTCATTTTAGAGAAGAGAGAGAAAGGGAGAGAGAGAGAGACAGAGAGGGAGAGAGAGAGGAGAGAGAGAGAGAGAAGGTGGGGAGGAGCTGGAAGCATCAACTCCCATATGTGCCTTGACCAGGCAAGCCCAGGGTTTCGAACCGGCAACCTCAGCATTTCCAGGTCGACGCTTTATCCACTGTGCCACCATAGGTCAGGCGTCATTTTTTAATTGGATTGTTTCTTTGTTTGTTGTTGAGTTTTATGAGTTCTTTGTATATTTTGGATATTAGGCCCTTATCTGAGCTGTTGTTTGAAAATATTATTTCCCATTTAGTTGGCTATCTATTTATTTTGTTGTCAGTTTCTCTTGCTGAGCAAAAACTTATTAGTCTGATGTAGTCCCGTTCATTTATTTTTGCCTTCACTTCCCTTGCCTTTGGAGTCAAATTCATAAAATGCTCTTTAAAACCTAGGTCTATGAGTTTAGAACCTATGTCTTCATCTATGTACTTTATTTTTTCAGGTCTTTGATCCATTTTGAATTAATTTTAGTACAGGGGGACAAACTGTAGTCAAGTTTCATTCTTTTGCATGTGGCTTTCCAGTTTTCCCAGCACCATTTCTTGAAGAGGCTTTCTTTTCTCCATTGTGTATTGTTGGCCCCTTTATCAAAAATTATTTGACCATATATATGTGGTTTTATTTCTGGACTTTCTATTCTGTTCCATTGGTCTGAATGTCTATTTTTCTGCCAATACCATGCTGTTTTGATTGTCGTGGCTCTATAATATAGTTTGAAGTCAGGTATTGTAATGCCCCCAGCTTCATTCTTTTTATTTAGGATTGCTTTGGCTATTCGGGGTTTTTTATAGTTCCATATAAATCTGATGATATTTTGTTCCATTTCTTTAAAAAATGTCATTGGAATTTTGATGGGAATTGCATTAAATTTGTATATTGCTTTGGGTAATATGGCCATCTTGATTATATTTATTCTTCCTATCCAAGAGCGAGGAATATTCTTCCATCTCATTGTATCTTTTACGATTTCCCTTAAAAATGGTTTGTAGTTTTCGTTATATAAATCCTTTACATTCCTTGTTATGTTTATTCCTAGGTATTTTATTTTTTTTTTTGTTGCAATTGTGAAGGGGATTATTTTTTGAGTTCATTCTCAAATGTTTTATTGTTGGCAAATAGAAAGGCTATGGACTTTTGTATATTAATTTTGTATCCTGCGACCTTACTGTATTAGCTTATTGTTACTAGTAGTCTTTTTGTAGATTCTTTGGGGGTTTCGATGTATAGGATCATATCATCTGCAAAAAGTGATACTTTTACTTCTTCTTTTCCGATATGGGCACCTTTTATTTCTTTGTCTTTTCTGATTGCTCTGGCTAGAACCTCTAGCACCACATTAAATAAGAGTGGAGAGAGTGGACAACCCTGTCTTGTTCCTGATTTAACAGGGAAAGCCTTCAATTTCGTGTCCTTTAATATGATGTTAGCTGATGGTTTATCATATATGGCCTTTATCATGTTGAGATATTTTCCTTCTGTACCCATTTTGTTGAGAGTCTTAAACATAAAAATTGTGTTGTATTTTATCGAATGCCTTTTCTGCATCTATTGATAAGATCCTGTGGTTTTTTGTTCTTTGTTTTGTTGATAAGGTGCACTATGTTAACAGTTTCACATATGTTGAATCATCCTTGAGATTCTGAGATGAATCCCACTTGATCATGATGTGTTATTTTTTTAATATGTTGTTGTATTCGATTTGCTAGTATTTTGTTTAGTATTTTAGCATCTGTATTCATTAGAGATATTGGTCTGTAGTTTTCTTTTTTTGTGCCATCCTTGCCTGGTTTTGGTATGAGGGTTATGTTTGCCTCATAAAATGTGTTTGGAAGTATTGCTACTTCTTCAATTTTTTGGAAGCCTGTGAGTAGAAAAGGAACCAAGTCTTCTTTGAATGTTTGATATAATTCGCTAGTATAACCGTCTCGGCCTGGATTTTTATTTTTGGGGAGGTTTTTAATAGTTTTTTCTATTTCTTCCCTACTAATTGGTCTGTTTAGGTTTTCTGCTTCTTCTTGACTCAGTCTAGGAAGGTTGTATTGTTCTAGGAATTTATCCATTTCTTCTAGATTGTTGAATTTAGTGGCATATAGTTTTTCATAGTATTCTACAATAATTCTTTGTATATCTATGATGTCCATGGTGATTTCTCCTCTTTCATTTTGGATTTTGTTTGTATGAGTTCTTTCTCTTTTTTCCTTGGTATGTCTTGCCAAAGGTTTATCAATTTTGTTGATCTTTTCATAGAACCAGCTCCTTGTTCCATTAATTTTTCTATAGTTTTTCTGTTCTCTATTTTAGTTATTTCTGCTCTGATTTCTATTATCTCCTTTCTTCGGCTGGTTTTGGGTTGTCTTTGTTCTTCTTTTTCCAGTTCCTTAAGGTGTGAAATTAAGTGGTTCACCTGAGCTCTCTCTTGTTTTTTCATATAGGCCTGAAGTGATATGAACTTCTCTCTTATCACTGCTTTTGCTGCATCCCATAGATTCTGATATGTCGTATTGTTATTTTCATTTGTCTGTATATATATTTTTAATTTTTTTAAAGTGTTCTTTTTTTATTTTATTTATTCATTTTTTTTAGAGAGGAGAGAGACAGAGAGGGAGAGTGAGGAGAGAGAGACAGAGAGAGAGAAGGGGGGAGGAGCTGGAAGCACCAACTCACATATGTGCCTTGACCAGGCAAGCCCAGGTTTTTGAACCGGCAACCTCAGCATTTCCAGGTCGACGCTTTATCCACTGAGCCACCACAGGTCAGGCTCTGTATATATATATTTTGATCTCTGTGCTTATTTCTTCTTTGACCCATTCATTTTTTAAAAGTGTGTTGTTTAGTTTCCACATTTTTATGGTTTTTTTTCCTCTTTTTTGCAGTTGAATTTTACTTTCAAGGCTTTATGATCAGGAAATATGCTTGGTACAACTTCGATTTTTCTGTATTTGCTGATGTTGTTTTTGTGGCCCAAGATATGGTAAGTTCTTGAGAATGACCCATGTACACTGGAGAAATATATATACTCTGTCACTTTGGGATGAAATGTCCTGTTGATGTGTATCATATCCAGGTGCTCTAGTGTTTTGTTTAAGGCCAATATATCTTTATTGATTCTCTGTTTGGATGACCGATCTAGAGCCGTCAGCGGTGTATTAAGGTCTCCAAATATGATTGTATTTTTGTCAGTTTTTGTTTTAAGGTCAATAAGTAGCTATGTTATATATTTTGGTGCTCCTTGGTTTGGTGCATATACATTAAGAACTGTTATGTCTTCTTGATTCAGCGTCCCCTTAATCATTATGAAATGGCCATTTTTATCTCTGAGTACTTTTCCTGTCTTGTAGTCGGCATTATCAGATATGAGTATTGCTACGCCTGCTTTTTTTTTGATATTATTTGCTTGGAGTATTGTTTTCCAGCCTTTCACTTTGAATTTATTTTTATCCTTGTTGCTTAGATGAGTTTCCTGTAGGCAGCATACAGTTGGATTTTCTTTTTTAATCCATTCTGCTACTCTGTGCCTTTTTATGGGTGAGTTTAACCAATTTACATTCAGTGTAATTATTGACACTTGTGAGATCCCTATTGCTATTTTATACATTGCTTTCTGTTAGTTTTGTGTCTTGTTTGATTCTTCTCTTTCATTTTTTTATCTTTTGTTTTTGTTTGGTTGTATTGCATACATCTTTCCTCTGTTGCTATCTTTTTTAAATCATGTGCTTCTGTTGTGGTTTTTTCAATGGTGGTTACCATTAAGTAATGAAAAGAGTTCCTACCTTGTTCATTGTAGTACATTATCTTGTGATTACTTTTGCACTCCATCATCCTTTGCTACTGTTAATCTCCATCCTCTCCCCCCCCCTTTTTTTTTGTTGTCACAGTTTAAATTTGGTTTTATTGTGTTCTTGGTGAAGCTTTTACTTGTGGTTTTGTTTTGTTTTGTTCTTTGTATCTGGTTGGAGAACCCCCTTTAATAATTCCTGGAGTGGGGGTTTTCTGATGATAAATTCCCTCATCTTTTCTGTATCTGTGAATGTTTTTATTTCTCCTTCATATTTGAAGGATAGCTTTGATGGCTATAGTATTCATGGCTGAAAGTTCCTCTCTTTCAGGACTTTAAATATTGGGGTCACTCTCTTCTAGCTTGTAGAGTTTCTGTTGAGAAATCTGATGATAATCTAATGGGCCTTCCTTTATATATTGTATTCTTCTTTTCCCTGGCTGCCTTGAGAATTTTTTCTTTGTCGTTGGTCTGTGCCAATTTCATTATGATGTGCCTTGGAGTAGGTTTGTTCAGGTTAAGAAAACTCGAAGTTCTATTTGCTTCTTGAATTTGAGGCTTTAGTTCTTTCCACAGGCTTGGGAAGTTCTCATCTATTATTTGTTTGAATATGTTCTCCATTCCATTTTCTGTCTCTTCTCCCTCTGATATACCTATTATTCTTATGTTGTTCTTTTTGATGGCATCAGACAATTCCTGTAGGGCTTTCTCATTTTTTTAAATTTTTGAGTCTCTTTCTTCTTCTCTTTGTTGCGCCTCAAATTGCTTGTCTTCTATTTCACTAATCCTACCTTCTATCTCACCTGTTCTATTAGCTAAGCTTGTTACCTCGTTTTTCAGCTTGTGAATTGAGTTTTTCTTCTCTGTTTGATTTGTTTTTATAGTTTCAATTTCCTTGGTAATATATTCTTTGTGTTCATTGAGTTGTTTTCTGAGCTCTCTAAATTGCCTTTCTGTGTTTTCTTGTATATCTCTGAGTATTTTTAGGATTTCTATTTTAAATTCTCTGTCATTTAGCTCCAAGGTTCCAATATATTAAATTTTTCTCCATAGATTTTTCCTCATCTATCTGTGCTACCTCTCTATCTTTTGTATCCATGATATTCGATTTCCTTTTCCTTAATGGCATCTGAGGGTGGTTTTGTTGATAGTATTAATGAGAATTAATAAAGAATAAAAAGTTAAAAAAATAAAAATAAAAAAGAATAAAAAAATTATTATTCCCCCTTTTTTCCCTCTCCTCTCCTCTCCTCTCCTCTCCTCTCCTCTCCTCTCCTCTCCTCTTTCCTCCTTCTTGAGAAAATTTTGTGGTGAATTATGAATTATATCGTGCTAAATAGAACAAAAACTACCTATAATGGAGGGTCTGAGTTGGAGAGAAATGATAGAGGAGCAAAAAAGGGGATATGGACCCACAATATGCAAAAAAGGAAAAAATTTGGATCAAGAATAAAATGATTTGCTTTTAGGTGATGGTTGACTAAGAGATATGATGAGAGCAATAAGAGGGAAACAGGAAAAATGGAAAAAAAAATTTTAAAAATTACTATTGTATTTAGTGGAACAAGAACTAGATCAAAAGGAGAGCCAGGGTTGGGAGCACTGCTAGTGAGTTAAAAAAGTGAGGTAAAAGAAAACCCAAAGCACCACAAAGAAAAATTTGAGTCCCAGATAAAATAATTTGTTCGTGATTGAAGATTGAATTAGAGGAAAAGTAAAGGAGAAAAGAAGAAACTAATATAGAGGGGGAAAAAGAAAGAGGAATAAAAAAGAATAAAAGGAAAGAGAGAGAGAGTTAAGGGTTTTGGAGTACAACCCTCATAGAGAGAAAGGAAGAAGAAAGAAAAGATAATGGGAGATGTAACACTTATGGGTAGTGTAGTTCAAGGAGAGGAAGAGAGTAAGACCGGCAGAGAATTAAATGACCAATTTAGAAGAGGAAGAAAATAATCAAAACAAGAAGATAAGAGAAACAAACGAACAAATATAATAAAACGGGATAGGTTATAAAGTCTGTGGATTATTCTTGATTTTGAGAGGTTATCTTCTTGCTTTTTCTTTTCTCTCCCTCTTCCTGGTCAGTGACTCTGTACCCCGTGTTCTGCCCCTTTGGCACACTTAGGTAGAGGTTTGCTGTTGATAAGTCTCTATGGCGATGTCATATATTGGGCTTCAGTCTTGTTGGCAGTAAAGGCTCATTAGTATTTGCAGGCTCTGCCAATGAGAGAGTCCGTGTTCCCAGGGCCTCTCTCTCCTAGTCTTTCCTTCCTGAATTAGTAGCCTGATGATCCAGCTATGTGGTTGCTGCTGCCTCTGCCTGGAGAGTAAGAGGCTGAAAGAGCTGGCAAATCCCCACTCTATTCCCACTCAGCACACGGCTCTGGGTAATGCTCAATCAGTCAGAGCCCCTAGCATAATCAGGCGGGGCTTCGGTCCACACAAAGACCTCTGACTCTGCCCCTCTGTCCAGGAACATGGGCACCCACTCCCGGGAGAATTTCTCACCCACTCTCTATGCTCACCGACCAGGATATCTGGCCATCTGCCTCTCACTCTTAGTGAGGCACCCTGCCCACATGGAAAAGTTTGAGCGCAGGGAATTTCGCTCCCGCTCCCTCCCTGCGTGCTGCTTTTTGGGGCACAGGGGTCATCTCAAGACTCCGGTTGTGGCCCACAGAAAGGCCTCTGACTCTGCCCCTCTGTCCGGGAACACTGGCTTCCACCCCCCAGGCGAATCTCTCGCCCACTCTCCGTGCTCACTAACCAGGAGATCAGGTCAGCAGCCTCACACTCCGAGTGAGGCACCCCACCTGCATGGAAAAGTTCGAGCGTAGGGAATTTTGCTCCCGCTCCCTCCCCACGCGCTGCTTTTTGGGGCACAGGGGCAACCTCGAGATTCCGGTCTCGGCCCACACAAAGGCCTCTGACTCTGCCTCTCTGTCCGGTAACATGGGCGCCCACTCCCAGGGCTCTAGGAGGAATCTCTCACCCACTATCTGCTTGCACCGACCAGGAGATAGGGGCGGATGGCTGTCCCAAGCGCCTTTCTTTGTCTGGATTTGGTGCAAGCATTAGCTTGTGTTGACTGGGTTGCCACAAGCACAGTTTTTCCTCGGCTTGGATGTCTGTGCCACAGCCTGGTTTGGACGTTTGTGTCACAGTCTGGTTCTATTCACACCCTATGCCCGCCTTAGTTCCTATACTCTCAGTTTCCTGTGAAAGCAGCCCTTATTTAGGTTATTGAGGAAGGCGGAGTGTTTCTTCCTCCTTATTTCCTTGGGGGTTGATTATATATTTAGCCAATTTTTCACTCGATCATACCTTTGTGTTTAGTGTGGAACTGCTGGAGGCTCCAAAGATAGATTTTTTTGTCTCTGGTTGAAGATCTTGTTGAATTTTTGGGGAGATTTATCGGTATCACTCCTTATGGTGCCATTTCTCTGACGTCACTCTCCACATTCCGTTTTTCAACCATCATTCTGTTGTCTGTGTCTAGGAGTTTTGTTTGCTTTACTTATTTCTTCATTTATAGCCTTTAGTTTTGTATCCTACATATGAATGAAATTATATGGTTCTTAACTTTTTCTGTCTGATGTTTCACTTAGCATGATATTCTAAAGATCCATCCATGTTGTCATAAATAGCACTATTTTATTTTTTCTTATGGCTGAGTAGTATTCCATTGTATATATGTACCATTTCTTTACCAAATCACCTATCAAAGTACATTTTGTTTGTTTCCATGTCTTGGCCACCATGATTAATGCTGCAGTGAACATAGGAGCACATATACCTTTGTAAATAAATGTTTTCAATTTTTTTCAGGTAGATATCCAGAAGAAGGGTTGCCATATCTTATGGTAAATCTAATCTTAATTTTTTTGAGGAGCCTCCATACTATTTTCCATAGTGTCTGTACCAGTAAAAATTCCCACCAGAAGGGAATGAGGGTTCCTTATTCTTCACAGCCTCTTCAACACTTGTTATTACTTGTCTTGTTGATAATAGCCAATCTAATAGGTGTGAGGTGGTATCTCATTATAGTTTTGGTGTTCATTTCCCTAATAGCTAATGAAGTTGGGCATCATTTCATGTATCTTTTGGACATTTATATGTCATCTTGGGAGAAGTATCTGTTCAGGTTCTCTGCCCATTTTTTTTAATTGGATTATTCCTTTGGTGTTGCATTGCATGGTTTTTTTTTTATATATTAACCCATTGTTAGAGCTGTTGTTTGCAAATATATTCTCCCATTTGATTGGTTTCTTTTTTAAATTTTATTGGTGGTGTTTGTTTGTTTGTTTGTTTGAAGAAGCTTTTTATTATGATATAGTATTTTATACAATTTCAGAATGAGTATAATAATAGATTATAACCCAATGAATAAAATAAGATTCATTTTAAGTTCATTTGAAAATAAGTGGTAGCTATTTTATTACAATTTTTGTTACTATCAAGTACTTCTGACTGTCAATAAGTCCACTTCTGGGGAAAACCTCTAGGTTACAATATTAACCTTGTCAAGTAAAGCCCAGCTAAATAGCTTCCCAAAGCTTGCAAAAGTAGAAACATAAAGAGTGGTTCCAAAATCAGGCCTCAGGCCTTGGTGACTGACAGGACTTCAATATTAGACAAGCAACATGAAGTGAAGAGCATCAGCTACTCCTACAACCTCTGCTACCAGAACCCTGTACATACTAACGCCACTCTGCTGTAAACAGACAGTTATTTGTCTGCTTCATTCTTCAGACTCATAACTTGTTTATGAGTTATTATTGATACACAAATGAATGAAAGTTGAGCAGTTTCATATATCTCATTAGGATAACTAAGAAGAAGAGGAAACCAATGACTCAAAAAGTAGAGAAGCATTCCCCAAGTCATACCCTTATAAAAGATAGAGGTGGAATTCCATCATGGTCTGACTCTATTAGCCAGAAGTCTTAGTTATATTGACTTCTTTGAATGATAGGCCTTCCCAGAAAGATTAATTTATTTAGTTTCTGTGTTTCCTAGAGTTCAAGTCGGAGTACCATATTCACCAGACTGTGTATCCAAGACTGGTTCCTGAATCAGGTAATTAATTCAACAAATATTTATGAATCACTTACTATAGGCCTTTTAGGCTCTGGGGACACAGATATCAAATCCTCCATTCTCGTCAATATTTCATTCTAGTGTGGATAAAAAAATAATGAACAAAAGGTTGCATAAAATTTTAGATTGAGAACTTAAAGCTTGATTAACAAATAGTGAATCATTCAGCATATATGTGTATAAGAGAGTGAAGGGATATGGAGGTGAGAGACAGCTTGCTGAGCTCAGGTAACTTGTAGTAGTTCATAATGGCTAGAGATAGAATGGGATATAGGCTAGGGTTTGAGGTGGGAAATTAGAAATTAGAATCTACAAGAAAATAAGTCACTTAACTTCCCTGAGAATAAATGTTCTTGCCAAGAAAATAGAGATTCAAAAGATTAAGAAAATACATGGAATATGTCATGAAAAGCTCAAATCTAAAAATATTAATATTATTAAGTTTAGCTATTGAACAATGATAGCAATAATAGCTGATATTTTTGAGTATTGTTTTTTTGTTAGGCATTGTGCCTGTTGCTTTAAATGCTTATTTAATCCTCTGTAATGAAGAGTAGTGGGCATATTTATGCAGTAGGTCCTCGAATAACATTCCACTCAATGTTATTTTGTTATAATGTTGATGTGATGCCATAGGAACTTATTTATACCAATCAGCCTGTAGTAAAATTGGTTGCATAATACCATGTTTTGCTTAAAATCGCAGAACCTGTTAGTGACATTAAGTGAGGACTTACTGTAGCTTACGAGGTTGAATAGATAGCAGTAAATAGCAGGTATGAGGATTAAAGCGCAAGTCTATCTGATTTCAAAGAGCTTGTTCTTTTGTCTAAGTTTGTGGTTTCCAGAGTGGTACTTAAGCAAATGCCAGCAACCAAGATGAACTGACTGGTATACAAAGTTTAAAGAGCAGTTATAAAGGTTAAATGGCATAAAGTTTACAGAGTTTTTAATAAAAGAAAAATCAATTAAGTTTAAGATTTCATTTTAGTTTCTAAACTTACCATTTTAACAATATTTTAATTTAATTTAAAATATCATAGCATATAATTCATTTTGTATTTTCAGTAGTTACATAAAATTTTATTTTAATTGATCTTATTTGAGAAATAGGTAATGTATATGAATTAAATTGTTAAGAAATACTTTCGTTTTATAAATCCCAAAGTCATATTACATGAATAGGTGAGGTGCTATTGAAAATACTGTGCTAGGAGAAGCAACCATCTGCTTTTCCACCCCTCCCTCCCTCTTCCTCCCCCCCCCTCTCTTTCTCTCTCTCTTATCCCCTCCCACAGCTATGGCTCAAAAGGTTCAAGCATGTTGGCCCCGGGCACTGAGGATGGCTCCATGGCCTTGCCTCAGGTGCTAAAATAGCTCGGTTGCTGAGCAATGGAGTAGTGGCTTCAGATGGGCAGAGCATTGCCCTGTAAGGGGCTTGCCAGGTGGATCCTGGTCAGGGTGCATGTGAGAGTCTATCAGTCTGCCTCCCTGCCTCTTAGTTAATAATAATAATAATAATAACAACAACAACAATGCTGTTCTAAGTGAGTATAATAAGAATTTTGCTAGATACCAGGTAAAACTTCTAAACTATTTTCATTAATGAGATTATCCCAGAAAGCCTCAGATTTTCCCAGGAGCTTGTTTGGGAATCTCTCAAGTCAACAAATGGTGCCTACAAAATAACATCCACTATATCAAGTCCTGGTTGGAAGTGGCTATTTTTTTTCCTCTCTGTGGTTTCTATACAATTTCTTATGAACACAAACACTCAGTTATTCTTTCAATATTTCCAGAAGTTTTTCCCTGGATATGCAAAGGCTAGTGAAATATGGTCTTTCATAATCATAAATTTTATAATCTTGTATTGGAGGCAGATAAACAAATGAAAATATAAAAAAGGAACTGTAGAGTTTGAAATATAAACCTGTACAAACTACAGGGAGTCCAAAGGAGGGACACAGAGGATATGGACCAAAGAAATGGACAGAGAAGGACTACCCCAAAATGTAGGGTGATACCATACATATTTGTCTTTCTCTGTCTGGCTTATTTACTTAGAATGATCCCTTTTAGGTTCACCCATGTTGTCACAAATGACAAAACTTCCTTAGTTTTATGGCTGAATAATATTCCATTGTGTGTGCATGTATATGTGTGTGTATATACAGTATCTGCATTTTCTTTATCTATTCATCAGTCAATAAGCATTTAAAATGTTTCTCTCTTGCATAATGCTGCCATGAACATGGGAGTGCAGATATCTCTTTGAAGTAGTGATTTTATTTCCTTTAGATATGTTCCCAGAATTGGAATTGCTGAATCATATAGTAGTTCTATTTTTATTTGTTTGAGGAACCTCCATACAATTTTCCATAATGGACATACCGATATACATTCTCACAGTGTATAGGTGCTCCCTTTTCTCCACATTCTTGCCAACATATGTTATCTGTTTTATTTATGATAATTACTACCCATGCAAGTGTGGAGTGATATCTCATTAGGGTTTTGATTTATATTTCCCTGACGATTAGTGACATTGAGCACTTTGTCCTGTGTCTGTTGGCCTCCTGTATATCTCTGTTGGAATACTGTTTATTTAGGTCCTTGCCCATTTTTTAATCAGGATTGTTAGACTTTTGCTACTGAGTTGCTGTGGCTTTTAACACCTTAGCTCAGTTATAGTTACATGTTTCTAGAAAGGGAGTTTAGACATGGTGGATAGTAGATTAAATAACTGGGGGGAGGGGCTTACCCAAGGAAGAAACAATTCTGAGAAACATAGGGATGAGTGGACATATGAGGATTACCTCACACTGTTTGAAGGAATCAGGGAAATCTTCAGTGGAGATAAAAATTAGGATCTGCAGGATGAATGGAATACTGACAAAGAAATGGCAGAAAACTAGGAGTTTTGGGAAGAGGGAACAAACAGCATGTGCAAAGACGCAGAGATAAAAGAGAGTGCATCAGATTCAGAAAGTCTGCAAAGTAGTTAAGTATAGCTAAAGTGAGAAAAAGAAAGAGATAGTTTGGGGTGAGAGAGGAAATAATGAAGAATGGAAAGAGACACAGCAGGAATGACAAACATTTAATGTGTGTTAAACAATATGCTAGTTGATTTATATACTTTTTTTTTCCTTCACAAAATCCTCAGTAGTTGCCCGAGAGAGCATTTATATAGATATTACAAAATTGGATGGCATTAGGTAGCAGGCTTGAAATTCCAGCCCAGCTGTCCCTAAAATCAAAGGCCATGGTCTTTTTACAAAGCTAATGCTGCCTAAAATGTGGCATGAAAGCTATGGATGGTGCCCAGCTGGTCATTCCTTGTACATGGACAAAGTTGCTGTGTTTAATAGTGCTATATTTGTTATTTTAAATTAAGATTGTAATGCTAGTAGCTGAGGCCAGGCAGGTTCATATTGGATTCAGGAAGAAGGTAGGGGAACAGGAACTGTGGAGCCAGAAAGCAGTGGGCTGTTCCTGTTTAATAGATTTTCTCAATGGCAGAAGAGCAAACAGGCAGGGGAAAGGCACTTCTCACTGCAGCAGATAAACGAACAGCAAAATGGTCCCTCACAGTAGCAGGCAATCGATTCACAATCTGCCTCAAGTTCTTGAACCCATAGTCTTACACAGGGTATAAACACGTGGCTCTGCCACGTGCTCACGCACTAGTTATGCAAAGTGCTAGCGAGCAAGCCTAACACAGCTGTTTTTCCAACAAAGATTTAATCTGTTTTTTGGAAAAATGAACAAGAGTATTTCCAGAGCATAGACTAAGAGGAAAACTGTATAAAATCTTCTCTAAATATTACGCTTCTCTTTTAAATGTTCCTCATGAGGCAACAGCTGCCCAATCAAAATCCTCCATGCTCTGGCACTCCACATCTTCATACATCATTCCCAAGTCTTTCTTTATTTCACATATTAAATGTGCATTCTTCACTTTACTAGCCTCTCTTGTGTCTCAGTTTTCCTCATTTATATAATGAAAATAATAATAGAAACTAATACATTGGATTGTAAGGACTAAATGGCGTCAAGTCTTGGAACAGTGCTTGAGAATTGATAAATACTATATTTTAAAAACTTCAAAATACAAACCAATTTCTTCCATAAAGATCTTCCTTTGGATGTCCACCTCCCCACATTGGATTCAAAGTTTCCATTCCCTGCTTGCCACCTCCTTTAACTCCATTTGCCTTTCTAACCTCTTGTCTGTAGCCATCATCCCTCTTATTATTTCATAAAAATGACAATCCGGTTTCTTTCTCACCTCCTATTTATGTTCTCTCACTAAGTTACCAGCTTTGCGCAAAAACTTTACTTGCAAATCATAATTCCTAGTAAGTGGCAGGAAATTATAACTTATCTCTTCATCTCAAAGACACTTAAAAGCAAAGTTGTTTGTTACAAAGGGTTAGTTTTAGGGAAGATACATAACCCTATTGAAGACACTATGGAGTAACAAGATTCCAAAAAAAAGATAACTAAACATGTTTAAGGTCCGTAGTCGAGGACAAGCAGATTCACATTGAATTATGACAGATGGTAGAGGAACTGTGGAGCTGGAAAGTGTTGGCCATTTTCACTTATTGGAGGCTAACAGAAATGGACAGGTGAATAAGCAAAGGAAAACCGCTTTTTGCAGTGGAGGGCAAGGGATCAGGAAAACCACCCCTCATTATGGCAGCTCATGGAATCAGGGAACTGTGCCTCACAGTGGTGGGTGAACAATTTGGGAGAATTGCCACTGAAGGAAAACACCCATAGCTTTTCATAGAGACACACATGTGGCTCTGTGCCATGTGCTCGTGCAACCATCATGCAAAATGCTTGCAGCCAGGAAACCAGTGAGCAAGTCTAACACAGCTGTTTTTTCCACAACAAGCAATCAGGATGACTCACTAAAAGCTGGTAAGTGTTAAAAGCAGATAATAGGATGTAATGAATCAGATCAAGACAGTTTATTACTCACAGCACATCAAATAGCAGGAGCATCAGTGCGGTAGCACTGGTTTCCTTGCCCCTAAGTCGCACAGGGTCTAGTTGGTAGCTTCACACACAGTGGGTTGCACCACAGCTGAGGAATCAAAGATCAGGGTCTCTGTGCCTTTTGTAGCAAATCGCAAACATGTTAGTTCCCTTGCCTAAGGAGTAAGCAGTCACACAGCAGTTAAGCTAGGTCACCTTGACCTATTTAATTGCCTATGTGATTAACTACAGAAACTGCTTGGTATCATGGGACAGTTAGGCACTGCAATTTGGACATGCAGAGATACTTGGGGCACATGGTGGATTGCTCTTCCAAACAGTTAGAAAATCTATGTACTGTATTATAATATATAACAAAGTAGGAAGTCAGTGTTGGGCTGTGCATAGCATTTAGCCACTGAATCTGGAGGAAAGTCTTTGGAATGAGAAGCATCTGGAATTGTTAGGAGATGGGATGAGAAATGTGAAGAACAGAATGGAAAAGAAAAGGAAAAAGTGGGAATTGCTAGAACATTGAGTATGTTGGGTGTTGCAGACTTCCTACATCACAGGACTCTGGGACTTTAGAATAATATTGCCACAGGATTGAATTCTGGCTTTGTCACATTGAGGAAACAATGTGAAGATCAATTGAAATAGCTCATGTAAGACACAATTAGATAGAAAATCCCCTATATTTGTTGTTAATATAAGTTTGCAAAATTTTGCTGTTTTTATTTTATAGTAATAGTTTTATTTTCATGTCAATCCTCTTCCATACATACGAATGTTACACATATAATGATATGGTCTGTGTAGCTCTGACACAATAAATACTAGAGGTAATATAAGAATAAATGAAATATAAAAAATGTTGTTCAAGTCATGGTGTAGGTGAGTAATTTTGCTAGTGTGTGTACAGGTTAATGTAGAAAATATGCGGGGATTCCACATTGCCTGATACACAAATATCTCATACAAAGTTACCTACTGTAATGCTGATGGCCAGGACCAGGCAGGTCCACATTGAATTTGAGCAGATGGTAGGGAAATTGTGGAGCCAGAAAGAGTTGGGCCATTCCATTTAATAGAGTCTTGCAATGGTGAACTAACACACAGGCAGGGGAAAACCACTTCTCAGGCAAAGAAACAGCAAAATGGCTCCTCACAGTGGCGGGTAGGCAATTTACTATCTGCAATCCCCCTGAGTGCAAGCATCTATAGACTTATATAGGCCATACACATGTGGCACAGCCATGCGCTCACACACCATCAGGCAAAGTGCTTGCAGCCAGTAAACCAGCAAGCAAGCCTGAAACAGCTGCTTCCTCATGTTTCACCCATTTAGGGTTGCTCATCTCACAATACATACATTACATACATACCAAAAATGACAACTACAAAGGTGCCCTTCACAATGTCTCCCTGAGCACTCTGTCCAGGGAGTTACCTGGAGGCCCATCTCTAGCCCCTTAACCCATGGTGCCAACAAATACAGTCCAGGGCCATGTCCATGGAAGAAAGTGACCTAGGTGCATCTCTGCAACTGGGTGAGAGCAGCTTCCCGGTGCAGAAGGGCTTCTGCAGGTGCTGCAGTCCCCCCTATCATCAGGGTCTCTCATAATACTTTCCACAAGCAGTCCATGGTAGACCACCCAACTGTCTGTGTAAATCACCAAGGCAAAAGTCCATTACAGGCAATGCCAACACCTGCTGCATATTAGAACAGTGGGTTGCCAATTTCACATGGGTCCTCTGGCCCTGCCTGTCCTTGTTGGATGGGTCCCTCGCTCTTCCCTCTATTTAAACTGGGACAAAGGGTCTTGGGGATCCTGCAACCTCAATGCCAGCCATTTTCCTGGCAGATGCTGGGACTATCTGCTTCTCCTGCTTTTCAGCAGCTGGAACCTCTGTTCTGACTCAAGCTGCTACCAGAGTTCCAACATGACTTTTTTAGGCTTGCCATCTAATTTGTCCCTATCTGCCTTGGCCACAATCAAATCTACCCACATATGTGTTTGGGTAACATTTACAGGCCCATTTCTTTTGTTAGGGGGGCAGCACGGGCAGCAGCCCTCACAGTCTTACAGTCCATCTCTGTTCCGGAGAGCATGATGCCATTCACTCCTATGTCCCACAACTACAGCATCCTAGCTGCCAGGGGCTCAGTGGGTTTCTGCTAGAATTGTGCCCCCAACTCCTACAGCTTTGCTTTGATGTAGGGCCAGATCACAGAGTGCTTCACTACCTGCAGAGGGGATTGTGCCTGTCCCTGAGTGACTCTTGGCTGCTGGGTCTTTACCTTCTTGGCAACCACCCACTGGGCTCTGAGTCTGTGGATGGCAGTTTCAGCCCAAGCCTCCCCCACAGAAGTGGAGGAGTTGGAAGTGCCTGCTCTCATTGACTCAGAGCCACTCCACCAGCATGAATGCAGCATCGTCTTCCGTACCTTCTTTGGTTCCTGCAGCTGCTGGCTCTTGGCCTGAAGCTGAAACTTGAGTTCCTGAACACACAGTTGTGTCTCCAGTAGCTGCCAGTGCCATCATTCTGCTTCCAGGACAAAATGAAACTCACAAACCTGTAACTCTTTCTCCAGAGACCATTCCAGTTCAAGGCGCTGTTGGTGCTCAGCCTGCATCTCACACTGCAGCTCTCAAACCTGGTTGGCTTCCCTCTCCAGTGCTCACTCCAGTTTATGTTTTGGTTGCTGCTTGGTCTGCAGCTCATCCTGGAGCTTTTGATCTCATACAGTGTCACACACAGAGCTCTTGGTTTCTTCTTGCAGGATTGTAAAAACCACTCAGCCTACAGCCCCCAACAGGAGAGTTACCAAGAACAGCCATTCCTCTATTCCACCCTTTAAAAGGGTTGGTGGCTCCATACTCATATGCACCAAACCCTGCCCACTACACCAGATGTAATGCCAGTGGCCAACGCCAGGCAGGTCCACATTGGATTCAGGCAGACTGTAGAGAAACTGTGAAGCTGGAAAGTGTTGAGCTATTCCATTTAATAGAGTCTCACAGTGGTGGACGAGCACACAGGCAGGGGAAAACTGCCTTTAGGCAAAGAAACAGTAAAATAGCCCCTCACAGTGGTGGGAAGCCAACCCGCTTACCATAACTTAATTAAATTATTCTATTAGCCATCCATTGGTGACTACTAGATTTCAGGAAGTGTCCTGAAAGTTGGATGTGCAAAAACCAATCCCTTAATGCCCTATCTTTCAAACATCTAATATCCCAATGAATGAATCAATCATATAAACATATAGGTCTTATAGGATAAGTTATTTATTTAAGGTCATAGAACTAGTAGTGGTAGTAATAAATTGTTCATTCTAATACTGCATGTCTGTGGTTTCATGCAATTGTTTCAAATAAAGTTTTCTCTTATGATCCTCTTCATTTTAACTTATCTCACTTCTCCTGGTTTTTCTTGCCCACAACTTATTAAAATATGCACACTAAATTAATAGACTTGGATCAGGAGGCAGCTTTTAGGAAAAGACTGCTGGAAGCCCCTCTGTATTCTTCTGGTGCTTCCCCAGAGAAGAATTCTGGAAGTAAAGATTTGCCTCTCTGTAATGCAGGAGGTCAAGGCCAGGGAGGTTCACACTGGATTCAGGCAGACCAGAGAAGAACGGTGTTGGGCCATTCCTGTTTATTGGGTTCTTGTGATGGTGGGCAAGTGAACAGGCAGGAAAAAACCACTTCTCGCAGTAGCAGGCTAGCAAACAATTAAAAATCGTCCCTGGGGAAAGTGCCTGTAGCCTTGTATAGTCCACACACACAAAAGTGGTTTTCTGCCAAGTACTTATATCACTAATTTTGCAAAGTGATTGCAGCCAGAAAACAAGAGAGCAAGGCTAACTACAGTGTTTTCCCCTACACTCCACACATTTAGGGTTGCTAGACTCACAATCTTTGCAACCAGTATCTTCCATTATGATCTCTGTGCAATGAGTGAGATACTTTGCATCTATATCCCACAGAAACAGTAGAGACTACAGCAACAGACTACTAAGGCACAAGCTATACCAAAAATGGCAATCAAGGTGGTGTGCCAGTCAGCTGCTAAAGACATCTACCATTACTGGAAGGGGACCTTGGTTTTGTGCTCCATCCACCTCCTGGTTCTCCTCTTTGAGGACATGGAAAGCCTGGCTAACATTGCCCACCAATGCATTTTCCAACACTAAGTTATGGATGAAAAGAGAGTTATTAGTGATATCAAGAGAGGCAAATCTTTCCCTTCTGATAGAATACAGACCAGAGTTTTCCATGCAGACAACACAGTTGCAGGTACCAGAGGCCACCTCAAGCAGGTATACCAAACCTTATTGGCCTGTACACCAGGATCTTCTGGTTCTATGTGCAGCAAAGTGGGGAAACTCATTATAGGCCATAGGGAAATTACAAAGGTGCCCTTCACAATGATGTCTCCCTGAGCACTCAAGGGATAATACACTTCTACCTTAGGTAGCCAGATGCTGGTTGCCTGAGGAGTTAACTGGAGGCCCACCTCTAATCCCCCACCCCATGGTGCCAACAAGGTGACCATCATAGTTGAGGGGCCTGTACAGTCCAGGGCCACATCCATGGAATCCATTTGTTTTTAGGAGGGGCTATTGGGTCAGGCAAAAGCATGTTGTCCAACCGCCAAAACGCAGCTTGAGTCAAGTGTCCTTGGTGCATACCTGCAACTGGATGAGAGCAGCTGCCTGGTGCAGGAGGGCCTCCACAGATGCTTGCAACCCTCCCCCATCCCCCTCACACCTCCTGTTCAAAATCTAGAGTACTGTCCACAAGTGATGTGTCCATCCAGCAAGGGAGCTGATACCCTCTTCTTGTTGCAGTCCCTGCCTCAAGAGTACATTATCTCACTTAATGATAGCAGCAGCTTTTGGGTGGTAAGGAACATGGTGTTTCCAGTCCACCCTCAAGTCTTGAGCCCATTACTTCACCACCAGAACCAGTGAAATGGTTACCATTGTCACTTTCAAGAATCAGTGGCCACCCATAGGTAGCACACAGGTGGTCTAGAACCCGTATAATTGCCCTCTTGTCTGGGTTATGGGTGGGGTAAGCAGCAAGCAGACCAGTGGCAGTATCTACACAGGTGACTGCATATTTGTACCTGTCTAATTTTGATAAAGGTCTCATGATGTCTACCTGCCACCATGTCAGCAGAACATGACCTCGCTAGATCTTTCCAGGTAATGTCAGTTGTCTCTGAGGGTGCTCCATGGAACACACTGCATACTGGTCACAAGCTGCACATACTTCTGCATAGGACACAGGCAAGTTCAATGCCTTAATTGTTGCCCACATAGTTTTCTGTCCCACATGGAGCAGATGCTGTTGGAGCCATTGTGCTACATCACCTGTGGGTGCAGTCTCCAACCATTATACCTTTGCCAAGGTGTCTGCCTCATCATTCCCAAGATGTGCTAGAGAGGCATACCCCATGACATGATATACTATCCCTGTTTCTGGTGTCCTACTTCCCATAAGTCCTGCCATATGGCCTGACCCCATAGTGGATGGTGCATTACCATCCACTGGTTAATGTGCCAAGTAGTTTTCCAAAGGGTCAGTCCATGATAGGCAGCCCAGCTGTCTGTGAAAATCACCAGAGGTGCAGCTTCATTACAGGAAACTAGTCATACAGCTCTTAATTCCACCCACTGGCTGTTTTGGTCTGTACCTGTGTTCATCCAAATAGTCCCAGTGGTCAGATAGAAGGCTATAGCCATCCACCTGGCAGGTTTGCCCCCACTAGAGCCATAGTATACCAAGCATCCTCAGGGATGGGCATTTGCCCCTCCTGGTAGGGAAAATCTTCAGGTTCTGCCTTTTGAGCTCCAGCTGTACCTGACTCTAGGGTCATGTAGGTGATGGAAACCTAGGCTTCTTGTGTTTCTGCCCTCAACAGGCTGATGCTAAGAGCACAGTGTTGTTGCAAGTATGCACCCAACTTGGCCAGGGTGGAGTTCTGGACCATATCACTATGTGGTTTTGTTGCCCGATCTCTCACCCATCCTGCAATGGGGTACATTGTCCTGACCGTAATCAGAGTTGTGGTTGTGATACTTTCAATCTGCAAGGAGGGTGGCATACACAGCTGCCAATTATTTCTCCACTAATGAGTAATGGACCTCAGTGCCTCTCCACAATTAGGACCGAAACCAAATAGGTTGCTGTAAGCACTCTGTCTGTTGCCACAAGCCCCATCCAGACCCCTCATGGGTTGTCAAGCTCACAGGGCCTGGTGGAGTCAAACACGTTCAAGGCTTGAGCTTCCTTGACAGTTTCCTTAGCTGCTACAAAATCACCTTATGCCTGCTCAGTCCAATCCCAGAGACCCCCCTTTTGAATAAGGTTATATAGGGGGCACAGTAACTGAGCCAAATGGGGTATGAATGTTCACCAATACCCCAACTGACCTAGGAGTTTCTGTAACTGTTTTACTGTAGTGGGCACAGGGAATGCCTGGATCTTATCTATAACCACATCAGGGATAACTTTTGTCTTACCCAACCAAACAACCCTCAAGAACTTGACAGATAATCCAGGTCCTTGTAATTTGCCTTCATTAACTGCCCAGCCACATGCTTTCAAATGAGACAGCAGGGTAGGGACTGCTTCCTCCAATTCTGGAAGATAATCATTGGTTAACATGAGATATATGATGGTACATGCAAACTGCCTCTGGCTTTTTCCATTTAGCCAGGTCAACAGCCACAAGGCCACAACACAAGGTGGGGTTGTGAAAGTAGCCCTGTGGTAAAACTATAAAGGTTCATTGCCACTCTTCCCAAGTGAAGGCAAATTGTTCTTGACTCTATAGCTATATCGATAGAGAAATAGGCATTAGCCAAATCTGCCAAAAGATGGTATGTCCCCAATTTATGGCTTAGTCAGTCCATCAGGTCAGCTATCGGGGAACAGCAGCATGCAAATGGGAGACAACTATACTATGTTCTCTGTAATCTGTCATCCACCAGGTTCTGTCTGGTTTGCGCACAGGCCATCCCAGGGAGTTGCAAGGGCTTTGCATCAGCCAAATGATCCCTACCTTTTCTAGTTCTAGGATTGTCCTCTTGATTTCTTCATGACCACCTGACAGGCAGTACTGCTTTGTGTTAGTCATGTGCCAGGGAACAGGTAGTTGCAAGGGGGGATGTGCTGCATGCCCCCTCAGCACCGCCTTCACAACTCAGATCTGTAGGCAGAATTTCCCAGCTGTGGTTTTCAACTACAGTCCTTGTAAGACATCTACCCCCAAAATATATTCAGGGATAGGGGATACATTTACCTTATATGCCTTAGGAAGAAGTCTTCCTATCCCCAATGGAATAGTTATTGGCTTCACTTGAACAATTTGGCACCTGTAACCATCCGTGGTCACTGGGGTCTCAGGGAACCACTCTGGGTTCCCATAGGGAAGGAAACATTCTGCATCTGTTCTGGCTTAAGGTGCTGCCAAACCTCTAAAAGGACTTTATTAGATTTGCTATCTAATTTCTCCTTAACTGCCCTGGCTGTAATAAAATCTACCCACGTCTGTGTTTGTGTAACCTTTACCAGCTCATTTCCCTTGTTAGTTAGGGGTGCAGCATGAGCAGTAGCCCGTACACTCTTATGGTACCACACTGCTTCTACCTCCCCCAAATCTGCCACCATCCATGTAACAACATTGATGGGATGCCCCACAAAGAGGCCCAAGATAGCCAAGCCACCAGTGACCTAAAAAGGGCAGATGGCTCACTCAGGAGAATAAGGTCCCTCATCCCTGCCATAAATATTTCCTCATCTGGCCCATGGGACCTCAGGTTGAAAACAGCATTCTTCATACCCAGTTCTTGGAAGGCCTGCTGCAACTCAGTATATTACTGCTATGGACTCACTGCCCCTGGTAAGTCTCTGGCATTCTGCCAGACTGTATGAATGGCAGTCATCACTCATTCTAATAGGGTATGATTTCCTAGGTTGTCATGGCAGTTCTGAAGATTCTGCCTCAAAGAGGAATGTGTGATGATGGTGGCTAATTTCTACATCTTTGTTCTGGAGAGCAAAATACCATCCACCCCTATATTCCACAACTGCAACAACCAGGCTGCCTGAGTCTCTGTAGGTTTCTGCCTAAATTTAACTCCTCACTCCATCAATTCTATATGTGTGTAGAGCTGGAACACAGAGTGCTCTACTACTTATGGAAGGGGTTGTGTCTGCCCCTGAGGCATCCTTTGCTGCTGGCTTGTCACCTTCTGGGTGACCACCAGCCAGGCTCTGAGTCTACCAAAGGCAGTTTCAGCCTGAACCTCTTTTTCCTCTTCAGAGGAGTAAGAAATGACTGCTACCCCTGGCTCAAAGCTGCTCTGCTGACACAAATGTAGCTCCTCCTCCAGCAACCATTTGTGGTCCTCCACTGCTTTGTTGCTGCTGGCGTTCGGCCTCAAGCTTGTACTGAAGCTTTCTGTTGTCATCCAGTGCCTGCTGCTGTTGGCCCTTGGCTTTCAGCTCGTACTGGAGCTCTCAGACTCGGGCATCCACTCCACCTTCCAAGGGTGTTGGTAGCTCCATACCAATCTGAACTGAATATTGCCCACTTCACCAGGTGCAGTGTAGGAAGTCAGGGCCAGGGAGATTCACACTGGATTCGAGCAGACCACAGAAGAACCGCAGAGCTGAAAGGCATTGGGCCACATCCATTTATTGGATTCTCATGATGGCGGGAAAGTGAACAGACAGGGCAAAATTGCTTCTTGTAACAGTGGGTGGGTGAATAGGGGAAAATCACCATCAGAAAAAGTACCTGTATCTTTATATAAGCTATGCACACAAAAGTGGCTTTCTGACAAGTATTTACATCACTACTTATACAAAGTGATTGCAGACAGAAAACAGGAGAGCAAGCTTAATTGTAGCCTTTTCCCATATACCATCTGTGAGTAGTACAGTGCTCTAAGGCAGAAATTTTGCCTTCTCTCTTCTAGCTAATGACTGTTCCAGAAGAACTGCTTTCTTTTAGTCATTGATCCCATTTAAGGAGTAATAACAGAAGGAACTGCTCCAGCTTTTCAAATTAAATAAAGCCTCCATTATCCTCAGAGAGTGTCTCTTATATTTCTTGCACTGTCCAAGCATTGCCTAATCCATTGCCTAATCCTTTCTGATGTATAAAAATGTCAGTTAGTTGGATCCCAATCTAGTTGGTTTCAGCATAAATCCTCTGGACTTTGACTATGTCTTCTGAGGGATACTAAAACCTTGTGAGTTCTTGGATTTTCTAAGTGCCCTCTTACATTGGCAGCAAGATGACTCTGTCATAAGGAATGACATCTCTATCTCAACAACTATAACATTAGCAATGTTTCCATGGTGAATGGAAAAAGACCCACCTTTGGATTTCAGCAGTCCTGGATATGAACCAAGTTCTACCACTTAGCTACCTCATTTGCCTAGTTCATCTCAACCTATTTCTTTCGTTGTAGAAACAGAATAACAATATCTTTCTTTGAGGTATTTGAGGGAAAAAATGTAAAGAGTTGAGCTTGCAGTTGATATTCCCAATGGGTTATCACAGAAAGAATATGTTTATGTTATTCCTCTATATTTTTTAGCTCCTTTGAGGCAAAGACCCGGCATGAATCATCTTCATGTCCTTCAAACTCTTTTTTAAATTAAATTTAATGCAGTGACATTGATAAATCAGGGTACATATGTTGAGAGAAAACTTCTCCAGATTATTTTGACATTTGATTATACTGCATACCCCTCACCTAAAGTCAAATTGTCTTCCATCACCTTCTATCTGGTTTTCTTTGTGCCCCTCCCATTTCCCCTCTCTCTCCTTTCTCGCCCCATCCTCCCCCCCGTTACCATCACATTCTTGATCATGACTCTGAGTCTCATTTTTATGTCCCATCTAAGTATGGATTCATATAGTTCTTAGTTTTTTCTGATTTACTTATTTCACTCCGTATAATGTTATCAAGGTCTATCCATGTTATTGTAAATGATCCGATGTCATCATTTCGTATGGCTGAGTAGTATTCCATAGTACAGGGGTCCCCAAACTTTTTACACAGGGGGCCAGTTCACTGTCTCTCAGACCGTTGGAGGGCTGGACTATAAAAAAAACTATGAACAAATTCCTATGCACACTGCACATATCTTATTTTAAAGTAAAAAAACAAAATGGGAACAAATACAATATTTAAAATAAAGAACAAGTAAATTTAAATCAACAAACTGACCAATATTTCAATGGGAACTATGCTCCTCTCACTGACCACCAATGAAAGAGGTACCCTTCCAGAAGTGTGGCGGGGGCCGGATAAATGGCCTCAGGGGGCCGCATGTGGCCCGCGGGCCGTAGTTTGGGGACCCTTGCCATAGTATATATGTACCAAAGCTTTTTAATCCACTTGTCCTCTGACGGACACTTGGGTTGTTTCCAGATCTTCGCTATTGTGAATAATGATGCCACAAACATGAGGGTGCATTTCTCCTTTTGGAGCAGTTCTATGGTGTCCTTGGGGTATATTACTAAAAGTGGGATAGCTGGGTCAAAAGGCAGTTCCATTTTCAATTTTTTGAGGAATCTCCATACTGTTTTCCACAGAGGCTGCACCAGTCTGCATTCCCACCAGCAGTGCAGGAGGGTTCCCTTTTCTCCACATCTTCACCAGCACTTATTCTGTGTTGTTTTGTTGATGAGCGCCATTCTGACTGGTGTGAGGTGATATCTCATTGTGGTTTTAATTTGCATTTCTCTAATGATTAGTGATGTTGAGCATTTTTTCATATGCCTATTGGCCATCTGTATGTCCTCTTTGGAGAAGTGTTTATTCATTTCTTTTTCCCATTTTTTGATTGGATTGTTTGTCTTCCTGGTGTTGAGTTTTACAAGTTCTTTATAAATTTTGGTTATTAACTCCTTATCAGATGTATTGTCAAATATGTTCTCCCATTCGGTAATTTGTCTTTTTATTCTGTTCTTATTGTCTTTAGCTGTGCAAAAGCTTTTTAGTTTGATATAGTCCCATTTGTTTATCCTGTCTTTTATTTCACTTCCCCGTGGAGGTAAATCGGCAAATATATTGCTGCAAGAGAGGTCAGAGAGCTTACTGCGTATGGTTTCTTCTAAGATGCTTATGGATTCACGATTTACATTTAAGTCTTTTATCCATTTTGAGTTTATTTTTCTGAATGGTGTAAGTTGGTGGTCTAGTTTCATTTCTTTGCAGGTAGCTGTCCAATTTTCCCAACACCATTTATTAAAGAGGCTGTCTTTACTTCATTGTATGCTCTTACCTCCTTTGTGAAATATCAGTTGTCCATAGAGCTGTGGCTTGATTTCTGGGTTCTCTGTTCTGTTCCATTGATCTATATGCCTGTTCTTATGTCAGTAACAGGCTGTTTTGAGTACAATGGCCTTGTAGTATAACTTTATATCAAGAAGTGTGATACCTCCCACTTTATTCTTCTTTTTTAAGATTGCTGAGGCTATTCGTGTTCTTTTTTGGTTCCATATAAATTTTTGGAATATGTGTTCTATATCTTTCAAGTATGTCGTTGGTATTTTAATTGGTATTGCATTGAATTTATAAAGGGCTTTGGGTACTATAGACATTTTAATGATGTTTATTCTTCCTACCATGAGCACGATATATGCTTCTGCTTGTTTGTATCTTCCTTGATTTCTTTTATCAATGTTTTATAATTTTCCAAGTACAAGTCTTTAGTCTCCTGGTTAAATTTACTCCTAAGTACTTTATTTTTTTGGTTGTAATAGTCAAGGGGATTGTTTCTTTAATTTCGCTTTCTGACTCTTCATTGTTGGTATATAAAAATGCCTCGGATTTCTGAGTATTAATTCTATATCCTGCCACTTTGATGAATTCATTTATCAGGTCCAGCAGTTTTTGACTGAGATTTTAGGGTTTTCTATATACAATATCATATCATCTGCAAAAAATGATAGTTTTACTTCTTCTTTTCCAACTTGAATGCCTTTTATTACTTTTTCTTGTCTGATTGCTGTGGCTAGGAATTCCAGGACTATGTTGAATAAGAGCGGTGAAAGGGGGCACCCCTGCCTTGTTCCTGATCTTAAGGGGATTGCTTTTAATTTTTGCCCATTGAGTATGATGTTGGCTGTGGGTTTGTCATAGATGGCTTTTATCATGTTGAGGTATGTTCCCTGTATTTCCACTTTGCTGAGAGTTTTGACTGTGAATGGGTGCTGGATTTTATCAAATGCATTTTCTGCATCTATTGAAATTATCATGTGGTTTTTATCCTTCCTTTTGTTTATGTGATGGATCACATTGATTGATTTGTGAATATTGTACCAGCCTTGCTTCCCAAGAATAAATCCCACTTGATCGTGGTGTATGATTTTTTCCATATATTGTTGGATCCGGTTTGCTAATATTTTGTTGAGGATTTTAGCATCTATATTCAACAGGGATATTGGTCTGTAATTTATTTTCTTTGTGTTGTCTTTGTCTGGTTTTGGAGTCAGAATTATGCTTGCCTCATAAAAGGAGCTTGGAATTCTTCTGTCCTGTTGAATTTTTTGAAATAGCTTGAGGAGGATAGGAGTTAGTTCTTCTTTGAATATTTGGTAGAATTCACTTGTGAAGCCATCAGGCCCTGGACTTTTCTTTGTTTGGAGTTTTTTTATAACTGTTTCAATCTCATTTAGTGTAATAGGTCTGTTTAGGTTTTCTGATTCTTCCAGATTGATTTTGGAAGATGGTATGTTTCAAGGAATTTGTCCATTTCGTCTAGGTTGTCTAGCTTTTTGGCATACAGTTTTTCAGAATATTTTCTTACAATATTTTGTATTTCTGTTGTGCCAGTTGTTATTTCTCCACTCTCATTTCTAATTTTATTTATTTGAGTTCTCTCTCTTTTTTTCTTGGTGAGTCTAGTTAAAGGTTCATCGATCTTGTTTACCTTTTCAAAGAATCAGCTCTTGTTTCATTGATCCCCTGTATTGTTTCTTTAGCCTCTATGTCATTTATTTCTGCTCTGATCTTTATTATTTCCTTCCTTCTACTACATTTGGGCTTTAGTTGCTGTAATTTTTCTAGTTCTTTTAGATGCAGGGTTAAGTTGTTTATTTTAGCTTTTTCTAGTTTCTTTTTTTTTTAATTTTTTTTATTTATTCATTTTTAGAGAGGAGAGGGAGAGACAGAGAGAGAGAGAGAGAGAGAGAGAGAGAGAGAGAGAGGAGAGACAGAGAGAGAGAGAAGGGGGGGAGGAGCTGGAAGCATCAACTCCCATATGTGCCTTGACCAGGCAAGCCCAGGGTTTCGAACCGGCAACCTCAGCATTTCCAGGTCGACGCTTTATCCACTGCGCCACCACAGGTCTGGCTTTTTCTAGTTTCTTAAAGTGTGCCTGTAGTGCTACGAACTTCCCTCTCAGTACTGCTTTTGCTCTGTCCCATAGATTTTGAGTTGTTGTATGCTCATTGTCATTTGTTTCTAGGAATTTTTTATTTCTTCTTTGATCTCATTCTTAATCCATTCCTTATTTAACAAGCTGCTGTTTAGTTTCCATGTGTTTGAGAGTTTTTGAAGTTTTCTGTTTTGGTTCATTTCTAGTTTCATGCCATTGTGATCAGAGAAAGTGCTTGATATGATTTCAATCTTCTTAAATTTGTTGAGAGCACTTTTGTGCCCTAACATGTGGTCTATCCTAGAGAATGTACCATGAGCACTTGAAAAGAATGTATATTCTGCTGCTTTTGGGTGAAAGGTTATGAATATATCTATTAAATCGAGTCAATCTAGTGTGTCCTTTAAGTCTGCTGTTTCTTTGTTAATTTTCTTTCTTGAGTATCTATCTAGTGATGTTAGTGGGGTATTGAAATCCCCTACTATTATAGTATTGCTGTTGATCTTGCCCTTTAAGTCCATCAAAGTCTGCTTTATATATTTAGGTGCTCCCATATTAGGTGCGTAGATATTTATAATGGTTATATCTTCCTGTTGAATTGCTCCCTTTATCATTATGTAGTGGCCTTCTTTATCTCTTACTATAGTTTTGTTTTAAAGTCCATTTTGTCTGATATAAGTATTGTTACCCCAGCTTTTTTTTCATTTCCATTTGCATGAAATATTTTTTTCCATCCTGTTACCTTCAGCTTATGTGCATCTTTTGTTTTAAGGTGTGTCTCTTGTAGACAGCATATGTATGGGTCCTGTTTTCTTATCCATGCAGCTACCCTATATCTTTTGATTGGATCATTTAATTCATTTACATTTAAGGTTATTATTGATATGTAATTGTTTATTGCCATTTTATTCTTTAAAACTGTATTCCTCTTTTGCTATATCCTTTTTCTCCTTTGATCTGTTTACAACAGGCCCCTTAGCATTTCTTGCAGCCTTGGTTTGGTTGTAGTGAATTCCTTGAGTTTGTGTGTGTGTGTGTGTGTGTGTGTGTGTGTCTGGAAAGCTATTTATTTCTCCTTCAATTTTAAATGATATTTTTGCTGGATAAAGTAATCTTGGTTGTAGGCTCTTGTTCTGCATTACTTTGAATATTTCTTGCCATTTCCTTCTGGCCTCAAGTGTTTCTGTTGAGAAGTCAGAAGTTATTCTTATGGGGGCTCCTTTGTAGGTGATAGTCTTTTTTTCTCTAGAAGCTTTTAACATTTTCTCTTTATCACTTAGCTTTGGTATTTTAATTATGATGTGTCTTGGTGTAGATTTCTTTGGGTTTCTCTTTAATGGAGTTCTCTGTGGTTCTTGAACTTGTGAGATGTTTTCCTTCCTTAATTGAGGGAAGTTTTCAGCTATGATATGTTTGAACAAAGTCTCTATCCCTTGTTCTTTCTCTTCTTCTTCAGGAACCCCTATGATGCGAATGTTATTTCTCTTCATGTTGTCACAGAGCTCTCTTAGAGTTTCCTCAGATTTTTTGAGTCTCTTTTCTTTTTTCTACTCTGCTTCTGTGTCTTTATTTATCTTGTCCTCTAACTCGCTGATTCGATTCTTAGCTTCATCCATCCTGCTTCTAATTCCTTCCATTGTGTTCTTCACTTCTGATATTGTATTTGTCATTTCTGACTGATTCTTTTTTATTATTTCAATGTCCTTTTTTATGTTTGCTATCTTTTATTTAGGTGTTCGTAATGACCATCTATTGTTCTAATATCTTTGAGCATCCTAACAGTTGTTATTTTAAACTCTGCATCTGGTAATTTGGTTATATCTAACTCATTCAGGTCTTTTTCTGGGGATTTCTCTTGATTCATTTGTGTTGCATTTCTCTGCTTTCTCATTTTGTCTATGTAAAAGGAGGTTTTGGCCACTGGAGTCCACTGGGTGTGGCCTCTGTGTTCCCTAGGTTTGGTCTGTCTGCAGGCCCACCGCCCCCTCTGCTGTTGCTGCCTAGGGCGTTCAGGTATGGGCGTTGCCGGTGCCTTCCCACTGGGCTGTTGCTGTCATTCCAGCCTGTCCTTTACAGGAGTGGCTGTGATCACATGCTTGGGTGTACAAGCCTCGTTGGCCTTGGCTTTTGCCCTGCCCCTGCGGGTGGTGTTATGCTCAGTCCTGAGGGCAGGGGTGAGCACCTTTGCTCAGCTTCGGTCTCCACCTGATTCCAGGCTATTGCTCTGCCCATGCAGGATGAGCCCACTCGTGGGACGGCTGCAAGCCTTGGCTCCACAGGCCAGTCTGGACTGCATGCCCATGCTCAGTAGCGGGACTCTGCCTGTTCTGGTCTTTTGGTTCCACCCCCGCGGGAGGAGCCAGCTCCCAAGTCAGGCCACAGCCTTGGTTCTGCGGGTGAGGCAGGGCTGTGCTCCTGCGCCCTTGCTGAATGGTGGGTCTCCGCCCCTTCCAGGGCTCCTGCCCTTCCCCTGCAGGCTGGATTGCAGGCGGCCCACAGCTGGGCTTGACCACTTTTGCACATCCCCTCCTCCCCAGCCGGGCAAGACTGAGCTCACATCTGGGCCTCAGTGGTGGCCAGCCGGCTTCTGCCTTTGCCAACAGAACCGCGCTTCCACGTCCTGCCGCAGCCTGCCCTCAAGCTAGCCCTCAGCCTTGTGGGTGGGGGTGCTGCAGCTCAGACCCTAAGACTCACTACTGTAGTCCCAAAAGCTCCCTCCTTCTAAGTGACTCTGCTCTGAGTACTGTGGGAGAGCTTGTTTGGCTGGTGTCCTGCTTCCCTTTGCTGGTATTGCTGTTTCCAGGGGAAATATTCACTACAGATTTGGGGAGTGACTTGTCCCAGAGGTTGGGATGGCTATCTCTCAAAATGTTCCTCCCTGTGCCTCCTAGATTACACTCTATTCCTGTTATTCTGGTACTCTCCTCTCTTCTGTCCCCCAGAGCTCCAGGTGAATGGTTGTGAGAGAGTTGTTCTGCGCAGTCGTTTTAAGAAGAACCCTGGGTCTGAGAAATCAGTCTCTTTCTCACAAACAGTATCCTCTCTTGTTTCCAGCTAAAGACTGTCCATACGCCTCTTCTAAGCTCTGGGGCTGCAGGCTGGGGCTTTGTTCCTGGGGCTCAGGACCCTCTGCTCTCTGCTAAACTCACTTCCCACCACGCGAGTCTCTCCTGGCTGTTTGCTATGGGGAGCTGGGCAGCCCTCTCCGCGTTTCTGCTTTTCCTACCAGTCTCAGTGTGTCTTCTTTAGTGTTCCTTGGTTGAAGAGTCCTCTTAGTTTAGTCCAAAGTTGGTTTTTCTAGATGATGGTTCTTAAAATTCATTTGTAATCCACTTTCGTTCTGGGAGGTGGAAGTTGGTATGTCCGCCTACTCCATCGTCATCTTGTCTCTCTCGAAACTCTTAAAATATTTAAAATAAAATGTCAATGAATGTTTATGAATCACAGCTGACCAGGCCTTATTCTTTATATCTGAAAAAGAAATGAGTATTTCAACTCTGATTTTTTAAGAGTGATATATAAACTACTCATATGCCAATATTAATAATAATCTCCGTTATACACAAAGAAAAGTGTTGCTGTATGTAAGTCTCTTGCCATGATGATTTTCATGTGTGTTATTGAGCTACATAAAACTAGGGACCCATTACAGCATTTCCAGTCCTCAAATCTAGATAGGGAAATATGCAAAAGCTGAAAGATGTGGGCTCTTAATAAATTTCTGTTATAAGAGCAGAGAAATATATACAGAAGCCTCTTAGCAGACTTCAGGGTGCATAGCCCAGCACTGGGCCACATGCACAATCCTAAATTAGTCAGAGACAAGGAAGGTCTTGTGTAAGAGGAGGTATGTGTGTGTACATGTGGGTTTGCAGGAAGAACATAGTTGTGTGCAAGTATGTATGTGTCCATGCCTAATGAATAACTGACTCTGGGTCCATCAAGACGGTGCACAATAAAAATTGTCTATTAATTTACATATTTAAAGGACTGTGGTACAGCAGACATAAACTTTGCAAAAAATTTACCTATTTAATGGCATCAGGATATTATAGTCCATTGTATCTATCAAGTAATTGTTATAGCCTTGCAAATGGGATCTGACTTATACAGAATTCCCTGAATAAGACGTTTTCTACCCTGGACAGTGCTAGAATAGGCACTGACTATGATTGTTTCCATGGTTGATCAAATATTTACTTTCTGATAGATGTTTTTTTTCTGTAATTATATAACACTTTAATAGTTTTATTCTTAAGTTTTAAGGACTCTTTGCAAATATTTTTTCTAATTCTGTAGCTCAAACTTAGAGAACAAATATATTTACCTTGGGTCTCAATGCTGCCACTTCCCATGAACACCCATTGGAAAACTTTTACATCTGGGGTATTCTTTCAGGATTCTTTATCTGTACATGCCATGTAAGGAACTCTTTCCTATAAGGGTAATTCTAGCTTCAGCTTACAAGTGTGAGAACTGAGTAAACTAGTAGTCATTTGTCATATAAATCCTAAGAATCATGGAGAAGATGCTGCAATGTTGAGTTCTCTGAAATGTGGCAGATTTTAGACATGCTTACCTTTGGCACAGTGATAACTAGTATTTGTTAAACATTTACTATGCGATAAACAGTTCTCTAAATATTTTAATCATATCAATTAATTTAATGATCAAATCAAGGTCCCTATTAGTTTAGAATTAGGCATTACCCAACTTTTTCAATAAAGATATTGGCAGTCAGAAAAGTTCAGTGACATGGTGAAATTCATTCAGTACAGAAATATTAGAAGTAGGATTTTTATCTGGTCAGTCTCCTTCAAAGCCGAACTTCATAATCACTGCAATGCATGGCTTTCACTCAGATGACTAAGACAGGAGAGATGTTCGGATTCTTTTATTATTTTTGGGAGGTTGGTGAGTAATACCCAGTACAAAAGGCAAAAATAACATTAATAGTAATGTTAAGTGCCTTCTTATTTTCCCTGAGAGTAAATGGGAGAAAATACCATGCTTACCACTTGGAATTTAAGTAGAAGCCCAATGAGTGATGAATGGGATATATAAAAAAAGATGAAATAAAAACATTTTTGTATTAAGGGTGGTAATAACCTAATTATGGGAGAACAGACTTAGAGTATTTTGCAAATGTCTTCTCAAACTAGCCCCTAAGGTCTGTATGGGATTTCTTTTAAAAAAGGAAAATGATATGCTATTACACATTCTAGATGAAAGAGGGTTCTGGAACATAAAATGAGGGTGCAGTAGAATTTCTTCCTCTTAGACTGAGACGAAGGAAAAGTCTTCTAACACTCTTTTTGGGATGGTAGTAAGCTTGGCCATGATTGTGAGGTGGAAAAGCTTATAGAAAATCCTGGTGGTGGGAGTGGTGAGCTCTGGCTATTTGGAGCCAGGCTAAAAGCCAGGCTGTGAACCAGGCAAGAAAACAGCATATTGAGAGAACTCAGAGATCTATGAATCATTACAAATTCTAGTATTTGTGTTATACTTCTCTTAGAGTCCAAGAAGTGTCAATAAAATATCATTAAATATGATATCTTGGTTTCTACTGTGCAGTGGGAAATCTGGGAAAGTCTCAAGTCTGTGCTTGGAATAAAGAGGTATAGGTAAGAGAGGAGGATCCCCTCTGCTGATGCCAGGGTGCTGATGGCTGAGGCAGTCTCCAGCGTGGAGCCAAAATGCCCTGTGGAGGAACACTATGAGGATCAGAAGTGGCAGAGGTAGAGTGGTATGGCAGCAGGGCAAGAAGTCCAGAGTAGATAGAAGGACCCCAGGAAACTTTTTCACATAACAGGGGAAGCAGCATCAGAACCACCGCTACCAAATTGGACTTATCAAACCAAATTTTAAAAGGGACCCCTCATCTCTTTGATCAGGAAGATGGCCTTAGTTTTTTTGCTTCTTTCATTTTAACAAGGAAAGAATTAAAAAAAACCCTGTACAGAGGTTAAAAACTGCTTAACCTTTTGGTTTAATTTTGTTTTTGCTCTGTTTATCCCAAACCTGGATGATAAATTATGAAAAAAAGATGAATAGTTGAGATAAAGAGTAAATCTACGGTAGCAATGATTGGTGATACCCAGGATTTCAAAGAAAACCACAGGCTCTGGAGATAAATATTACTATGGTGAAAAGTATGGCTCCACCACTCAGCAACTGAGTGATCTGATGATTGTTGTCAAACCTCTGGAGGCCTTACTTTCCTCACCCATGGGAAAAAAACTATGATGACACCTATGTGAACATTTTAAACTGTTGTATATTTGGTAAAACAGTCACTCTTATAAAACACTGCTAGTACTATGAACTTAATCAGTTTTTATGGAAGTAAGGTTGCATCAAGATTAAATATATAGAACCACTGAATCAATAATGTCTCTTCAACAATTTAGCCTAAAAGAAATAGATGGATATGTGTACAACCGTGCAAGTAAAAGATTGTTCACTACTGAATTGTCATTAACACTCCCCCCAAAATGCTCTGAATATACATACAGTTTCACCTTATAGGTCATTAACTTCCTCTGGGATGCATTTTCTGGATATACTTTAAAAAGTTATTTTCTTTCCTTCCTAGGAAAGTATGTGGCCCTTCTTGTGGTTTGTTCTGAGTTGGTTCCGTGGATCCTGGAGGGGGATTTTAAATGGTCCGTGGATGGCGGTGCCC
Organism: Saccopteryx bilineata; assembly: GCF_036850765.1. Taxonomy (NCBI): domain Eukaryota; kingdom Metazoa; phylum Chordata; class Mammalia; order Chiroptera; family Emballonuridae; genus Saccopteryx; species Saccopteryx bilineata. The sequence continues at coordinate 101,720,853 of NC_089502.1, read as the reverse complement.
TACTTAAGAAGTAAGAGGGTTGTGGTGTGGGGATCTTGGGCTCTGAGGTGTGTAGGTCTCCTTGAACTCCAACACTAACTCATTTCAGCCAACATTTCCCCAAGTTGCCAATCCCTCAGTGACTGCACTTCAAAACATGCGAACCAGCTGTGCCCTCTGCTGGAATTCCTTTTCTAGACAAAGTGCTCAGAAAGAATTTCATGCTCCTGTGTAGTAATCCCATAGTTTCCTACTTTCCCCTTCACAAGAATCCATGCTTTTAAGTGCACAAAACCTTACCCTTTTTGTTTCCCTGTTTCTATCTTTGCCTTCTTTTTCTCTGGTCACCATACCTCTTTTTTTTATTGCCCCTTCTCCTGAGATCATATCAGTTTCTAAGAGGAGCTGCATATCCAGCTTCTCCATCTCTGTCATCATCTTGGATACAAGGCAAGACTGAGGAAGAGAAAGAGGGAGATGAATGTAATAGAAATAAGAAAAAGAGAAAGGATGGGGTGAGAAGAAGAACTAAAAAGAAGAGAAAAAAGGGGGAAATGAGATAAGGAGAGAAAAAGAAGGCGGGGAAATGAATAAGGATGGGAAAGAGATTGAAAGGTGTGGGAAGAGCTGAATAATTAGGTAAGTATAAGATGGAAGGAGAGCAAGGGCAAAGAAGCATAGAAAAGTATTAGTGGTGAAGTGAGAGGGTTGTGTCTCCTCAGAGACAGCTTTCTCAAGTGGGGTCTGAGCCTGACTCTTCCCTGCATTCCCTACAGGGAATTAGGAGGTAGGGGAGAAGGAGAAGGATGAGCAGATGATTAAAGAGGGGGAAGAGGAGAGGAAGAATTTTGTGTGTAGGGGGGAGTTGAGAAGGAGAGAGAAGGAGAAAAGAAGAGCTTAAACGATAAGAGAGGAGGAATGGAAGAAGCAAAAAGAAGGAGAGAGGGAAGAGGGTTTGATGGAGGTGTAGGAGGACTTATGTCTGTGAATTTCAGTTCTTGCTCCTCAGAGACAGCTTTCTCAAGTGGGGTCTGAGCCTGACTCTTTCTTGCATTCCCTACAGACAGCCCCTTACAAGGGTGCTCTCTGCTCATCTGTGGCACTTACGCTAAAATTGCTGGTGTTGCTTGGAAGCTGCCTTCAGGACCTTCCTTTGCCTTTGTTCTCCTCAAACAGCTCCCTGAAGGGCCGGTCACAAGTTTAGGTATCATTAATCTACTCCCCAACTCTTACATTCCACTTCCTTCCATTTGCTGTAGAAGAACACCCTTTGCTGAGTGTGAAGTGGCCCTTTCCATAGAACAGCTGATTCAGCTGATGCTGCAAGTTTTTCTTCACCTGTTCACCTGTGTGAGCTTCTCTGTGGAAGTAAGCAAGGCAGGGAAGGGACCTCTTACCTCTTAGTTTCCTTTTCCTATCCCTTGCATTGCATCAGGAAGATCTTAAGAGTCTCAATGAGAAGAGCAACCAAGGAAACCTTGTAAGAGCTCAAAGAAAGAATCTGGGTTGGGAAAATTTTTAGATGGAAAATACCAAACTAGTTAAAAGAAAGTTTGGCCTCCATGTTCCACATCCTCAGAGTCACTATTATACAGATTAAGCTCCTAGAGGACAAATCTGCATTTTATTCATCCATCTTATTGGCCCAGGCACATCTTATTGGCCCACGCACACATTGGCTCTGCCACAACTGCCACATATTTGCACGAACTGAAAAGAATCCTCAGGGACCAGAGCAGTCTTTGTGTAACTGTACATGTTGTTCTCTTCCACCAAATGTCACAGGACAGAACTCCATCTTGTTCTGTGATGATTTACGCTGGCCTGTGAGGTATTAAGTTTTACACCACACACACACACACACACACACACACACACACACGCACAGCAAAGGTGGGCTTCTGAGAAAAATATGGAATTCCTATGACCTTTTCTGCTATATCTGAATGATTCTTCTTTCCTCCTGGAAATGGTAGATGGATGTTGCATGGATTTATGAATGTATAGGTTGTTGAGTAAATGGTTGAATGGATACATGTAGAGATGATAAACACATAGTTAGATAAATGGATGGAATGTCAGACAGTTGATTGATTAAAATGGAGGGATGTGGTACATTTACACAATGGAATACTACATAGCCATAGATAAAGTAAAAAATTTTACCTTTTGTGACAGTATGGATGGATCTAGAGATCATTACGCTAAGTGAGATAAACCAGTCAGAGAAAAACAACTACCACATGATCTCACTTAGATGTGAAATCTAATTTAAAAATGAACTAACAAGTAAAATTTAGACAGACTCATACATAGAGAGCAGGATGACAGCTATCAGGGGGAGCTGGGTGAGGGAGATGAAGGGATAGATCAAAAAGGGCAAAGAGATGACGTCAGAGTAATGGCGGGGTAGGAAGCGATACCGATAAATCTCCCCCAAAACTCAACAAGATCTTCAACCAGAAACAGAAAAACCTATACTTGGAGCTTCCAGATTCTTCGCAATACACCCAAAGGTATGATTGAGTGAAAAATTGGCTAAATATATAACCAAACCCCGAAGGAAATAGGGAGTAAGAAATGCTCCGCCTTCCTCACTAACCTAAACAGGGCGGCTTTCTCTGGTAACTGTGAATATAGAAACTGAGGCGGGCAAAGGGGGTGAATAGATCCAGGCCGCCGCAGCACAAACGGCCGAACCAGGCTGTGGCTCAGAGATCCAAGCCGAGGAAAATCTGATCCTGTGGCAACCCGGGCAATACAAGCTAACACTTGCGCCAAACCCAAACAAAGAAAGACAAGCGGAGCGGCCATTTTACCCGGTCTCCTGGTCGGTGCGCAGATAGTGGGAGAGAGATTTCTTCCTAAGCCCCGGAAGTGGGTGCCCGTGTTGCCCCACGGAGAGGCAGGGTCAGAGGCCTTTCTGTGGGCTGAGGGCAGAGTCTCTGGGCAGCCCCAGCGCCCTGGGAAAGCCACGCATGGGAGGGAGTGAGAACTAATTCCAAAGGTGGAGATTTTCCGTGCTAGAGGGTGTTTCACTCAGAGGGAACAGCGGCCGGCCTCATATCCTGGTTTGCGCGCGCAGATAAGGAGTGAGCGATTCCTCCGAGTGCCTCCACACTGCGCGCCCGTGTTATCGCACAGAGGGGCAGAGTCAGGGGCCTTTGTGTGGGCCAAAGCGGAATCTCGGGCCGCCCCAGCGCCTTGCAAAAGCCGCGCACGGGGACGGAGCGAGACTCAATTCCAACGCTGCAACTTTTCCCTGCGGTTGGGGGTTTCACTCAGAGCGTGAGACTGCTGGCCGGATATCCTGGTTGCAGACAGTGAGTGAGAGTTTCCTCCAAGCGCCCCGGAAGTGGGCGCCCGCTTGTGTTACCGGATAGAGTGGCAGAGCCAGAGGTCTTCGAGTGGGCGGAAAGCCCGCCTGATTATGCTAGCAGCTCTGACTGACTGAGCCTTACCCAGAGCCCTGTGCTGAGTGGAAATAGAGTGGGGAGTTGCCAGCAATTTGAGCCTCTTACTATCCAGGCAGAGGCAGCAGCAACCCCATAGCTGGATTATCAGGCTACTAATTGAGGAAGGAAAGACTAGGAGAAAGGCTCCAGGAACACGGACTCTCTCACTGTTGGAGCCTATAAATGCTAATGAGCCTCGACTCCCAACGAGACTAAAGCACAATACATGACATTGCCATAGAGACTTATCAACTGCAAACCTCTACCTGAGCGTGCCAAAGGGGCAGAACCCGGGGTACAGAGTCACCGACCAGGAAGAGGGAGAGAAAAGAAAAAGCAAGAAGATAACCTCTCAAAATCAAGAATAATCTGCAGACTTTATAACTTATCCCATTTTATTATATTTCTTCGTTTGTTTCTCTTATCTTCATTCTTGAGACTTTTTTTTCCTCCTCCAATTTGGCCGATTAACTCTCTACCGGTCTTACTCTCTCCTCTCCTTGAACTACACTACCCATAAGTGTTACATCTCCCATTATCATTTCTCTTCTCTTCCTTTCTCTCTATGAGGGTTGCACTCCAAAACCCTTAACTCTCTCTCTCTCCTTTCTTTTTTCTTCTTTTAGTGGTTCCCTCTTTTTTTCTCTCTCTCTCTTTCTTTTCTCCCTCTATATTAGTTTCTTCCTTTCTCCTTTACATCTCCTCTCATTCAAACCTCATTAACAAACAAATTATCTTATCTGGGACTCAAACCTATGTTTGTGGCATTTTGGGGGGTTTTTACTTCACCTTTTTAACTCACTAGCAGTGCTCCCATCCCTGGCTCTCCATATTATCTAGTTCTTGTTCCACTAAATACAATAGTAAGTTTTTAATTTGTCCCCCCATTTTTCCGTTTTCCTCTTATTCCTCTCATCATAACTCTTAGAAAACCAACACCTAAAAGCAAATCATTTTATTCTTGACCCAAATTTTTTCCTTATTTGCTTTTTGTGGGTCCATATGCTCTTTTTTTTTTCTTTTTTCCTTTTTTATTTTTTTTTTCTTTCTCTCTTTTTTGCCCCTTTATTACTTTTCCCCAATTCAGGCCCTCCATCACAGGCATTGTTTGTTATAACTCACAGTCCACCACAAGATTTTCTCAAGAAAGAGGGGAGAGGAGAGGAGAGGAAAAAAGGAGGGGGGGAATAATTTCCTTTTTTTTAAAATTTTTATTTTATTTTATTTTTCTTTATTTCATTATTAATTTTTTTAAAAAAAACAACTCTTCGATTTGTTATTTTTTTATTTTTTTAACTTTTTATTCTTTATTAAATCTCATTAATACTATCAACAAAACCACCCTCAGATGCCATTAAGGAAGAGAAAATCGAATATCATGGATACAAAAGAAAGAGAGGTAACACAGCTAGATGAGGAAAAATCTATGGAGAACAAATTTAATATATTGGAAACCTTGGAGCTAAATGACAGAGAATTCAAGATAGAAATACTAAAAATCCTCCGAGATATACAAGAAAACACAGAAAGGCAATTTAGGGAGCTCAGAAAACAACTCAATGAACACAAAGAATATATGTCCAAGGAAATTTAAACTATAAAAACAAATCAAACAGAGATGAAAAACTCAATTCACGAGCTAAAAAACGAAATAACAAGCTTAGCTAATAGAACAGGTCAGATAGAAGAGAGGATTAGTGAAATAGAAGACAAGCAACTTGAGGCACAACAGAGAGAAGAAGAAAGAGACTCAAAAATTTAAAAAAATGAGATAGCCCTACAAGAATTATCTGACTCCATCAAAAAGAATAACATAAGAATAATAGGTATATCAGAGGGAGAAGAGAGAGAAAATGGAATGGAGAACATACTCAAACAAATAATAGATGAGAACTTCCCAAGCCTGTGGAAAGAACTAAAGCCTCAAGTTCAAGAAGCAAACAGAACTCCGAGTTTTCTTAACCCCAACAAACCTACTCCAAGGCATATCATAATGAAATTGGCACAAACAAACAGCAAAGAAAAAATTCTCAAGGCAGCCAGGGAAAAGAAGAATACAACATATAAAGGAAGGCCCATTAGATTATCATCAGATTTCTCAGCAGAAACTCTACAAGCTAGAAGAGAGTGGACCCCAATATTTAAAGTCCTGAAAGAGAGGAACTTTCAGCCACGAATACTATACCCATCAAAGCTATCCTTCAAATACGAAGGAGAAATAAAAACATTCACAGATACAGAAAAGATGAGGGAATTTATCATCAGAAAACCCCCACTCCAGGAATTACTAAAGGGGGTTCTCCAATCAGATACAAACAACAAAAAAAAACAGAGCCACAAGTAAAAGCTCCAAGAAGAACACAATAAAACCAAATTTAAACTGTGACAACAACAAAAAGAAAGAGGGGGAGAAGACGGAGATTAACAGTAGCAAAGGACGATGGAGTGCAAAAGTACTCACAAAATAGTTTGCTACAATGAACAGGGTAGGGACCCTTTTCATTACTCAAAGGTAACCACCATTGAAAAAATTACCACAGAAGCACATGAGATAAAAAAGATAGCAACAGCCCTGGCCGGTTGGCTCAGCGGTAGAGCGTCGGCCTAGCGTGCGGAGGACCCGGGTTCGATTCCCGGCCAGGGCACACAGGAGAAGCGCCCATTTGCTTCTCCACCCCTCCGCCGCGCTTTCCTCTCTGTCTCTCTCGTCCCCTCCTGCAGCCAAGGCTCCATTGGAGCAAAGATGGCCCGGGCGCTGGGGATGGCTCTGTGGCCTCTGCCCCAGGCGCTAGAGTGGCTCTGGTCGCAACATGGCGACGCCCAGGATGGGCAGAGCATCGCCCCCTGGTGGGCAGAGCGTCGCCCCTGGTGGGCGTGCCGGGTGGATCCCGGTCGGGCGCATGCGGGAGTCTGTCTGACTGTCTCTCCCTGTTTCCAGCTTCAGAAAAATGAAAAAATAAAAAAATAAAAATAAAAAAATAATAAAAAAAAAATAAAAAAAAAAAAAAGATAGCAACAGAGGAAAGATGTATGGAATACAACCAAATAAAAACAAAAGAGAGAAAAACGAAAGAGAAGGATCAAACAAGACACGAAACTAACAGAAAGCAAGATATAAAATGGCAATAGGAAACTCACAAGTATCAATAATTACACTAAATGTAAATGGATTAAACTCACCAATAAAAAGGCACAGAGTAGCAGAATGGATTAAAAAAGAAAATCCAACTGTATGCTGCCTACAGGAAACTCATCTAAGTAACAAGGATAAAAACAAATTCAAAGTGAAAGGCTGGAAAACAATACTCCAAGCAAATAACATCCAAAAAAAAAGCAGGTGTAGCAATACTCATATCGGATAATGCTGACTACAAGACAGGAAAAGTACTCAGAGACAAAAATGGCCATTTCATAATGGCTAAGGGGACACTGAATCAAGAAGACATAACAATTCTTAATATATATGCACCAAACCAAGGAGCACCAAAATATATAAGACAGCTACTTATTGATCTTAAAACAAAAACTGACAAAAATACAATCATACTTGGAGACCTCAATACACCGCTGACGGCTCTAGATCGGTCATCCAAACAGAGAATCAACAAAGACATAGTGGCCTTAAACAAAACACTAGAGCACCTGGATATGATAGACATCTACAGGACATCTCATCCCAAAGTGACTGAGTATACATTTTTCTCCAGTGTACATGGATCATTCTCAAGAATTGACCATATGTTGGGCCACAAAAACAACATCAGCAAATTCAGAAAAATTGAAGTTGTACCAAGCATATTTTCTGATCATAAAGCCTTGAAACTAGAATTCAACTGCAAAAAAGAGGAAAAAAATCCCACAAAAATGTGGAAACTAAACAACATACTTTTAAAAAATGAATGGGTCAAAGAAGAAATAAGTGCAGAGATCAAAAGATATATACAGACTAATGAAAATGACAATACGACATATCAGAATCTATGGGATGCAGCAAAAGCAGTGATAAGAGGGAAGTTCATATCGCTTCAGGCATATATGAACAAACAAGAGAGAGCCCAAGTGAACCACTTAACTTCCCACCTTAAGGAACTAGAAAAAGAAGAACAAAGACAACCCAAAACTAGCCGAAGAAAGGAGATAATAAAAATCAGAGCAGAAATAAATGAATTAGAGAACAGAAAAACTATAGAAAAAATTAATAGAACAAGGAGCTGGTTCTTTGAAAAGATCAACAAAATTGACAAACCCTTGGCAAGACTTACCAAGGAAAAAAGAGAAAGAACTCATATAAACAAAATCCAAAATGAAAGAGGAGAAATCACCACGGACACCGTAGATATACAAAGAATTATTGTAGAATACTATGAAAAACTATGCCACTAAATTCAACAACCTAGAAGAAATGGATAAATTCCTAGAACAATACAACCTTCCTAGACTGAGTCAAGAAGAAGCAGAAAGCCTAAACAGACCTATCAGTAGAGAAGAAATAGAAAAAAACCATTAAAAACCTCCCCAAAAATAAAAGTCCAGGCCCTGACGGCTATACCAGCGAATTTTATCAAACATTCAAAGAAGACTTGGTTCCTATTCTACTCAAAGTCTTCCAAAAAATTGAAGAAGAAGCAATACTTCCAAACACATTTTATGAGGCCAACATAACCCTCATACCAAAACCAGGCAAGGATGGCACAAAAAAAGAAAACTACAGACCAATATCTCTAATGAATACAGATGCTAAAATACTAAACAAAATACTAGCAAATCGAATACAACAACATATTAAAAAAATAATACATCATGATCAAGTGGGATTCATCCCAGAATCTCAAGGATGGTTCAACATACGTAAAACGGTTAATGTAATACACCATATCAACGAAACAAAGAACAAAAACCACATGATCTTATCAATAGACGCAGAAAAGGCTTTCGATAAAATACAACACAATTTTATGTTTAAGACTCTCAACAAAATGGGTATAGAAGGAAAATATCTCAACATGATAAAGGCCATATATGATAAACCATCAGCTAACATCATATTAAATGGCACTAAACTGAAGGCTTTCCCCCTTAAATCAGGAACAAGACAGGGTTGTCCACTCTCTCCACTCTTATTTAATGTGGTACTAGAGGTTCTAGCCAGAGAAATCAGACAAGACAAAGAAATAAAAGGCATCCATATCGGAAAAGAAGAAGTAAAGGTATCACTTTTTGCAGATGATATGATCCTATACATCGAAAACCCCAAAGAATCCACAAAAAGACCACTAGAAACAATAAGCCAATACAGTAAGGTCGCAGGATACAAAATTAACATACAGAAGTCAATAGCCTTTCTATATGCCAACAATGAAACAACTGAGAATGAACTCAAAAGAATAATCCCCTTCACGATTGCAACAAAAAAAATAAAATACTTAGGAATAAACATAACAAAGAATGTAAAGGACTTATATAATGAAAACTATAAACCATTGTTAAGGGAAATCGAAAAAAGATATAATGAGATGGAAGAATATACCTTGTTCTTGGCTAGGAAGAATAAATATAATCAAGATGGCTATATTACCCAAAGCAATATACAAATTTAATGCAATTCCCATCAAACTTCCAATGACATTTTTTAAAGAAATAGAGCAAAAAATCATCAGATTTATATGGAACTATAAAAAACCCCGAATAGCCAAAGCAATCCTAAAGAAAAAGAATGAAGCTGGGGGCATAACAATACCTGACTTCAAACTCTATTATAGGGCCACGACAATCAAAACAGCATGGTATTGGCAGAAAAATAGACACTCAGACCAATGGAACAGAATAGAAAGTCCAGAAATAAAATCACATATATATAGTCAAATAATTTTTGATAAAGGGGCCAACAACACACAATGGAGAAAAGAAAGCCTCTTCAATAAATGGTGCTGGGAAAACTGGAAAGCCACATGCAAAAGAATGAAACTGGACTACAGTCTCTCCCCCTGTACAAAAATTAACTCAAAATGGATCAAAGAGCTAAACATAAGACCTGAAACAATTAAGTACATAGAAGAAGACATAGGTACTCAACTCATGGACCTGGGTTTTAAAGAGCATTTTATGAATTTGACTCCAATGGCAAGAGAAGTGAAGGCAAAAATTAATGAATGGGACTACATCAGACTAAGAAGTTTTTGCTCAGCAAGGGAAACTGATAACAAAATAAACAGAAAGCCAACTAAATGGGAAATGATATTTTCAAACAACAGCTCAGATAAGGGCCTAATATCCAAAATATACAAAGAACTCATAAAACTCAACAACAAACAAACAAACAATCCAATAAAAAAATGGGAAGAGGATATGAATAGACACTTCTCCCAGGAAGAAATACAAATGGCCAACAGATATATGAAAAGATGCTCATCTTCTTTAGCTATTAGAGAAATGCAAATCAAAACGGCAATGAGATACCACCTCACACCTGTTCGATTAGCTGTTATTAGCAAGTCAGGTAATAGCAAATGTTGGAGAGGCTGTGGAGAAAAAGGAACCCTCATACACTGTTGGTGGGAATGTAAAGTAGTACAACCATTATGGAAGAAAGTATGGTGGTTCCTCAAAAAACAGAAAATAGAACTACCTTATGACCCAGCAATCCCTCTACTGGGTATATATCCCCAAAACTCAGAAACATTGATACATAAAGACACATGCAGCCCCATGTTTATTGCAGCATTGTTCACAGTGGCCAGGACATGGAAACAACCAAAAAGCCCATCAATAGATGACTGGATAAAGAAGATGTGGCACATATACACTATGGAATACTACTCAGCCATAAGAAATGATGACATCGGAACATTTACAGCAAAATGGTGGGATCTTGATAACATGATACGAAGTGAAATAAGTAAATCAGAAAAAAACAGGAACTGTATTATTCCATACGTAGGTGGGACATAATAGTGAAACTAAGAGACATTGATAAGAGTGTGGTGGTTACGGGGGGGAGGGGGGAATGGGAGAGGGATAGGGGGTGGGGAGGGGCACAAAGAAAACAAGATAGAAGGTGACAGAGGACAATCTGACTTTGGGTGGTGGGTATGCAACATAATTGAACGACAAGATAACCTGGACTTGTTATCTTTGAATATATGTATCCTGATTTATTGATGTCACCCCATTAAAAAAATAAAATTATAAAATAAAAAAAAAAAAAGGGCAAAAAATCTTATAGACACAGACAACAGTGTGAAGATTTCCAGGAATGGGGGAAGGTAGAGGAGAGTATAAGAGGGATACATGGTGATGGGCGAACACTTGCTTGGAGGGTGTGAACACATAATACGTTGTACAGAGATGTGCTGTAAAATCGGGCACCTGAAAACTGTATAATTATGTTAACCAGTGTCACCCCAATAAATTCAATTAAAAATAAATTGGGGAGATGTGACATAATTTACATTTTAAGAGGATTCATTTGTCTACTATAGGGAAAATAGCTTTTGTGGCATGGCTAGTGCAGAAGCAGAAAAAGAGAGAGAGAGAGAGAGAGGGAGAGAGAGAGAGAGACTATTGAATACCTTGCTTTTTCCTCAAGACCCTCTCCAGATGCAGCTGCTTTATATTCACTAGTGAAAGAAAACAAAAGCAGTTATACTTTCATATCCCAGGCACCACACCCTGACCTTGATCCCACAAATCCAACTTCATGGGAAGAGATTTGCTTGATGTCACATGGAATATCTTGTATAGACCTGGGAGAGACCTAACTGTGTTCTTTCTCATATTTTCACCTATTGAAAATTGATCTGAGACCAGCTCTTTCCCCTATATATGCCCCCATTCTCTGTGAGTGTTAAAAGGCGATAGCATTTACAAATGGCAGTGTGAGTATGGTGCAGAGTGAATATGGTTTTACACAAACTGTACATTTCTTTCTTGAAATACAATAATAAAGTTATAAATATATCAAATCAGTTAGGGATGAGGGCTATAAATAAAAATATCAAGCAAGGTATGGGGAATGACCAGGTGGGGGTAGGTGCTATTTTTTAGATGGGAAGTAAGTTAAAATCTCTATAAGGAGCTAAGGTTTGAGCTGAGAGATGAATTGCTAGAAGCAATAGAGAGGACATGTAGATGGTCAATAGTGAAGAGCAAGCACTCCAAGCAGAGGGAACAGATAGTGAAAAGTCCTTAAGGTAAGAGTACACTCTGAGCATTTTGTTATCACAGTGGAAGAGGGGTAAGAGGTAGAAGTTGAAGCCAAAAAGGTGGTAGGACATCAAATAAACCTTGGAGGACCACATTGGAAGATTTATGTGTCTGGAACCCAGGATTTAGGGAGACTAAGGTGAATTTACTAGCTAGAGATATCATGGGACTTCACCATGTTTTTCCTGCACCACTTACATGAATATAATTCCTTCTGTTTGGTCTTCCAGATGCCATGGGCCTCTCTCAACTGTTTCACTGAGCTAGAGAAAAGAAAGATATGTTGACTAAGCAAAGGACTCCCTCACAAAATGTTGCTTTTCAAATTACTTGACAAGCATCCTTATATTATACAGATGAAGAAACAGAAGCTACAAAGCTTAGACCCTTCTCTTTGAGCTAAGCCAGCCAGCCAAGGTCTCTGAACTCACATTTTAAAACTCCTTAACCCTGTTAACCAGGTCCCCAATCTATAGATCCAGGTTTTCTGCTGAAAAAGAAAAGGGAAATTGAGCTGGAGATGGCCATCTATCCAAAGCAGTTAGAAATAGGGTGGGTGCTGGTACAAGGTCTATCCTGCAAAGATTTCTATGCCTTTCATAGGGTTCTGTTATGAATGTTAGAAAAGGGCAATGAATAGGAAAACAGATCACAATATTTACATCATGTTGGTAACTGTTGTAAAAATATAATAATAAAAAGGGATAGAGGAGGAAAGAGTAAAGGTGTGGTAGATGCTTCTTTAAGTATAGGGAGAACTTCCTGGGCACTAAATGAGATCTACAGTTCTAAAGGAGGGGAGGGTGTGGGGACATTTCCAGGCAGAAGAAATGGCAAATACAAATACCTTGAGCTGGGAATGAAGGAAGTGCATGTTCCAGGATACAGAGAAGATACACAGTAAGCAAGTGGAAAGTAGAAGAATGTAGATGTCAGAGTAATGGCAATGCAAGAGATACTCCTGATCTTTTCTTTGAAATTTTAACAAATTCAACAACTATAATGCAGTGAAAGAACCTCAGCTGGGTTCTCAGGTGTGCCTGAAAGATTCATGCACAAAATGGACTAAAGGTGGGATGGGTTGAAAAGGAAAGTGGAAGATAAAATGCATTCATCATGCACTCTGGAGAGGACACAAATATGGAGTGACTGGATTTTTTTTCTCTACCAGACTACAGGGAGAAAAGAAATAGGCTGTTTGGGTTTTCTCTGAAGGATACAGAGAGGGAAACCCAGAATGACTGGGTCTCCTTCTGCAAGGAGGAGTGGTGAGATAGAGGGGCAGAGGGAAAGATAAACCAAAACAACCATAGCATAGGTCACAGCCAGTGTCCCTGCAGTCTGCCTACAGACTATACTCGGCAGAGACAGAGAAACCTAAAGCACAGCCCCCAGCCTCCCAGATCCTGCCTATCTCACCTTGCAGTATGAAGAGTGACATAGAAAATCCCCACAGCTCACTCTCCAGAGCCACTCTCTCTCCTGAAGAACAGAGGTGTTTCATGTCCTGTTTCTAGGTCTGTTGAGATGTGGGGAAGAGTACCAGGAAGCCTGAGATCACCATTACTAGAGCCGTAAAGCCGAAAGCCAACATAAAGCGGAAGTCATAAAGTGCTCAAAGCACGCCTCATCCACCAATTCAACTGCGGCCTTGCATACATCACTATGACAACAACTCAGTGGAGGACAATCAAGGAAATTTAGAGATAAAACTTGTAATACAGTGACACCTATGGGAAGAAATTTCTCAAAACCAATATTTATTTTTCTTTTTTCCTTTTTTTCCTTCTTATTCTTTTTTGTTTCTCTTTTGAATTTCATTTTCATTCATTTTTATATTTTTATTCTTATTTTTGTGGGTGTTTTGTATTATTATTTTTTTTAATCTTTTTTGGTGGTTTTCCTAATTTACTTGTCATAATTTTTCAAATTTTATACCTTTACTGTATTTTTTATTTTAATATTTTATTTCTTAATTGCTTTTTTGTTCAAGTTCTTAACAGTCCCAGTCTCAAATGCCATCAAAGAAGAAAAAAATCAAATAACATGGCTACACAACAGAGATGTAGTTCAGAAAGAAAATAAAAAAATCTCTAGAAAGAAAATCTCAATAAAATGGAAACTTGGAGATAAATTATGTAAAATTAAAAAGTGAAGTTCTGAAAATACTCAACGAGATGCAAGAAAACATCAGTAGGCAACTTAAAGATCACAGAAAACAAATTAATGAACAAAACAAATACCTCACCAAGGAGATTAAAACTTTAAAAACAAAAATGAAGAATTCAATACATGAATTGAAAACTGAGGTAGGAAATTTAACTAAAAGAACAAGCTAGAGAGAAGAAATAATTAGTGATATAAAAGAAAGGCAAATAGAGATGCTAGAGAGAGAAGAGGAAAGATGCTCAGGAATTAAAAAAAAACTGAAAGAGCTTTACAAAAATTTCTGACTCCATCAGAAAGAGCAATATAAGAATAATGGGTACAGTTGAAGAAGAAGAGAGGGAGAACAGAATGGAAAATTTATTCAAACAAATAATTCATGAGAATTTCCCAAGACTATGGAAAGATTTTTTTTTTTTGCTATGTATCTCCCCCCCCCATTCCCCTCAACATCTCCCTATGGAAAGATTTAGATCCTCGAATCTAAGAAACAAAAAGAATGCCTAGTTACTTCAACCCAAGTTGAATTCTCCAAGGCACATCATAATAAAATTGTAAAAAACTAATGAAAAAGAAAGAGTTCTCAAGGCAGCTAGGGAAAAAAAGAACATAACATATAAAGAAAAATTCATTAGGTATTCCTCAGACTTCTCAGCAGAAACTCTGGAAGGAAGAAGAGAGTGGAGTCAAACACTTAAAATACTGAAAGAGAGGAATTACCAGCCAAGAATACTATATCTATTAAAGTTATCCATCCAATATGAAGGAGAAATAAAAAATTTTATTAACATAAAGAAGCAGAGGAAATTTATCACCAGAAAATTCCCACTGTAGGAAATACTCAAGGGGGTATGTTGACCAGATATAAAGAACAAAACAAATCAAAACTACAAGTAAAAGCTCTAACAAAATCACAAAAAGCCGTCAAACAAACAAACAAAAAAGACAACCTGTGACAACAATAACATAAAAGGACAAACATCTGCAGTACCAAAGGAAGATGGAGTGCAGAAGCACTCGTAAGACAAAGGACACTTGTACATATGGAAATTTTTCTCTTAATAACCTAATGGTAACCACTCATGAAAAAGCCACTACTGAAATACATAGCTTAAAAAGAAAAATAACAATCAGGGAAAAGATGTATGGAATACTATCAAATAAAAACAACTGACAGAAACAGAAAAGAGAAGAACCAAACAAAACACAGAGCTACCAGAAAACAAACTATAAAATGGCTATAGGAAATCTTCAAGTGTCAATAATTACCCTAAATAAAAATGGATTGAACTCACAAATACAGAGGTACAAAGAAGAAGAATTGGATCAAAACCCAAAATGCAACCATATGCTTCCTTCAAGAGACACATCTAAGCTGTAAGGACAAAAGTAGACTCAAAGTAAAGGATTAAAAAACTATTCTCCAAGCAAATAATATTCAAAGAACAGCAAGTGTAGCCATACTCATATCTGACAATGCTGACTTCAAGATGACAAAGGTAACCAGAGACAAAGATAGATATTTCATAATAATAAAGGGGACATGGTATCAAGAAGACATAACACATATTAATATATATGTACCAAATCAGGGAGCACCAAAATATATAAGACATATACTAACTGATCAAAAATAGAAGCAGACAAAAAAATCATACTTGGATTGACAGATTTAGATAGATCATCCAAACAAAAAATCAATAAAAAATATTAGCCTTAAACAACACACTGGACCAAATGCACATAATATATATTTACAGGACATTTGATCCCAAACACCAGATTATACATATTTCTCCAGTTTGCATGAAACATTTGCAAGGATAGACCATATGTTGGCCCACAAAATTAGCATTAACAAATTCAGAAAGAATGAAATTATAGCAAGCATATTTTCTGACCGAAAAACTGAAATTAAAATTCAACTGTAAAAACCCCTACAAAAATGTGAAAATTAACATACTTCTAAATGAAGACTGTGTCAAACAAGAAATAAAAGCAGAGACTGAAAGATATATGCACACAAAAGGAAAAGACAACATGATATATCAAAAATTTTGGGACACAACAAAAGCAATAATAAGAGGAAGCTTTATATCATTAGAATCTTATACCTAGAAACAACAGTAATCCCAAGTATGAACCTAACATTACATCTTAAGGAACTAGCAAAAGAAGAACAAAGGCAACCCAAAGTCAGCAGAAGAAAAAAAATAGTGAAAATTAGAACAGAATTAAATGAAATAAAGAAAAAAAAATTATAGAAAGCACTAATAAAACAAAGAACTGGGTGTTTGATAAAATCAATAAAATTGACAAACCACTGGCTAAACTCACTAATGAAAAAAGAGGAAGGACTCGTATAAACAAAATCTGAAATGAAAGAGGAAAAATTACCACAGACAACATTGATTAAAAAAAAAAGATCATAGTTTTGTAAGATTATATGTCACCAAATTCAACAACCTAGAGGAAAAGGATAAATTCTTAGAAATATACAATCTTCCTAGCCTCAGCCACAAAGAAGTGGATAACCTAAGTAGACCTATAAGCATGGAGGAAATAGAAACAACTATCAAAAACCTCCCCAAAATACAAATGCACCTTCATGTTCATCACAACATTATTCACAGTGGCCAACATGGAAACAACCAAAGTGATTCTTGATAGAAGATAGGATAAAAAAGAAGTTGTATAAAGATCGCCAATGACACATGAAAAGATGCTCAATATTACTAAACTCAGTGAAATAAAACTTGAAATAAGAGATATTACATTACACTTATCAGAATGGCTATCATGAATGAATTAACATAACAGTGTTAGGAAAGATGTGGAAAAAAGAACTCTCATGCACTGTTGGTGTGAATGTAGACTTGTGTAGCCACTATGTAAAACAGTATGAAGGTGCCTCAATAAATTAAAAATGAACAATCTAAAAAAAAAGAAGTTGTACATCTATACAATGGAATACTATTCACCCATAAGAAATGATGACATATTGCCATTTACGACAATATGGAAGGAACTTGAGAACATTATACTGAATGAAATAAGTAAGTCAGAGAAAACTAAGGACTCTGATCTCACACGTAGGTGGGCTATAGAACTGAGACTCATGGACATAGATAAAATTAAAGTAGCTATGAGGAAGGAAGGGAAAATGGGGGCAGGGTACCAGAAAGGGGGTTGTGTAAGGTTGTAAAAAGGGAAAAATACAAGGTGACGGAAAATGATTTGACTCTGGATGATGTGTATACAACATAATCAACATTTCAAATGCCATAGAAATGTTTATCTGAAATCTACGTGCTCATATTGATCAATGTCACCCTGTTAATTTTCTAGATAAATATTTAAAGAGGGATGTGAATTGGATTGAAGAGAAAAGAGAGACTCTACAAGATTTTTTGACCCAATGAAGGGCATCGGAATTTTACACTTGAGTGTTGTGGGAACCCAATGGACGTCTCCTTGCAGTATCATCTTTTTTTTTTTTTAATAATTTTATTTTTTTAATGGGGTGATATCAATAAATCAGGATACATATATTCAAAGATAACAAGTCCAGGTTATCTTGTCGTTCAATTATGTTGCATACCCACCACCCGAAGTCAGATTGTCTTCTGTCACCTTCTATCTTGTTTTCTTTGTGCCCCTCCCCACCCCCTTTCCCTCTCCCATTCCCCCCTCCCCCCCGTAACCACCACACTCTTATCAATGTCTCTTAGTTTCACTATTATGTCCCACCTACGTATGGAATAATACAGTTCCTGGTTTTTTCTGATTTACTTATTTCGCTTCGTATCATGTTATCAAGATCCCACCATTTTGTTGTAAATGTTCCGATGTCATCATTTCTTATGGCTGAGTAGTATTCCATAGTGTATATGTGCCACATCTTCTTTATCCAGTCATCTATTGATGGGCTTTTTGGTTGTTTCCATGTCCTGGCCACTGTGAACAATGCTGCAATAAACATGGGGCTGCATGTGTCTTTACGTATCAACGTTTCTGAGTTTTTGGGATATATACCCAGTAGAGGGATTGCTGGGTCATAAGGTAGTTCTATTTTCAGTTTTTTGAGGAACCACCATACTTTCTTCCATAATGGTTGTACTACTTTACATTCCCACCAACAGTGGATGAGGGTTCCTTTTTCTCCACAGCCTCTCCAACATTTGCTATTACCTGTCTTGCTAATAACAGCTAATCGAACAGGTGTGAGGTGGTATCTCATTGCCGTTTTGATTTGCATTTCTCTAATAGCTAAAGAAGATGAGCATCTTTTTATATATCTGTTGGCCATTTGTATTTCTTCCTGGGAGAAGTGTCTATTCATATCCTCTTCCCATTTTTTTATTGGATTGTTTGTTTGTTTGTTGTTGAGTTTTATGAGTGCAGTATCATCTTTTTAAAGTCCTTGACAAGGGTTGAGGAATTACATGACAAATCTGTGACTAAGGAATTGGCCCCACTAGAAAAAAGATAAAACACTGTCCCCTATATGCCAGGTAAGCAGCCTGTTACCTGCCCCTTACTTCTAGTTAAAGGGAACAAACTTTCTTGGACAACTTTTGGTGCAGTCTTTTAAAAAAAATATTTAGAAAATTAAATTTAACTGGATGACATTGATCAATATGAGTACATAGGTTTGGCCCTGGCTGGTAGGTTTAGTAATGGAGCATCAGTACAGCATGTGGATGTCCAAAATTCGATTCCAAGTAGGACACACAGGAGAAGTAACCATATGCTTCTCTGCCCTCCCCCTCCCTGCCACTCACACAGTCATAGCTCAATTGGTTTGAGCACTTCGGCCCCAGGTATTGAGGGTGGCTCCATGGGGCATCTGCCCCAGGTGCTATAAATAGCTTGGTTGTGAGCATGGCCCCAGATGGGCAGAGCATCAGCCCCAGGTGGGAGTTGCCAGGTGGATCTTGGTCAGGGTGCATGTGAGAGTCTGTCTATCACCCTTCCTTTCACTTGAAAAAGGAGGGAAAAAGAGTCCATAGATTTCAAGTTAACATTTCTAAAGCATTTGAACTGTGAAATCACAGTTCTTAGCATTTTCTGATTTACTTATTTCACTCAGTATAATATTCTCAAGGTTCATCCATGTTGTTGTAAATGGCACTATGTCATCATTGCTTATGGCTGAGTACTATTCCAATGTATATATCTACCACTTCTTTCTTTTTTTATTTATTCATTTTAGAGAGAAGGGAGGGAGGGAGAGAGAGAGAGGAGGGAGGAGCAGGAAGTATCAACTCCCATATATGCCTTGACCAGACAAGTGCAGGGTTTTGAACCAGCAACCTCAGTGTTCCCAGGTCGATGCTTTATCCACTGTGCCACCAGAGGTCAGGCTATACCACTTCTTTCTTATCCAATCTCCTATCAAGAGACGTTTTGGTTATTTCCATGTCTTGGCCACTGTGATTAACACTGTGATGAACATAGGGGTGCATGTGTGTTTACGTACCAATGTTTTCAAGTTTTGGGATAGATATCCAGTAGAGGGATTGCTAGATCATATGTTAGTTTTATTCTGAATTTTTTGAGGAACCACCATACTTTATTCCAAGTGGATGAACCAGTTTACATTCCCAAAATAATGAATAAGGATTCCTTTTTCTCCCCAGATGCTCAAATTTATTATTATCTGTTTTATTGTTAATCAAACAGGTATGAGGTAGTATCCCATTATAGTTTTGATTTTCATTCTCTAATAGCTAGCAAATATAAGTATATTTTAAAAAAAATTTAATTTTAAAATTAAATTTAATGGGATGACATTGATCAACAAGAGTACATATGGTTTCAGTGAACATCTCTATAGCATTTAAGCTGAGACTGCTGCGTGCCCAACACCTGAATTCAAATCATTTTTCAACACTGTATATTTGTCACTCTTTTCTCCCCTTTCCCCACCCTCGCCTCCAGGTATCATTTTGCTTTTACTTATGTCCATAATTTCAGTATTATATCTTACGTAAGAGTGATACATATGTGTCCCTCTTTATTTCCTATCACCAGCTCCCCCTCTCCCTGGTAACCACTTCACTATTATCTGTGTCCATGAGTCTCAGTTTTATACCCCACCTATGTGTGAAATCATACAGTTCTTAGCTTTTTCTGATTTACTTATTTTACTTAGTATAATGTTCTCAAGGTCCATCCATGTTGTTGTAAATGGCAGTATGCCATCATATCTTATGGCTGAGTAGTATTCCACTGTATATATGTACCACATCTTCTTTATTCAATCCTCTGTCTAAGGACATTTCGGTTGTTTTCATGTTTCGGCCACTGTGAACAATGTTGTAATGAACACAGTTGCCTGTGTTTTTGCATACCAATGTTTTCAAGTTTTAGGGGAAGATACTTAGTAGAGGGATTGCTGGGTCATATGATGATTCTACTCTCAATTTTTTGAGGAACTACTATACTTTCTTCCATAATGGTTGTAATAATTTACATTCCCACCAACAGTGAATGAGGGTTTCTTTTTCTCCACAGACTCTCCAACACTTGTTATTACCTGTCTTGTTGATAACAGCTAATCTAACAGGTGTGAGGTTGTATCTCATTGTAGTTTTGATTTGCATTTCTCTAACAGTGAAGAGGAGCATCTTTTCATATATCTGTTGGCCATTTGTATGTCCTCTTGGGAGAAGTATCTGTTAGGTCTTCTCCCTATTTTTTAATTAGATTGTTTGCTTGTTTGTTGCTGAGTTTTGTGAGTTTTTTAAAAATATATTTTGGATATTAACCTCTTATAGGAGATGTTGTTTGTGATATCATCTCCCAGTTGGTTGGCTGCCTTTTTGTTTTGTTGTTGGTTCCTTTGCTGTGCTAAAGCTTTTTTAGTTTAAAGTGGTCCCATTCATTTATTTTTGCCTTCATTTTCCTTGCCTTTGGGGTCAAATTCATAAAATGTTCTCTACAGCGAAGGTTCATTAGTTTAGTATCTATGTTTTCTTTTATGTAATTTATCGTTTCAGATCTTATACTTAGGATTTTTACCTATTCTGAATTAATTTTTATGCATGGGACAAGATGTAGTCCTTTTATTCTTTTGCATGTGGTTTCCCAATTTTCCCAGCATTAATTATTGAAGAGGCTTTGTTTTCTCCATGGTGTGTTTTTGGTTCCTTTGTTAAAAATTATTTGTCTATATACATGTAGTTTTATTTCTGAGCTCTCAATTCTGTTCCATTGGCCTGTATGCCTGTTTTTCTGCTAATATTACGCTATTTTGATTATTGTGGCTCTATAGTATAATTTGAAGTTAGGTAGTGTGATACCTCCTGTTCCATTCTTTTTTCTCAGAATTGCTTTGGCTATTCAGGGTCTTTCATGGTTCCATAGAAATCTGGAGATTTTTTGTTCTATTTTTTTTATAAATAACATTGGGATTTAATGGGGATTCCATTAAATTTGTGTATTGCTTTGGGTAATATGATCATTTTAACTATGGTAATTCTTCTGATCCATGAACATGGAATATTTCTCCATTTCATTTTTTTTCTCAAAATGTATTAAAGTTGGTTTTTATTGTAGAACACATGTATTAGGGAAAAGTACTGCACATACAACTGCAAATCATTTTTGGAAAAAAAGCTGTATAAACAAACAAAATTCTGCAACTACTTTAGTTAAGCAATTCCAGCTTGAGAAATCCAAACTGGCAAAGGAGTTCTGGACCCTGAGAGGTTCTCTTGATGGTTGCACCATATTTCTGCAGCCTCAGGCCTGGGCCTCTATAAAACAAGGTTTCCTTGTGGCGCAGGCAACCTGGAGACTGGGAGGGCCTCTGGTCTCAACAGACTTTGTGTTGTCCCTGGCTAGCAAGGATACATTTCTAATAAATGTAGAGCAGGAAAACCTTGTAGCCCTCGAGAATCTGAGTAAGTGGAAATAGCCAAAGACTATTTTTATCCCTTTGATTACTATTTTTAAAAGCCCTTTCCTTAGCTTATATGCCACTGAGGCAGAAGAAGCACCAACCCAATCTGTAGGCCTGAGCTCTCACCTTGGTTTTGTGCTGCAGGTGGACAGAGAAGGCAGGCACGTTTTTATGAGGATGACATGGGGAAAAGCGCCAACATGGACAATGTAGAAGAAAGAAAAAGAAAGAGAAAAAGACAAAATACCAAAGGGAAAAAAATTCAAACCAGAAATCTTATTACATATAGGTTCTAAACTCATGGACCTTGACCATAGGGAACAATTTATGGATTTGACCCCAAATGCAAGGGAAATAAAGGCAAAAATAAATGAATGGGACTATATCAAATTCAAAAACTTCTGCACAGCAAAATAAACTGACAACAAAACAAAAAGGCAGCCAACTAAATGGGAGATGATATTCACAAACAACATCTCCAATAAGGGGTTAATATCCAAAATATATGAAGAAATTAATCTCAGCAACAAACAAGCAAACAAATCCAATTAAAAAATGGGAAGAGAACCTGAACAGACACTTCTCCCAAGAGGACATACAAATAGCCAACTGATATATGAAAAGATGCTCATCTTTACTAGCTGTTTGTGAAATGCAAATCAAAACTACAATGAGATACAATCTCACACCTGTTAGATTGGCTATTATCAATAAGACAGGTAATAACAAGTATTGGAGAGGCTGTGAAGAAAAAGGAACCCTCATTCACTGCTGGTGGGAATATAAATTATTACAACCATTATGGAAGAAAGTATAGTAGTTTCTCAAAAAATTTAGAATAGAACTACCATATGACACCGCTATCCCTCTACTGGATATTTACCCCCCAAATTCAAAAAACATTAGTAAGTAAAGACACATGCACCCCTTTGTTCATCACAGCATTATTCACATTGGCCAAGACATGGAAATAACCAAAGTGTCCCTTGATGGAGGTTGGATAAAGAAGATGTGGTACATATATACAATGGAATACTACTCAGCCATAAGAAATGATGACATAGTGACATTTATGACAACAAGGATAGACTTTGAAAATATTATACTGAGTAAAATAAGTAAATCAGAAAAAGAACTGTATGATTTCACACATAGGTGGAATATATAACTGAGACTCATAGAGATTGATAGATGTGAAGTGGTTATCAGGTAGAGAGGGACATGGGGAGGGGGACAGGAAGCAAGCATGTAAAGAGAAAAAAATATAAGGTGACTGAAAATGATTTGACTTTGGATGATGGGTATACAACATAATGAATAGTTCAAATGCTATAGAAATGTTTACCTGAAACCTATGTACTTTTATTGTTCAATATCACCATGTTAAATTTAATTTTTTAATAAAAAACCAACCAAACAAAAAAATCCTATTATATGCCAAAACAGTTTTTTGAGATAGAAACTTAGATTATTGTCTTGCCATCTTTCCTTTTGTTTCTAATAGAATCATATAGTTTTTAAAATTTATTTCTCAACATTGCTTTAATTGTATCCTACAAATTTATTTTTGTCATGTTTTTATGTTCATTTGGTTCTATATTTAGTTTTTATTTCTTTTGAGATTTCCTCTTTGACCCATGGAGAATTTGGTGATATGTTGCTCAATATCCAAGTGATTAGAAATTAAATTTTCTTGTATTTCAGTTACTGATCTCTAGTTTGAGTCTATTATGGTCAAAGAACAGACTCAGTATTCTTAATTTTTTAAAACAAATGTACTGAGTTTGTTTTTTTTTTAAGATTTTTAAATTTTATTTTTAGTTGTAGTTGACATATGTCTTATATTTTTTTCAGGTGTACAACATAGTGTTTAGATGGATTCAAGATATGGTTTGTTTTGATAGAAGTTCCATTGAGAAATCTATGTTGTCTAATATTAATATAATCGCTGTTGTTTTGATGAATGCTTTTATGATATATTTTTTAAAGTTTCAATCTATCTAATATTTTTTCATTTGATATCAGTGTCTTGTAGAAAATATATTTTGGGTTCTCTCTGTTTATATACTGTGACAATCTCTATCTTATATTTGTTGTAGTTGACTATTTACATTATATGTATTTTTTAGATGTTAGAGCTTAAGTATTCCATGTTATTATTTATTTTTCGTTTATTCCCTTTGTTTCTTTCTCTTTTTTTTTGTATTTTTCTGAAGCTGGAAACGGGGAGAGACAATCAGACAGACTCCTGCATGCGCCCGACCGGGATCCACCTGGCATGCCCACCAGGGGCGATGCTCTGCCCCTCCGGGGGGTCGCTCTGCAGCGACCAGAGCCACTCTAGCGCCTGGGGCAGAGGCCAAGGAGCCATCCCCAGCGCCCGGGCCATCTTTGCTCCAATGGATCCTTGGCTGCGGGAGGGGAAGAGAGAGACAGAGAGGAAGGATAGGGGGGCCGGTGGAGAAACAAATGGGCGCTTCTCCTATGTGCCCTGGCCAGGAATCGAACCCGGGTCCCCCACACGCCAGGCCGATGCTCTACCGCTGAGCCAACCGGCCAGGGCCTATTCCCTTTGTTTCTAATTTTTCAGTCCCTCTGTATTGTAGTCCTATAGGTTACATGAACATTTGATAAAACTTTATTTTTATTTTTAATTTTGAGTATTTTTTATTATTTTCCCTCTGCTTGCTCTAGGTATCGCCCTATACACACATAAGTTATCACAGTCTACTAGTATTGATATTTTATGAGTTCAGGTGAGTATAAAAAGCTAAATTTTGTTGCTTTACTCCTCCCTTCTTTTTAAATATAAAATTATGCTAAATATTTTCTATAAATATATTTAGCATCACATTAAATAGTATTATAACTTCTGCATCAACTATAAAATATGATTAAATAAATTTATGAAATGAAGGATAATCTATTATGCTTACTTTTATTTTTATCCATTCTATTGTCCAGTCTTTTTTTTTTTTTTTTTTTTTGGTTTGGAGAGGTTCCTTTAACTATTCTTCAAGGGTAGTAGGCCCAATAAGCAAAAACTTGTCTTAATTTTCTTTCTCTGATAATTTATTTGTTTTCGTATTAATTACTCAAGGGTAGTTTTATGAGATCAATTATTCTTTTCTCTTTTATAAAAGGAGAAATAGACAGCAGCAACACAATAATAGCCAGACACTTTAATACCCTAATTTAAACAATTAATAGAACATCCAAACAGAAGATCAATAAAGAAACAGCATATTTGAACAACACTGTAGAACAAATGTACCTAATAGACATATTCAAAACATTTCACCCAATAGCAGTGGAATATACATTGTTCTCAAGCTCACACAGAATATTCTAGGATAACTCACATGCTAGGTCACAACACAAGTCTTAACAACTTTAATAAGATTGAAATCATGCAAAGTATCTTTCTTGACCATAATGGAATTAAACTAGAAATCAATAGCAGAAGGTAAACTGGAAAATTCACAGATATATGAAAATTAAACAACACACCTTTGAACACACTTGGGTCAAAAATAAAATGCAAAATTAGAAAATACCCTGAGACAATGAAAAATGAAAACATAACCAGCCAAAATTTATAGGATTCAGCAGAAGTAATACTGAGGGAAATTTACAGTGATAAATGCTTACATTAAAAAGAAAAAATATGCCTGACCAGGCGGTGGTGCAGTGGATAGAGCGTCGGACTGGGATGCGGAGGACCCAGGTTCAAGACCCCGAGGTCTCTAGCTTGAGAGCGGGCTCATCTGGTTTGAGCAAAGCTCACCAGCTTGGACCCAAGGTCGCTGGCTTGAGCAAGGGGTTACTCAGTCCACTGTAGCCCCAGGGTCAAGGCACATTTAAGAAAGCAATCAATGAACAACTAAAGTGCCACAATGAAAAACTGATGATTGATGCTTCTCATCTCTCTCCGTTCCTGTCTGTCCCTATCTATCCCTCTCTCTGACTCTCTCTCGGTCTCTGTAAAAAAAAAAAAAAAAAAAAAAAAAAAAAAAAATATATATATATATATATATATATGTTTTTCTTGTTTATATTTTTCAATAATATTTGACATTCAAGACTATTTTTTATTAGTTTCAGGTGTACAGAATAGTGATTAGGCAATTATTTACTTTACAAAGTGCTCCCCCAGACATTTCCCGTACATTTCTGGCACCACATATAGTTATTACGATAGAGGGTGGGACAAAGGTAGCTTTACAGTTGTTCATATGGAAAATCATACAATAATTAATAAATAATACAAGAATAAACTATGTTTTATGTAGTCACAACTATAAACCTACTTTTGCCCCACCCTGTCTTATTGATTGTATTTCCTGTGATGTACTTACATCCCCATGACTATTTTGTAACTACCAACTTAAACTTCTTAATCCCTTCACCTTTTTCACTGAGTCCCTCAATCTCCTTCCCCTCTAGCAATTATTAGTCTGTTCTCTGTATCTATTCATCTGTTTCAATTTTGTTTATTTTGTTTTTTATACTTCACATATAAGTGAAATCATATGCTATTTGTCTTTCTCTGAATGACTTATTTCACTTAACATAATACCCTCTGGGTACAACGACACTGTCACAAAAGCTAACATTTCATTCTTTTTTATAGCCAAGTTATATTCTGTTGAATATACCTTATTTCTCCATGTATAAGACACTCCCATATATTTATGTAAGATGCACCTTAATTTTGGGGCCTAAAATTTGAAAAAAATATGGATTTCATAAAGTTATTGGACTCAAGTTTTATTCATCATAAAATTCATACAACTCCTCATCACTGTCAAAACTCCCATCCATTAGCTTGTCCTCATCTGTGTCTGATGATGAATCACTGTCTTCAACAATGAGCACAAAAACAAGTGCAAAAAAGCAGAAAATGCAAGTAAAAAAACTACAACCACTGTATAAGACACACCCAATATTTTGACCCCAAATTAGTTGAAAAAATGTGCGTCTTTTACATGGAGAAATACAGTATGTACCACAGCTTTTTTGTTTTTGCTCTTTTTATTTTTTCTATTTTTCCGAAGTGAGAAGCAGGGAGGCAGACAGACAGACTCCTGCATGCACCCCACCGAGATCCCCCAGGTATGCCCACCAGGGGGTGATGCTCTGCCCATCTGGGGCATTGCTCATTTGCAACCAGAGCCATTCTAAAGCCTGAGGCAGAGGCCATGGAGCCATCCTCAGTGCCCAGGCTAACTTTGCTCCATTGGAGCCTTGGCTGCAGGAAGGGAAGAGAGATATGGAGAGAAAGAAAGGGGGGAAGGGTGGGGAAGCAGACGGGTGCTTCTCCTGTGTGCCCTGGCTGGGAATTGAACCCAGAACTTCCACACATCAGGCTGATGTTCTACCGCTGAACGAACTGGCCAGGGCCCCATAGCTTTTTGATCTATTCATTTATTGATGAGCACTTGGGTTGCTTCCATATCTTGGCTATTGTGAATAATGCTGCAATGAACTTGGGAATGTATATGGTGTTTTCGGTTTCTTTGGCTATATACCCAGATGTGAAATATCTGAGTCATAAGGCAGTTTCATTTTAACATTTGAGTACCTTCCATTCTGTTTTCCACAGTGGCTGCACCAATCTGCATTCTCACTAACAATACACAAAGGTTCCCTTTTTCTCACATCCTCTCCAACACTTGTTGTTTGTTGATTTATTGATGATAGGTATTCTGATAGGTGTGAAGTGATATCTCATTGTGGTATCAATTTGCATTTCTCTGATGATTAGCAATGACTTTTCATATGTCTATTAGCTATTTGTATGTGCTCTTGGAGAAGTGTCTATCAGGTTCTCTGCCCATTTTTTAATTGAATAGTTTAATTTTGATTGTATGTATTGAATAGTATGAGTCCTTTATAAATTTTGGATATAATTCCTTATCAGATGTATCATTGGTGAATATCTTCTTCCATTTAGTATATTGCCTTTTCATTTTATTGATGGTATCCTTTACTGTGCAAAAATTTTGTAGTTTTATGTAGTTCCATTTGTTTCCCTTGCCTGAGGAGATGTATCAGAAAAAAAATATTGCTAAGAAAAATTGTTAGAGAGTTTACTACTCATGTTTTCCTCTAGAATTTTTATGATTTTGAGTCTTATATTTAAGGTTTTAATACATTTTGACTTTTTTCTTATGTATGGTGTAAGAAGGTGGCCTGATTTCATTTTTTTGCATGTATCTGTACAATTTTCCCAACATTATTTATTGACTAGACTGTCTTTATCCCATTGTATGCTTTTTCCTCCTTTGTCAAATATTAATTGATTATATATGCATGAGTTTATTTCTGGGCTCTTTGTTCTGTTCCATTGACCAATATGTCTCTTTTTGTGTCAGTACCATCCTGTTTTGACTAAATTCAAATACTTTGGCATTGTAGTGTAGTTGGATATCAGATATCAGATAATGTGATACCTTCAACTTTGTTCTTCTTTCTCAATATTACTGAGATCAGATCATTCTTTTTTTTTTCTTTTTGAGGTTACATATAAAATTTTCGATATTTGTTCTATGAAATATGCCATTTCTATTTTGATAAGAAGTGCATTGAATCTATAGATTGTTTTGGTGTTATAGACATTTTAATGATGTTAATTCTTCCTATCCATAAACAGGGTATATGCTTCCATTTATTTGTATTTTCTTTCATCTCTTTCTTCAGTGCCTCTTAATTTTCTGAATACAAGTCTTTTTCCTCCTTGGTTAAATTTATTCCTAGGTATTTTACAGTTTTATGCAATTATAAATGAGATTGTTTTCTTAGTTTCCCTTTATGACTGTTTGTTATTGGTGTATATAAATGCAACTGATTTCTGAACATTAATTTTATATCCAGCTACTTTGATGAATTAATTTACCAGTATAGCTTCAAGATTTTATTCAAATACTAATAATCATTTTTCTTCCTGATACTTGTTTGTGTTATATTTGGTTGACATGTTCTTCCTGACTCTTTCATGCTACGTCATAGTCATTATTACATTAGAGGACCCTATAACAAAAGCAAAAGATTAATCATCTTCCAACTATAGACACCATTCTTTAAACAAAATACTGATGAGCAAAATCTTGACAATGGTACAACTATGTACATTGTGATAAATACTCTGAAGCCATTGTTCTCTGTCTTTGGCCAAATGGAGATGAGACTGAGAAAAAGCATAACAACCCTTACATCCTGGAATGGGTCTAATAATATCAACTATGCCTGCTGTTGCTAGGAGCTGGCCTAGCACTCATAACAAGGCCTTAGTGTTCTCTCATTGAATAATTTCTTAGAACATCAATAGCAGACAAGGCCACCTTGAGAACATGATGAATCAAAACAAAAATAAGACCAGTTTATAATCATGTCTGAATACAGACAAAAATATGAATATTATCCATATGACAAAAATAATCAAACATCCCTCTATGGCTAATAAGAATATTTCTTCTTTACTAATTACAGTTTTATCTTCACCCTACTCATCTTTCCTTCTATTTAAGATTTATTGAGAAACTCAATCTTAGAAATCTCTCTGCTTCCTGACAGCATTTCATCTAGAGCAAAACTGCTCCCCTGAATATTCTTTGAGATCAACTAAACAAACCCCAACCCATTAAATCCTTTTTATCATCCTTTTACTGAGATGTTTCATGGTTCTAGCATCTTATTCTTTCTCACTACAGTAAACAATAAGCTCAACATTTAAACCACAGATGTGTTTCTATTGGTCTTTGATTCAAGGGTATGAGCACTTTATACATTTTTCTAGTAGAAAAATCAAATAAGACAATCTAAGAATATCACTTCACTAATAAGAAGGCATGTATGCTCAAGAAAATTTTATGTTCAACACACATGGGATTATAACTAATGCCTTTTTAATCTATCTTGATTTTTTCTTATAAAATTTTCTCTCCTGGAGATTATTCCATGATATTAAACACAGGTTTACCTCATTGTTAAAATCAGTGCATTTAATTGTACTCCTAATTTGTAAAATATCTGCTCCACTGATATTCTATAGTATGCTTGAATACATCTGGATTTAGCCATTCCATTATTTTACATGTTTCACAGTCATCAACAATGTTCTAGTGATCATTCATGTCTTGATGTGTCCTGATTTGTTATTTTAAGATGATTACTGAAGAAGTAGAATTGCATTTTAAATGCTAAAAACTGAAAATTGTCCTGTGTAAAGCTTCTTCCCAGAGAGTAATCAACACTACATACCATCCCCACCTCTGATTAAATAAAACAAAATAATCTGAGTGAAGAAAAATGCCATCTCACTGTTCTCTAATTTTTCTTTCATTTCAGATGAATATGCTCATGTATCCCTGGCCAGATAGCTTGGTTGGTTAGAGCACCATCCCAAAACAAAGAGGTTATCGGTTGAATCCCCAGTTAGGGCACATATAGGAACAGATCCATGTTTTTGTCTCTCTCTCCCTTCATATCTCGCTAAAATCAATAAATTAAAAAAATTTTCATCTAAATATGTTAAGTAATTTGAGGGTTGGAAAGAATAATGCTGCAAGGGTTCTTCAGCACAGTGATGGTCACAGTAAGTATTTCAATAATGGGACCTACTTACAGCTATCTTGCTGAGGGCTGGCACTTAATGCCAGGTGCTGCTCTAAGTGAGCTCTCTGTGTTAAAAATACATAATTATTCTTGCATTTTTTAAAAAAAGTTATTGAATATATACTATGTGGCAATGAAGCACTATTTTAGGTGATAGTGAAGTGGCAAAAACCAATATTTTTTCCATGGTGATGAAATTCAAGGATAGAAAATAAACAGGTAAACAATCAATATTTTAATCATCATCAATAGTATTATTATATCTGCTTAGGTTGGTCTGGAAGAAAGCAACTCGACATGTTCTTCTAAATTATAGTATTTTAAAGGATGTGTAGTAGGTAAATGAAACAAAAATGGCAGAAAGTCAATGGCTGTTGAAGCTTAGTGATAAATGCACCAGTTAGATTATAGTTCTCTTTAATTTTTGTATGTTTGAAAATTTCCATAATAAAAAAAATAAAAGAAAAGCACAGGAACATATCCTCCAAGAGATGGAATAAAGCTATAGGACAGGGGTCCCCAAACTACGGCCCGCGGGCCACATGTGGCCCCCTGAGGCCATTTATCTGGCCCCCACCACACTTCCAGAAGGGGCACCTCTTTCATTGGTGGTCAGTGAGAGGAGCACATTGACCATCTCATTAGCCAAAAGCAGGCCCGTAGTTCCCATTGAAATACTGGTCAGTTTGTTGATTTAAATTTACTTGTTCTTTATTTTAAATATTGTATTTGTTTCCGTTTTGTTTTTTTACTTTAAAATAAGATATGTGCAGTGTGCATAGGGATTTGTTCATAGTTTTTTTTATAGTCCGGCCCTCCAATGGTCTGAGGGACAGTGAACTGACCCCCTGTGTAAAAAGTTTGGGGACCCCTGCTATAGGAGATATTTCTAATTTTCTGGGTTGCAATTTTTAAGCTTCTTTATAATGAAAATATGCTACCAAATTGTATCTGTGGGGGATGACATTCTTCATTAAAAGAGATTGAAGACAGCCCCATATGACATGTAAATGTTGGTTTGGGAAAAAACTCACTTATAAAATCCATTTTGAGGACAATCCAGCAATTGTAAATTTGGACTGTATGAGAGATTATGCTATTAAGGCATTTATTGTCAATTTTTATGTGGTAATCAGTAATTTTTTTTGAGGAAAATTTTTCTTTATTAGAGAGAAGAACACAACATTCTTAAGGGCAAAGTAGAGGAATGTATATAATTTATTTTATTAAATGTTTTATTTATTGATTTGAGAGCGAGAAAGAGGAGGGAGGAGTGGGAAGCATCAACTCATAGTAGTTCCTTCTTTTATGTGACTTGACCAGGAAAGCCTGGAGTTTTGAAACAGTGACCTCAGTATTTCAGGTTGACAATTAATCCACTGTGTCACCACACGTCAAGCTATAATTTACTTTAAAATACTTAAGTGATAAACAGTAGATGAAGCAAATACAGCAAAACTAACATGACTGAAACCTAGGTGATGGAGGTTCTGAGAATGTGATGTTGATAGGATTTTTAAAGTGTCTATGCCTGGCTCAAAAAAGGCACATTGAAAAAAGTTGTTCCCCTCTTCCTCCTTCTCCTCCTAGCATGATCAAGTCGTTCCTTACTTTCTAATTAATGAATATTCCAGAAACTCAGCTTTTATGGCAAACGTAATTAAAAAGGTAAATTCACTGCCTGAAAATTATGTAAAGCACTTGCAAATTACTTTTTTGCATTAGTTTCTATATTATATAAACTATGACAGGGTTTCATGCAATTAATATAGATAATTGAGAGAATTTTTCATTTTAACTGGCCTGTGCTCGGTGCATCTTCCAGACACACAAATGCAAAGCAAAGTATCTTCTCTCTATTTTTCAGGTGAAGTATTTCTCTTCTCAGCTGAACTAAAGGGTATCTTAAATTCTAATCTCATGCCAATTTTATAGGCTCTGACCAACGGTTCTTTTCTTAAAATTGTTTTAATTACAGTTGGTGTTCAATATAATATTAGACATTTATGTAACTTATGAGGTGATCCTCCCATAAGTCTAGTATACACCTGACATAATATATAGTCATTATAATATTACTGACTGTGTTTTGGGGTATATACCCAGTAGAGGGATTGCTGCGTCATAAGGTAGTTCTATTTTCAGTTTTTTGAGGAAACACCATACTTTCTGGTGGGATCTTGATAACATTATATGGGGTGAACTAAGTAAATCAGAAAAAAACAATAACTGTATGATTCCATACATTGGTGGGACATAAAAACGAGATTAAGAGACATGGACAAGAGTGTGGTGGTTACTGGGGGGGGGGGGAGAGGGGAAGAGAAGAGGGAGGGATACAAAGAAAACCAGATAGAAGGTGATGGAGGACAATCTGACTTTGGATGATGGGTATGCAACATAATTGAATGACAAGATAACCTGGAGATGTTTTCTTTGAACATATGTACCCTGATTTATTGATGTCACCCCATTAAAATTAATAAAAATTTATAAAAAAATTTTACTGACTGTATTTCTTGTGCTGTATTATATGTCCTTGTAACTGCCAATTTTTACTTCTTAATCCCTTCACCTTTTTTTTGTATTTTTCTGAAGCTGGAAACGGGAGACAGTCAGACAGACTCCCGCATGCGCCCGACCTGGATCCACCCGGCACGCCCACCAGGGGTCGATGCTCTGCCCATCTGGGGCGTCACTCTACTGCGACCAGAGCCACTCTAGCACCTGAAGCAAAGGCCACAGAGCCATCCTCAGCGCCCGGGCCATCTTTGCTCCAATGGAGCCTTGGCTGCGGGAGGGGAAGAGAGAGACAGAGAGGAAGGAGAGGGGAAGAGGTGGAGAAGCAGATGGGTGCCTCTCCTGTGTGCCCTGGCCAGAAATCAAACCCGGGACTCCTGCACGCCAGGCTGATGCTCTACCACTGAGCCAACCGGCCAGGGCCCCTTTAGCTTTTTTTACCCAGCAACCTCCCCCAGTTTTTTGCTATCCTGAATTGCTACAAAAAACATTGATAATTAAAAAAAACAACAAACCTAGATGACAAAGTATTTCCATGAACCCTAAAATAAAAGCAGATGGACACCAAGAATCACGAGATCTACATACGGGTCTTGTCTATGTAGGAGAATAAAGTTTTGAGCTATTTTTCCATCATGCATTGGTCTGATTCAATGCCTCATGCTCTTTCTATTATACTGAGCTACCTTTTTTTAATAGTGTAATATAGTTTAGTTCACTACTACCACCCTCATGTGCAATGATTCTGCTTGTCACTGTTTTCTTTTTTTTTTCCTTCTAGTGAGAGAGACAGGAAGAGAGAGAGATGAGAAGAACCAACCTATTGCTGTGGCACTCCAGTTTTTCACTGATTGCCCTCCCATGTGTGCCTTGACTGGGAGACTCCAGCTGAGCTAGTGACCTCCTGCTCAAGCCAGTGACCTTTGGGCTCAAATCAGACCATGAAGTGATGTCCATGATCCTATAATCAAGCTGGTGACAACACACACAAGCTGGTGAGCTTAAGCTCAAGCTGGATGAGACCGTGCTAGAGCCAGTGACCTTGGGGCTTCAAACCTGGGTCCTCAGCATCCCAGGTTGATGCTCTATCCACTGCACCACCACCTGGTCAGGTCATTATTTTCTTAAAATCTAATAAATGCTGTGTGATCAATGATAAGACCATAGGGAAAGATTAGAAGTCTAATGCTTCTCCAGAGGGCAATACAATATAGAAGTTTGCCCAGATGTTAGTTTTCTGAGTCTCAGATATAGTCCTTTTTTCCACCAATATGTGAGGTAACAGCTGGTTCTGTATACCTGTTCTTTTTTGAGAATAGACTTCAATTAAAGAGAAAGAGTATAAGGGGAAGGTCCAGCTTCAAAGTCTTTCAACTGGGGAAGGCACTCATCTAGCCTCAAAGGGCTTCAGAGGTTGCTGTCATTTTCCAAGCTGCATATTGAGGTTTTTGGTTAATGGAAAAACTAGATGCACTCTGAATTTTTGCCAATAATTTATCATTTAAAATCTCAAAAGAGCTCTAGCTAGATAACTTGGTTGGTTAGAGAATAATCCTGAAGCACAGAGGTTGCCAGTTCGATCCCTGGTCAGGGCACATACAGGAACAGATCCATGTTCCTGTTTCTTTCTCTTCCTTTCCCATCCTCTTTCACTAAAATCACTAAATAAATATTAAAAAGAGAGAGAGAAATTCAGTTAGAATAAGGCAGAAAATTTTTTTCTCATCCTCCCCATCAGGTAGCATGATACATTACAAGAATCATTTTGCACACAATAGAGTCAATAAAATTAGAGCTTCATCACCCCCAATAAATATCATTTGAATACTTTATGTGGATATTTATAGGTCTAAATTATTGCTGGCATCTTTGTTTTTATTGTTATTTTTATTCATTTATTTATTTTCTTTATTATTAATTTTAATGGGGTGACATTGGTCAATCAGGGTACATAGGTTCAGAGAAAACATCTCCAGGTTATTTTGACATTTGATTATGTTGCATACCTATCACCCCAAATCAAATTGTCTTCTGTCACCTTCTATCTGGTTTTCTTTGTGCCCCTTCACTCCCCCCACTCTCTTCCTCTTCTCCCTCCTCCCCCACCCCCAGCCGGTAACCACCACTCTTGTCCATGTCCCTGAGTCTCATTTTTATGTCCCACCTATGTATGGAATCATATAGTTCTTAGTTTTTTCTAATTTACTTATTTCACTCAATATAATATTACCAAGGTCCACCCATGTTGTTGTAAATGAAGCAATGTCATCATTTCTTATGCCTGAGTAGTATTCCATAGTATATATATGTACCATATCTTCTTTATCCAATATTCTACTGAAGGGCTTTTTGGTTGTTTCCATGTCCTGGTCACTGTGAACAATGCTGCAATGAACATGGGGCTGCATGTGTCTTTATGTACCACTGTGTTTGAGTTTTGGGAGTATATACTCAGTAGAGGGATTGCTGGGTCATATGGTAGTTCTATTTTTAATTTTTTGAGGAACCACCATACTTTCTTCCATAATGGTTGTACTACTTTACATTCCCAGCAGTGGCTGAGGGTTCCTTTTTCTCCACAGCCTCTCCAACACTTGTTACTACCTGTCTTGTTGATAATAGCTAATCTAACAGGTGTGAGGTGGTATCTCATTGTAGTTTTGATTTGCATTCCTCTAATAGCTAATGAACAAGAGCATCTTTTCATATATCTGTTGGCCATTTGTATTCCTGGGAGAAGTGTCTGTTCATGTCCTCTTCCCATTTTTTTTATTGGATTGTTTGCTTGTTGTTGAGTTTTATGAGTTCTTTGTATATTTTGGATATTAGGCCCTAACTGTGCTGTTGTTTGAAAATATCATCTTCCATTTAGTTGGCTCTCTGTTTTGTTGTCAGTTTCTCTTGCTGTGCAAAAGCTTCTTAGTCTGATGTGGTCCCATTCATTTGTCTTTGCCTTCACTTCCCTTGTCTTTGGAATCAAATTCAAAAAGTGCTCTTTAGGGCCAAGGTCCATGAGTTTAGTACCTATGTTTTCTTCTATGTAATTTATTGTTTCAGGTCTTATATTTAGGTCTTTGATCCATTTTGAATTAATTTTAGTACAAGGGGACAAACTGTAGTTGAGTTTCATTCTTTTGCATGTGGTTTTCCAGTTTTCCCAGCATCATTTGTTAAAGAGGCTTTCTTTTCTCCATTGTGTGTTGTTAGACCCTTTATCAAAAATTATTTGACCATGTTCTGGCCACTGCAAACAATGCTGCAATGAACATGGGGCTGCATGTGTCTTTACGTATCAATGTTTCTGAGTTTTTGGGGTATATACCCAGTAGAGGGATTGCTGGGTCATAAGGTAGTTCTATTTGCAGTTTTTTGAGGAACCACCATACTTTCTTCCATAATGGTTGTACTACTTTACATTCCCACCAACAGTGTATGAGGGTTCCTTTTTCTTCACAGCCTCTCCAACATTTGCTATTACCTGTCTTGTTAATAATAGCTAATCTAACACATGTGAGGTGGTATCTCATTGCAGTTTTGATTTGCATTTCTCTAATAGCTAAAGAAGATGAGCATCTTTTCATATATCTGTTGGCCATTTGTATTTCTTCTTGGGAGAAGTGTCTATTCATGTCCTCTACCCATTTTTTTATTGGATTGTTTGTTTGTTTGTTGTTGAGTTTTATGAGTTCTTTGTATATTTTGGATATTAGGCCCTTATCTGAGCTGTTGTTTGAAAATATCATTTCCCACTTAGTTGGCTTTCTGTTTATTTTGTTACCAGTTTCTCTTGCTGAGCAAAAACTTCTTAGTCTGATGTAGTCCCATTCATTAATTTTTGCTTTCACTTCTCTTGCCTTTGGAGTCAAATTCATAAAATGCTCTTTAAAACCCAGGTCCATGAATTGAGTACCTATGTCTTCTTCTATGTACTTTATTGTTTCAGGTCTTATGTTTAGATATTTGATACATTTTGAGTTAATTTTAGTACAAGGGGAGAGACTGTAGTCCAGTTTCATTCTTTTGCATGTGGCTTTCCAGTTTTCCCAGCACCATTTATTGAAGAGGCTTTCTTTTCTCCATTGTGTGTTGTTGGCCCCTTTATCAAAAATTATTTGACTACATATATGTGGTTTTATTTCTGGACTTTCTATTCTGTTCCATTGGTCTGAGTGTCTATTTTTCTGCCAATACCATGCTGTTTTGATTGTCATGTATGCTTGTTTCTTTTATCAAGTTAAAGAAGGTTTCTTTCATTATTTTTTTAAATAAGTTTTCAATTTCTTGCTCTCTCTCTCTCTCTCTCTCTCTCTCTTTTTCTTCCAGAACCCAATGACGCAAATATTGGTATACTTGAAGTTGTCCCAGAGGCTCCTTACACTATTCTCATTTTTTTAGTTCTTTTTTCTTTTTGCTGTTTCTGATTGCGTGTTTTTTCTTCCTTATATTCCAAATGTCTGATTTGGTTCTTACCTTCATCTACTCTACTATTGATTCCCTGAAAATCACTTTTCATCTCAGTTAGTATATTCTTGATTTCTGACTGGTCTTTTTTTATGCTGTTGATGTTCTCACTAAATTTATTGAGCATCCTTATAACCAGTGTTGTTGTTTTTTTTTTTTTTTTTTTTTTTTGTATTTTTCTGAAGCTGGAAACGGGGAGAGACAGTCAGACAGACTCCCGCATGCGCCCGACTGGGATCCACCCGGCACGCCTACCAGGGGCGACGCTCTGCCCACCAGGGGGCGATGCTCTGCCCCTCTGGGGCCTCGCTCTGTTGCGACCAGAGTCACTCTAGCGCCTGGGGCAGAGGCCAAGGAGCCATCCCCAGCGCCAGGGCCATCTTTGCTCCAATGGAGCCTCGGCTGCGGGAGGGGAAGAGAGAGACAGAGAGGAAGGAGAAGGGAAGGGGTGGAGAAGCAGATGGGCACTTCTCCTGTGTGCCCTGGCCGGGAATCGAATCCGGGACTTCTGCACACCAGGCCGACGTTCTACCACTGAGCCAACCGGCCAGGGCCATAACCAGTGTTTTTTTTTTTTAACGAATTCTCTTTTATTATTTTATTTTATTCATTCGTTTTAGAGAGGAGAGAGAGAGAGAGAGAGAGAGAGAGAGAGAGAGAGAGAGAGAGAAGGGGGAGGAGCAGGAAGCATCAACTCCCATATGTGCCTTGACCAGGTGAGCTCAGGGTTTCGAACCAGCGACTTCAGTGTTTCCAGGTCGACGCTTTATCCACTGTGCCACCACAGGTCAGGCCAGTGTTTTGAATTCTGCATCTAGTAGATTGCCTTCTACATTTGGTTTCTTTTTTTTTTTTTTTTCTTTTTCTGGAGTTTTATCTTTCTCTAACTGGCCTTTTTTTTTTTTTATGCTGTTGATGTTCTCACTAAATTTATTGAGCATCCTTATAACCAGTGTTTTTAATTCTGCATCTAGTAGATTGCTTTCTACATTTGGTTTAGTTTTTTTTTTTCTTTTTCTGGAGTTTTATCTTTCATTTGAAACATGTTTTTAATGTCTACTCACTTGGCATACTGCTGTGTTTGTTTATATGTATTAGGTAAAACTGTTATGTCTACCAGGCTTGGTAGAGTGGCCTAATGTGGTAGATGTTCTGTAAGGTCAAGTGGCACAGCCTCCCCAATCACCCAAGCTGGGTACTAAAGGTACATTTCATCCTGTATGAGTTGCACCTCTTCTTGTAGTTGATCCTTTATTACTTTTGGCACACTAATGAGAGGGATTTACACCAGGCCTGTCAGCTGCAAGGAGTGGCTGAAATGATGGACCACCAATCTCCAACCACTGTGGAGGGTCAGCTGTGTGGCTTTCACTTTACAGAGCAAGACTAACTTCATCAGGGCTCTGGTGCCCACTGAGTCTAAACCTTGAGTGTGTTGCTTGTAAAAGTGGTTGAGTGGTGGTGCTTCAACGTGGACTGAGGCTGTCCACTGGGTGTGTTGTTTCTGGGACCTTCTGAAAGGTGCAGACCAAGATCAGCCACCACCTCTGTTCTGCCTGGGGCCACCCAGAATAAGCTTCAAAATAATCTGTAGATGGCTGCCACTTGTGCTGGGCTTAGAGGTGCCCCAGTGAGGCCAATCTGTGATCGAAGGGAAACTGCTGGTAATGCCAATGCTGGGGCCACTTAGGAAAAGGTACAAGGTTCATTGAGGCCAGATGTTACATGTTTGAGAGATTTTAGGAAAATCTGAAGCATAAACCAAGAAAGGCCATTCATATGAAGAAGCCACTGGAAACAGCTTGGGTGGGCCTGAAAGTTGAGTAGGGTAGTGTCTCAGAGACTCTCCAGGATGGAACAGATGGTGTGAACCAGTTTGTTGGAGTTCTCTTCTGGTTTGTAGAGTTTCTGCTGAGAAGTCTGATGATAATGTAATGAGCCTTCCTTTATATGTTATGTTCTTCTTTTCCCTAACTGCCTTGAATATTCATTTTTTTGTTGTTGGTTTTTGACAATTTTATTTCAAAGTGCTTTTGAATAGGTCTGTTTGAGTTGAGTTAACTCAGTGTACTGTTTTCTTCTTGGGTTCGAGGCTCTAATTCATTTCATAAGCTTGGAAAGTTCTCATCAATTGTTTGTTTTAATATGCTCTCCTTTCCCTTCTCCCTTTTTCCTTTCTGATATACCTATTTTATTCTTATAATGTTCTATGTGATAGAGTCAGACAATTTTGTACAGCCCTATCATTTTTTTAAATTTGTGAGTATGTCTTCTCTTTTTTCTGCAGCATCTCTAGTTGCCTGTCTTTTGTGTCACTGGTTCTCTCCTCTATATTGCTTGTTCTATTAGCTAAACTGGCTACCTCATTTATTGTTTCAGGTATTGAGTTCTTCATGTCTGTATTTAAAGTTTCAATCTCCTTGGTGAAGTACTCATTTTCTTTATCAATTTGTATTTTGAACTTATTAAGTTGCACATTATTGTTGTCTCACATCCCATTGATTATTTTTGAACTTCAATTTTGAATTCTTTACTGTTTACCTTCAAGGTATCCGTGTGATTGAGATTGCTTTCTGGAGATTTTTATTTTCTTTCTGAACTACTTGTCTGACTTGTATAGCCTTGGTATTCAATTTCTTCTTTCTTGATGCCATTTGAGAGTGGTATTTTTAAGAATGCTAACCAAAATACAAGTAAAAATTTTAAAACAAAAATTGAATACAGTGAAAAATGTAAAAATTTAAATATAATGACAAAGAAATAAAACCCCACAAAACAAAAAAATCTAAAACTAATAAAACACCCATGAAAAGAAGAATAAAAAATAAGTTATAGAAAATAATATTCAAAAGAGAAAATGGAAAAAAGACAAAAAATAATAAAGTTTTGAGAATTTACTGTTTTCTTCACTTTATTACAAGTATTTTCTCTGTGAAATTCCTGGGTTGACATCTGCTGAAATGTTGC
Source organism: Saccopteryx bilineata (assembly GCF_036850765.1). Classification (NCBI taxonomy): domain Eukaryota; kingdom Metazoa; phylum Chordata; class Mammalia; order Chiroptera; family Emballonuridae; genus Saccopteryx; species Saccopteryx bilineata. The sequence goes on along the minus strand of NC_089502.1, from coordinate 101,680,578 downwards.
TGTTGCAATGATGCAGGCAGGACTACAGTCCCATTGGTAGGGTGGGCATGTTGTGAGGGCTTTTAGGCTTCACATCTTTAACAGTGGTGATCTCAGGCCTCTGGGCACTCCTTTCTGCTATGACCAGACCAGGGTCCAAACACAGAACACCTCTGTTTTTCAGGAGAGAGTGTGGTTCTGGAGAGGTAGCTCTGGGATCTGTCTTTGCCATTCTGTGTACCTGATAGTTGAGGGAGGTGGGATCTGGGAGGCAGGGGGCATACTTCACTTTTCTCTGTCTCTGTGCTGAATTTGTCTAGTGGGGAAGACCATAGGAACACTGGCCATCACCCCTCACTTGCTGCAGCTTTGGTTTAATATCTCCTTGTCTGCCCCTCAATCTCACTGCTCCTCCTGGCAGAAGACCCAGTCATTCCAAGACATTTCCCTCAACAGTGCCCCAGCAGACAAAACCCAATTATTCTGGGCTTCCCTTCTGTCCAGAGCCCCAGCATGGAAAAAGAGAAAGAAAAATAGTCACTCTAACTTCTCTCTGGAGCCAACCATAAGTGTGTTTTATCCCCTATTCCCCTTCTCAACCTTTTTTAACCCTTAGTCCATTGGGTGCAAGGATCTTTCAGGCACACCTGCGAGCCCAGCTAAGATTGCTTCAATGTGTTATAGTAATTCAATTTGTTGAAATTTATTTTTTTAAAAATATTTTATTTAAAAATTTTAATTTAACAAGATGACATTGATCAATAAGAGTGAATAAGTTTCAGGTGAACTTACATATAGCATTTGGACTGTTGATTATGTTGTATAACCATCACCCAAAGTCAAATCATTTTCTATCACTATATATTTGTCCCTCTTTATTTCCTTCCACCAACCCATCTCCACACATCCCTCTCTCCCTGGTAATCACTTCACTTTTAAATATGTCCATCAGTCTCAGTTTTATGTCCTGCCTATGTTTAAAATCATATAGTTCTTAGCTTTTACTGATTTACTTATTTTACTCTGTATAATGTTCTCAAGGTTCATTCATGTTGTCCTAAATGCCACTATGTCATCATTTCTTATGACTGAGTAGTATTCCGTTGTATGTATGTGTGTGTGTGTGTGTGTGTGTATATATATATATATATCATATATTTTTGTGTGTGTGTATGTCAGAGAGAGGCAGAAAGAGAGCACAAACAAGAAGGTAGACACTTGAGAAGCATCAATTATTTATTGTTAACACCTTAGTTTTTCATTGATTGCCCTCTCATATATGTCTTTACCAGAAGGCTCAAGCAGAGTGAGTGATCCCTTGCTCAAGCCAGTGACCTTGGACTCAAGCCAGCAACCATGGGGTCATATCTATGATCTCATGCTTATGCCCATGACTTTGTGTTTAAGCTATTGAGACTGCACTTAAACTGGATGAGCCCATGCTCAAGTCAACAATCTCGGGGTTTTGAAGCTGTGTCCTCAGCATCCTAGGCTGATGCTCTGTGCTACAGCCTGGTCACACTGTACCATATCTTTTTTATCAAATTTTTTATCATCAGATATTAAGGTTGTTCCCATCTCTTGGCCACTGTGAATAGTGTCGAAGTGAACATGGGGGTCCATGTGTCTTTACATACCAAAGTTCTCAAGTTTTGGGGGTAGATACCCAATAGAGGGATTGCTGAGTCATATGATAGTTCTATTCTTAATATTTTGAGGTACCACCATACTTTTTCCAAAATGGTTCTACTAATTTGCATTCCCATCAGAAGTAAATGAGGGTTCCTTTTTCTCCAATCTCGCCAACACTTGTTATTTCCTGTCTTGTTGATAATAGCCAATCTAACACATGTAAGGTGGTATCTCATTGTAGTATTGACTTGCATTTCACGAATAACTAGTGAAGTTGAGCATCTTTTAATATGTTTTTGACCATTTATATGTCTTCTTGGGCCATTTTTTGAAATTTGAAGGGGAGAGATTATGAGTATCTCTCATGCCACCATTACTATAATGTCACTCATATTTCTTTAAAGTAGGGCTGAAACAAAAAACAAAAGAAAAAAGCCACCTAAACCCTATCCATATTATTCCCACTGAAGGGAAGTTTAGGTGGCTCCCTGCAAGGCACTTTGAATGTTTGATCTTTCCTGGCCACACTGCTTAGTGACTCCCATGGTTTCCTATTAAAGCCCTCGCTCAACCTTAAGAAGTACCTTCCCAGAACTCAGATAATTCTTTGTGCCTCTTTTTTTTCCACAGATGTTTCAATTAAATTCATTGAAAAGGATCTGGACTGTGAAGTCTCTAATTAGACATTGCTATTTCTGAGCACACAGTCTTATCTCCTGCCACCCTACATGCGGAACCGCTTTAACAACGTTACCTGTTCTTCACCCATATGGGAACATGTGTGTTCTCATCCTTTATACTAGTGGGTCAACCATTTCAACATGTTGGGCACTGAGGGTTCAGAATTACCTGCTGTGGGGCTCTGTTGAGAGTCAGAAATTTTCTTGTGGCTAATTTTGCCTTGCCTGGGGTACTCTGTTTTCACTGCCCCTCTTACTAGAGCAGGCCTGCAGCTGACCTTTGAAACATTAGACCCCCCCCCCAATTTACACTGGTTAAAACTTCTTGTTCTCTATGTTTTCTGAGGCTATCTGTGGAAGTAAAGAAGTTCATTCCTTATGAGAGAGTGGTAAGAAAATTACCTCAGCATCCCTGAGTGAGTACAGGAGATTAGCTGAGCCTAAGTCTGTGAAAAGTTTCAGATGATCCCTACATGATATAAGAACAGTATCCAGGGCACTTGCTGACCTTTGCTTATAAGTGTTTTTCCACTCTTCTGCCCATGTACCATTGCTGAAGCTGAGCTACAGATTCCATTTTAGTGGGTGGGTAAGGTGTAGCATTAGTCAAAACCCACTCTATAAGGGCTATGAACTGAAAAAGAGCTTTCCTTTTTATGTCAGCTGTTATCTGAAAATACAAGTAGGATATGAATATGAAAAAATTACATGGAGGGGAGAATGGGTACATCTATCTCCTGGAAGGTTATTATCCTATAATATTTGGAATTTTTCTTCTAGTTGGTAACTGAACTGAGCTTAGAGTGGAACATTAGAGGTGGAAATATATATTGAAAGTTTCTTTCCCGGAAACTCGGATAATATGTTAACCAGAAGTTGCATTATAACTTAAACTGAAGTCTCTCCTCTGCCCCTTTACCCCAACCATGTCCACCACTTTTGCACCTGTATGCAGTTGTTGAACTAGTTTTATTCCTTCCTCTAATGTAAAACAGTTTCAAAGATGGCTTTTATTATATATTCATCGTGACTAAATAATTCATCTCATTTTCCAAAAATCAATAACTACTGATCTATGACTTTCATATAAAGACAGATGTTTCTTCACATTTCTTAAATGACTCATCAGTGACATTTTCTACAAAATTGTTACACATTCAAAAAATTTAAGACTTTTAAATGTTTGCATCAAGTGATAAAGCAGTTCCTAAGCAACAGTGAGGACTACTGCAACTGCCAGATTGCCTTACTGAACTTTTATAGATTTAGAGACTAAGAGCAAAGAATTAGCCCGAATGGATTTAGGCAATTTATTACTAATGACACAGAAGACATCTTGAGCTTCTTGTTGGTTCCAAGAACATTGGTTCCTCTTGTTCCACCTGGTATCTGTGTCACAGCTTAAGAACCCCCCAATCATATAAGAAAATTGCTAGCAAACATTCCCAAACAATCCCCTAGAAGAAAATAATATCATGTTATCTTATGTAGGAAACAAATCTGACTTCTGACCCAAAGAGATTCATTAACTTTATCTCCCTGGAATATCTCTAGCAAGGGATGGTAAGCTCCTGTATTATTACCCTGAAATATAAGCAAATAAGCTCCCTGACCTGGAGAAGCTTTGCAACCATCCTTGAACAAAACTGTCAGTGCCATTTGCTCAGGTATACAGAAATATCATTTTGTCACATTCTAAAGGGTTTGAATTTTGTTACTTTGTTGACAACTGGAACCATTTTGGGGAAAGATATCATTTGTATCAACGAACAAATTATTTAAAAATTAAACATTCAATCTTAATAAAGCTCTCAGTAAACTAGGAAGAGAAAAATACATCCTTAACTTAATAAATAAATAAGAAAGCAGCAGTATATAAGATGATGAAACAGTAGAATAATTCCAACTAAGGCAAGGTAAACTGGATGCCTAATATCACTACTTTGGTCAATATTGAACTGGAGGCTCTACTCAATTCAATTGAAAAGAAACAAAACCAAAAACTCATTACAACCAAACCAATACTTCAAGAAATGTTAAGGGGTCTGTGGCAGAAAGAGCAAAGGAAAAAATATGAGAAAAAGAGGATTGTACATTTAAAGAATAAAATGGCAATAAACAACTACATAAAAATAATAACCTTAAATGTAAATTAATTAAGTAAATGCTCCATTCAAAAGACATAGGGTAGATGCATGGATAAAAAAACAGGACCTGTACATATGCTATCTATAAAAGACCAACCTCAGAACAAAAGATACACATAGACTAAAAGTGAAGGCATGGAAAAAAGTATTTCACGCAAATGGAAATAAATAAAAAGCTGAGGTAGCAATACTTATATCTGACAAAATAGACATTAAAAGGGATAAAGAAGGTCACTACATAATGATAAAGGGAGCAATCCAACAGGATGACATAACCATTGTAAATATCTATGCACCTAATATGGGAGCACCTAAATATATAAAGCAGATTTTGATAGACATAAAGGGCAAGATCAACAGCAATACTATATAATTGTAGGGGATTTTAATACCTCACTAACATCAATGGATAGACCCTCCATACAAAAAATTAATAAAGAAACAGCGGCCTTAAATAACATACTAGATCAACTGGATTTAATAGATATCTTCAGAACCCTTTATCCCAAAGCAGCAGAATATATATTCTTTTCAAGTGCTCATGGTACATTCTCTAGGATAGACCACATGTTAGGACACAAAATGAGTCTCAATAAATTTAAGAAGATTGAAATCATATCAAACATCTTTTCTGATTACAATAGCATGAAACTAGAATTCAACTACAATAGAAAAACTGAAAACATTCAAACACTTGGAGGCTATATAGCATGTTTTTAAATACTGAATGGGATAACAATGAGATCAAGGAAGAAATAAAAAAAAATTCCGTAAAACAAATGAAAATGAACATACAACAACTCAAAATTTACTGGACACAGCAAAAGCAGTCCTGACATAAAAGTGAAACTAAGAGACATTGATAAGAGTGTGGTGGTTATGGGGGGAGGGGGGAAAGGGAGAGGGAAAGGGGGAGGGGGAGGGGCACAAAGAAAACTAGATAGAAGGTGACAGAGGACAATCTGACTTTGGGTGATGGGTATGCAACATAATTGAACGACAAGATAACCTGGACTTGTTATCTTTGAATATATGTATCCTAATTTATTGATGTCGCTCCATTAAAAAAATAAAATTATTAAAAAAAAGTAGTCCTGAGAGGGAAGTTCATAGCATGACAGGCATACCTTATGAAGAAAAAGAAAAAATATCTCAAATAAACTATTTAACTCTGCATCTAAAAGAATTAGAAAGAGAATGACATATAAATCTCAGGGAAAGTAGAAGGAAGAAAATAATAAAGATCACAGTGAAAAGAAATGATATAGAGGCAACCCCTCTCCCCAAAAAAACAAAACAAATAAAGAAGATCAATGAAACCAAGAGCTGGTTTTCTGAAATAGTAAAAAAGATTGATGAACCTTTAATTAGACTCATCAAGAAAAAAAGAGAGAGAACTCAAATAAATAAAATTAAAATGAAAGTGGAGAAGTAACAATTGTCACCACAGAAATGCAAAGGATTATAAGAAAATACTATGAAGATCTGTATGCCAAAAAATCGAACACCCTAAGCAAAATGGATAAATTCTTAGAAACATACAATCTTCCAAAACTCAATCTAGAAGAATCAGAAAACCTAAACAGAACAATTACAACAAATGAAATTGAAATAGTGATCAAAAAACTCCCAGCAAATAAAGATACTGGACCAGATGGCTTCACAGCAGAATTTTACCAAATATTGAAAGAACTAACACCTATCTTTCTCAAGCTATTAAAAAAAAAAAACAAAAACAGGAAGAGGAAAGACTTCCAAGCTCCTTTTATGAGATAAACATAATCCTCATTCCAAAACCAGGAAAAGACACTACAAAAAAAGAAAAATATAGGCCAATATCTCTGATGAACTTAGATGCTAAAATTCTCAACAAAACATAAACAAACCAGAACCAGCAATACATGAAAAAAAATCATACATCATGATCAAGTGGAATTTATTCTGGGGAAGAAAGGCTGGTACAATATTCACAAATCAATCAATGTGATCCATCACATAAACAAACGGAAGGAGAAAATCACATGATAATATCAATAGATACAGAAAAATCATTTGGTAAAATCCAGCACTCATTTATGATCAAAACTCTCAGAAAAGTGGGAATACAGGGAACATACTTCAACATGATAAAGACCATCTATGACAAAGCCATAGCCAGCATCATACTCAATGGGCAAAAAAAAAAAAAAAAAAAAGCAATCCCCTTAAGATCAGGAACAAAACAGAAGTGCTCCCTTTCACCACTTTTATTCAATATAGTTCTGGAAATCCTAGCCACAGCAATCAGACAAGAAGAAGAAATGAATGGCATGCAAATTGGAAAAGAAGAAGTAAAATTATCATTATTTGCTGATGACATGATAATATACATAGAAATCCCTAAAGTCTTAGTCAACAAACTACTAGACCTGATAAATGAATTTGGCAAGGTGGCAGGATATAAAATTAATATTCAGAAATCAGTGGCATTTGTATACACCAATAAGAAGCTGTATGAAAGAGAAAATAAAAAAACCATCCCCTTCATTATTGCAACAACAAAAATAAAGTACCCAGGAGTAAATTTAACCAAGGAGGTAAAGGATTTGTACTCGGAAAATTATAAGACATTGATAAAAGAAATCAAGGAAGATACAAACAAGTGGAAGCATATACCATGTTTATGGATAAGAAGAATAAACATCATTAAAATGTCTATATTCAGAATTGCGGATGACGTCAGAGTAATGGCGAGGTAGGAATCGATACCGATAAATCTCCCCCAAAACTCAACAAGATCTTCAACCAGAAACAGAAAAACCTATACTTGGAGCTTCCAGATGCTTCGCAATACACCCAAAGGTATGATTGAGTGAAAAATTGGCTAAATATATAACCAAACCCCGAAGGAAATAGGGAGCAAGAAATGCTCCGCCTTCCACACTAACCTAAACAGGGCGGCTTTCTCTGGTAACTGTGAATATAGAAACTGAGGCGGGCAAAGGGGGTGAATAGATCCAGGCCGCCGCGGCACAAACAGCCGAACCAGGCTGTGGCACGGAGATCCAAGCCGAGGAAAATCTGATCCTGTGGCAACCCGGGCAATACAAGCTAACAGTCGCGCCAAACCCAAACAAAGAAAGACAAGCGGAGCGGCCATTTTACCCGGTCTCCTGGTCGGTGCGCAGTTAGTGGGCGAGAATTTCTTCCTAGGCCCCGAGAGTGGGTGCCCGTGTTGCCCCACGGAGAGGCAGGGTCAGAGGCCTTTCTGTGGGCCGAGGGCAGAGTCTCTGGGCAGCCCCAGCGCCCTGGGAAAGCCACGCACGGGAGGGAGTGAGAACTAATTCCAACGGTGGAGATTTTCCGTGCTGGAGGGTATTTCACTCAGAGGGAAATGCGGCCGGCCTCATATCCTGGTTTGCGCGCGCAGATAAGGAGTGAGCAATTCCTCCGAGTGCCTCGGCAGTGCGTGCCCGTGTTATCGCACAGAGGGGCAGAGTCAGGGGCCGTTGTGTGGGCCAAAGCGGAATCTCAAGCCGCCCCAGCGCCTTGCAAAAGCCGCGCACGGGGATGGAGCGAGACTCAATTCCAACGCTGCAACTTTTCCCTGCGGTTGGGGGTTTCACTCAGAGCGTGAGACTGCTGGCCGGATATCCTGGTCGCAGACAGTGAGTGAGAGTTTCGTCCAAGCGTCCCGGAAGTGGGCGCCCGCTTGTGTTACCGGATAGAGTGGCAGAGCCAGAGGTCTTTGAGTGGGTAGAAAGCCCGCCTGATTATGCTAGCAGCTCTGACTGACTGAGCCTTACCCAGAGCACTGTGCTGAGTGGGAATAGAGTGGGGAGTTGCCAGCTCTTTGAGCCTCTTACTATCCAGGCAGAGGCAGCAGCAACCCCATAGCTGGATTATCAGGCTACTAATTGAGGAAGGAAAGACTAGGAGAAAGGCTCCAGGAACACGGACTCTCTCACTGTCGGAGCCTATAAATGCTAATGAGCTTCGACTGCCAACGAGACTAAAGCACAATACATGACATTGCCATAGAGACTTATCAACTGCAAACCTCTACCTGAGCGTGCCAAGGGGCAGAACCCGGGGTACAGAGTCACCGACCAGGAAGAGGGAGAGAAAAGAAAAAGCAAGAAGATAACCTCTCAAAATCAAGAATAATCTGCAGACTTTATAACCTATCCCATTTTATTATATTTGTTCATTTGTTTCTCTTATCTTCATTCTTGATACTTTTTTTTCTTCCTCCAATTTGGCCGATTAACTCTCTACCGGTCTTACTCTCTCCTCTCCTTGAACTACACTACTCATAAGTGTTACATCTCCCATTATCTTTTCTCTTCTCTTCCTTTCTCTCTATGAGGGTTGCACTCAAAAACCCTTAACTCTCTCTCTCTCTCTCTCCTTTCTTTTTTCTTCTTTTAGTGGTTCCCTCTTTTTTTTCTCTCTCTCTTTCTTTTCTCCCTCTATATTAGTTTCTTCCTTTCTCCTTTACATCTCCTCTCATTCAAACCTCAATAACAAACAAATTATCTTATCTGGGACTCAAACCTATGTTTGTGGCATTTTGGGGGGTTTTTACTTCACCTTTTTAACTCACTAGCAGTGCTCCCATCCCTGGCTCTCCATATTATCTAGTTCTTGTTCCACTAAATACAATAGTAATTTTTTAATTTGTCCCCCCATTTTTCCGTTTTCCTCTTATTCCTCTCATCATAACTCTTAGACAACCAACACCTAAAAGCAAATCATTTTATTCTTGACCCAAATTTTTTCCTTATTTGCTTTTTGTGGGTCCATACGCTCTTTTTTTTTTCTTTTTTCTTTTTTTTTTTCCTTTTTTTTTCTTTTTTTTGCCGCTTTATTACTTTTCCCCAATTCAGGCCCTCCATCACAGGCATTGTTTGTTATAATTCACAATCCACCACAAGATTTTCTCAAGAAAGAGAGGAGAGGAGAGGAGAGGAAAAAAGGAGGGGGGGAATAATTTCCTTTTTTTAAAATTTTTATTTTATTTTATTTTTCTTTATTTCTTTTTTTTTTATATAATAAATTTTTATTAATGGTAATGGGATGACATTAATAAATCAGGGTACATATATTTAAAGAAAACATGTCTAGGTTATTTTGTCATTAAATTATGTTGCAAAGCCCTCGCCCAAAGTCAGATTGTCCTCTGCCACCCTCTATCTAGTTCTCTGTGCCCCTCCCCCTCCCACTAACTCTCTCCCTCCCTCTCTCCCATGTCCTCCCTCCCCCCACCCTTGGTATCCACCACACTCTTGTCCATGTATCTTAGTCTCATTTTTATGTTCCACCAATGTATGGAATCATGTAGTTCTTGTTTTTTTCTGATTTACTTATTTCACTCCGTATAATGTTATCAAGATCCCACCATTTTGCTGTAAATGAGCCGATGTCATCATTTCTTATGCCTGAGTAGTACTCCATAGTGTATATGTGCCACATCTTCTTTATCCAGTCTTCTATTGAAGGGCTTTTTGGTTGTTTCCATGTCTTGGGCACTGTGAACAGTGCTGCAATGAACATGGGGCTACATGTGTCTTCACGTATCAATGTTTCTGAGGTTTTGGGGTATATACCCAGTAGAGGGATTGCTGGGTCATAAGGTAGTTCTATTTGCAGTTTTTTGAGGAACCACCATACTTTCCTCCATAATGGTTGTACTACTTTACATTCCCACCAACAGTGAATGAGGGTTCCTTTTTCTCCACAGCCTCTCCAACATTTGCTATTACCCGCCTTGTTGATAATAGCTAATCTAACAGCTGTGAGGTGGTATCTCATTGTAGTTTTGATTTGCATTTCTCTAATAACTAATGAAGCTGAGCATCTTTTCATATATCTGTTGGCCATTTGTATCTCTTCCTGGGAGCAGTGTCTGTTCATGTCCTCTTCCCATTTTTTAATTGGATTGTTTGTTTGTTTGTTGTTGAGTTTTATGAGTTCTTTGTAAATTTTGGATATTAGGCCCTTATCAGAGCTGTTGTTTGAAAATATCATTTCCCATTTAGTTGGCTGTCTGTTTATTTTTATATCAGTTTCTCTTGCTGAGCAAAAACTCTTTATTCTGATGTAGTCCCATTCATTTATCTTTGCCTTCACTTCTCTTGCCATTGGAGTCAAGTTCATAAAATGTTCTTTAAAACCCAGGACCATGATTTTAGTACCTATGTCGTCTTCTATGTACTTTATTGTTTCAGGTCTTATATTTAGATCTTTGATCCATTTTGAATTAATTTTAGTACACGGGGACAGGCTGTAGTCGAGTTTCATTCTTTTGCATGTGGCTTTCCAGTTATCCCAACACCATTTGTTGAAGAGGCTTTCTTTTCTCCATTGTGTGTTGTTGGCCCCTTTATCAAAGATTATTTGACCATATATATGTGGTTTTATTTCTGGGCTTTCTATTCTGTTCCATTGGTCTGAGTGTCTATTTTTCTGCCAATACCATACTGTTTTGATTATCGTGGCCCTATAATATAGTTTAAAGTCAGGTATTGTAATGCCCCCAGCTTCATTCTTTTTCCTTAGGATTGTTTTGGCTATTCTGGGTTTTTTATAGTTCCATATAAATCTGATGATTTTTTGTTCCATTTCTTTAAAAAATCTCATAGGGAATTTGATGGGAATTGCATTAAATTTGTATATTGCTTTGGGTAATATGGCCATTTTGATTATATTTATTCTTCCTATCCAAGAACAAGGAATATTTTTCCATCTCATTGTATCTTTTTCGATTTCCCTTAACAATGCTTTGTAATTTTCATTATATAGGTCCTTTACGTTCTTTGTTATGTTTATTTCTAGGTATTTTATTTTTTTTGTTGCAATCGTGAAGGGGATTATTTTTTTGAGTTCGTTTTCTAATATTTCATTGTTGGCATATAGAAAGGCTATGGACTTTTGTATGTTAATTTTGTATCCTGCGACCTTACTGTATTGGTTTATTGTTTCTAATAATCTTTTTGTGGAGTCCTTCGGGTTTTCGATGTATAGGATCATATCATCAGCAAAAAGTGATACCTTTACTTCTTCTTTTCCGATATGGATGCCTTTTATTTCTTTGTCTTGTCTGATTGCTCTGGCCAGAACTTCTAGCACCACGTTAAATAAGAGTGGAGAGAGTGGACAACCCTGTCTTGTTCCTGATTTAAGGTAGAAAGTCCTCAGTTTTATGCCATTTAATAGGATGTTGGCTGATGGTTTATCATATATGGCCTTTATCATGTTGAGATATTTTCCTTCTATACCCATTTTGTTGAGAGTCTTAAACATAAAATTGTGTTGTATTTTATCAAAAGCCTTTTCTGCATCTATTGTTAAGATCATATGGATTTTGTTCTTTGTTTTGTTGATATGGTGTATTACATTAACCGTTTTGCGTATGTTGAACCATCCTTGAGATTCTGGGATGAATCCCACTTGATCATGATGTATTATTTTTTTAATATGTTGTTGTATTCGATTTGCCAGTATTTTGTTTAGTATTTTAGCATCTGTATTCATTAGAGATATTGGTCTGTAGTTTTCTTTCTTTGTGCCATCCTTGCCAGGTTTTGATATGAGCGTTATGTTGGCCTCATAGAATGTGTTTGAAAGTATTGCTCCTTCTTCAATTTTTTGGAAGACTTTGAGTAGAATAGGAACCAAGTCTTCTTTGAATGTTTGATAGAATTCATTAGTATAACCATCTGGGCCTGGACTTTTATTTTTGGGGAGGTTTTTAATAGTTTTTTCTATTTCCTCCCTGCTGATTGGTCTGTTTAGGCTTTCTGCCTCTTCATGACTCTGTCTAGGAAGGTTGTATTGTTCTAGGAATTTATCCATTTCTTCTAGATCATTGTATTTGGTGGCATATAATTTCTCATAGTATTCTACAATAATTCTTTATATATCTATGATGTCTGTGGTGATCTCTCCTCTTTCATTTTGTATTTTATTTATTTGAGTCCTGTGCCTTTTTTCCTTGGTGAGTCTTGCCAAGGGTTTGTCAATTTTGTTGATCTTTTCAAAGAACCAGCTCCTTGTTTTATTGATTTTTTCTATAGTTTTTCTGTTCTCTATTTCATTTATTTCTGCTCTGATTTTTATTATCTCCTTTCTTCGGCTGGTTTTGGGTTGTCTTTGTTCTTCTTTTTCTAGTTCCTTAAGGTGTGAAGTTAAGTGGTTTACTTCGGCTCTCTCTTGTTTGTTCATATAGGCCTGACGTGATATGAGCTTTCCTCTTATTACTGCTTTTGCTGCATCCCAGAGATTCCGATATGTCGTATTTTCATTTTCATTTGTCTGTATATATCTTTTGATCTCTGCGCTTATTTCTTCTTTGACCCATTCATTTTTTAGAAGTATGTTGTTTAGTTTCCACATTTTTGTGGGTTTTTCCCCCTCTTTTTTGCAGTTGAATTCTAGTTTCAAGGCTTTATGATCAGAAAATATGCTTGGTACAATTTTAATTTTTCTAAATTTGCTGATATTGTCTTTGTGGCCCAACATATGGTCAATTCTTGAGAATGTTCCATGTACACTAGAGAAAAATGTATACTCTGTCGCTTTGGGATGAAGTGTCCTGTAGATGTCTATCATATCCAGCTGTTCTAGTATTTTGTTTAAGGCCACTATGTCTTTGTTGATTCTCTGTTTGGATGACCGATCTAGAGCCATCAGCGGTGTATTGAGGTCTCCAAGTATGATTGTATTTTTGTTAGTTTTTGTTTTAAGGTCAATAAGTAGCTGTCTTATATATTTTGGTGCTCCTTGGTTTGGTGCATATATATTAAGGATTGTTATGTCTTCTTGATTCAACTTCCCCTTAATCATTATGAAATGACCATTTTTGTCTCTGAGTACTTTTTCTGTCTTGTAGTCAGCATTATTAGATATGAGAATTGCTACACCTGTCTTTTTTTGGGTGTCGTTTGCTTGGAGTATTGTTTTCCAGCCTTTCACTTTGAATTTGTTTTTATCCTTGTTGCTTAGTTGTGTTTCTTGTAGGCAGCATATAGTTGGATTTTCTTTTTTAATCCATTCTGCTACTCTGTGTCTTTTTATTGGTAAGTTTAATCCATTTACATTTAGTGTAATTATTGACACTTGTGGGTTCCCTACTGCCATTTTATAAATTGCTTTCTGTTAGTTTTGTATCTAGTTTGATTCTTCTCTTTTGTTTTTCTATCATTTGTTTTTGTTTGTGTTCCATACTTCTTTCCTCTGTTGCTACCTTTTTTAAGTCAAGTGTTTTTGTGGTGGTTTTTTCAAGGGTGGTTACCATTAAGTAATGAAAAGGGTACCTACCATATTCATTGTAGTACCCTATCTTATAAGTATTTCTGCACTTCATCATCCTTTGCTACTGTTAATCTCCATCCTCTCCCCCCTTTTTTTCCTTTGTTGTCACAGTTTAAGTTTGGTTTTATTGTGTTCTTGGTGGAGCTGTTACTTGTGGTGTTGTTTTCTTTTGTTCTTTGAATCTGGTTGGAAAACCCCCCTTAGTATTTCCTGGAGTGGGGGCTTTCTGTTGATAAATTCTCTCATCTTTTCTGTATTTGTGAATGTTTTTATATCTCCTTCATACTTGAAGGATAGCTTTGATGGGTATAGTATTCTTGGCTGAAAGTTCCTCTCTTTCAGGGCTTTAAATATTGGGGTCCACTCTCTTCTAGCTTGTAGAGTTTCTGCTGAGAAATCTGATGATAATCTAATAGGCCTTCCTTTATATGTTGTACTCTTCTTTTCCCTGGCTGCCTTGAGAATTTTTTCTTTGTCATTGGTTTGTGTCATCTTTATTATGATGTGCCTTGGAGTGGCTTTGTTGGGGTTAAGAAAACTCGGTGTTCTGTTTGCTTCTTGAATTTGAGGCTTTAGTTCTTTCCACAGGCTTGGGAAGTTCTCGTCTATTATTTGTTTGAGTATATTCTCCATTCCACTTTCTTTCTCTTCTCCCTGTGATATACCTATTATTCTTATGTTATTCTTTCTGATGGAGTCAGACAATTCCTGTAGGGCTTTCTCATTTTTTATTATTTTTGAGTCTCTTTCTTCTTCTCTCTGTTGTGCCTCAAGTTGTTTGTCTTCTATTTCACTAATCCTATCTTCAATCTGGGCTGTTCTGTTAGCTAAGCTTGTTACCTCGTTTTTCAGCTCGTGAATTGAGTTTTTCATTTCTGTTTGATTTGTTTTTATAGTTTCAATTTCCTTGGTAATATATTCTTTGTGTTCATTGAGTTGTTTTTTGATCTCCCTATATTGCCTTTCTGTGTTTTCTTGTATATCTCTGAGTATTTTTAAGATTTCTATTTTAAATTCTCTGTCATTTAGCTCCGAGCCTTCCAATATGTTAAGTCTTTTCTCCATAGATTTTTCCACATCTATTTGTGTTACCTCTCTTTCTTTTGTATCCATAATATTCAATTTCCTCTTTCTTATCGGCATCTGAGGGTGGTCTTGTTGATAGCACTAATTAGAATTAATAATGAGTAAAAAGTAAAAAAAATAAATAAATAAATAAAAAAAGAAAAAAAAAGGAAAACACCCCCCCAAAAAAACAGTAATAATTTATTATTTCCCCCTTTTTTCTTTCTTCTCTTTCCCTCCTCTTCCCTCCTCAGGGAAATATCATGCCTATAATGGAGGGCCTGATTTGGGGTGAAGAGTTCAAGGGGCAAAAAAAGGGAGTAGGGACCTACTAAATGCAAAAAAAAAAAAAAAAAAAGAAAAAAAAAAGGAAGAAAATCTTAGACAAGCATAAGATGATTTGCTTGTAAGTGATGGTCAACTAAGAGAAATAATGAGAGGGATAAGAGGGAACCAGAAAAAAGGAACAAAAAAGAATAATAAAGAAGAAAAAAATAAAAATAATAAGTAAAAATCTGTTGTATTAAGTGGACCGAAGATTAAATATAATGGAGACCTTGGATTGGGATGACCCAAAATGCCACAAAAATAAACAAACAAGAAAAAAAATAAAAACAAAAGCAAAAAAGAGAAATAAAGCCAAAAAAAAGCCTTGAGTCCCAAATTAACTAATTTGTTCGTGATTGAGGATTATATGGGAGGAAAGTAAAATGAGAAAAGAAAAAACGAATAGAAAGGAAAAAATAAGAAAAAGAGAAAAACGAAGGAAGAAATAAAATAGGAAGAGAAAAAAACAAAATAAAGCAAGACAAAAAAAAAAACAAAAAACAAAAGAGGAGAGAGTGAGAGTTAAGTGTTTTGGAGTATAACCTTAAAGGAGGGTGAGGATGAAGAAGAGAAGTAAAATGCAACACTCATGGGTAGTGTTGTTCAAGAAAGGGGAAGCATAAGATGGGCAGAGAATAGAAGGACCGATGTGGAGGAAATAAAGGCAATAAGACATAAGAAACAAACAACAACAACAAAAAAATTAGTGGATCAAGTTGTAAAGTCTGTGGATTTTTCTTGATTTTGAAAGGTTAACTTCTTCCTTTTTCTTTTCTCTCCCTCTTCCTGGTCGGTGACTCTGTACCCCAGGCTCTGCCCCTGTGTCAAACTTAGGTAGGGATTGCAGTTGATGGGATTCTATGGCAATGTCATATAATTGGCTTTAGTCTTGCTGGTAGTCACGGCTTGTTGGCGTTTGCAGGGTCCAACGATGAGAGAGTTTGCTTTCCTGGATTCCCTCTCCTAGTCCCCCCTTTCTGAATTAGCAGCCTGGTGATCCAGCTATAAGGCTGCAACTGCTTCTGCCTGGGGAGTAAGAGGCTCAAGGAGCTGGGAAATCCCCACTCTATCCCCACTCAGTGCAAGGCTTTGGGAAAGGCTCTGACAGTCAGGGCCTCCAGTTTAATCAGGCGGGGGTGGGAGTCAATTGTTGTCAAGGTGACTGTTCAGCGCCTATCATTTAGTTGGACCTCTCAACCCAGGCTTTTCACACTTTGTAGCCTGTTTTTGCAGGGAAGAAGATGCACTAGTCTCTGCTTGCGACTAGTGTAGTATAGATCTTATTATCTGCCAAGTCCTTCTTGTTAGCGTTTATCCCTGAATATGGAGGCTCTATCAATCAGAAGTTGCCCCCGCCCCTTTAGCGAGAGGCACTAAAAAATATCACGCCTCTTGTCTTGGATCGCTGAACTGAGAGAGATCTTATCAATTAGAACCGAGGGTGCGCAGATTTCATGGGTTAAGCTAATTTCAGTGATTGGGTCGCAGCTGTTCTTCCAAAGGTATTTTAGGCTGCCTGCGCGCGCCCCTCCCCCAACGCTTGATTGTTAGCTTGAATGGCTGGGTGAGGTGCCCCGCCCACGGAGAGAATCTCCCAAGCCTCTCCCGCTCGCCCTGCCGCTGGCGGCTGGATCGCACCAGGCGCAGGATAATGGAGCACCTGGGTGTGCGGGCCAGTAGGGTGCTCTGGGCACGTGGAATGCCCAGGGCACGCGTGCGAATGGGGTGCTCCGGGCACCGGTGGCTGGCGACTCTCACTCGCTGTGTGCGGGCCGCTGGGAACGTTAGCGGTGCCCAACCGGACTGGGCGCGTGCGCCGCGCCTCGCGGCGGCGGCTCGCGGCTCCCTAATGTGGGCTGACTCACCACAGGCGCACTTCCTCGCGGCTTGAATGAACGTCGCTGCGGTAGATTCCTCCACACCCTCTTCTCTCAGATTCAAGTGATAACAGTCCTTTCGCTATCAGTTTGTGTGGAACTCCGGAATGCTCCGAGGATAAATTTTTCTGTTTCTAGTTGATAAATTTGTTGTGATTTAGGGGAGAGCTGTCGGACACGCTGCTCACGGCGCCATTTCTGTGACGTCACTCCTATTTTTCTTTATTTCATTATTAATTTTTTTTAAAAAAAACAACTCTTTTCGATTTTTAATTTTTTTTATTTTTTTCATTTTTTTAACTTTTTATTCTTTATTAAATCTCATTAATACTATCAACAAAACCACCCTCAGATGCCATTAAGGAAGAGAAAATCGAATATCATGGATACAAAAGAAAGAGAGGTAACACAGCTAGATGAGGAAAAATCTATGGAGAAAAAATTTAATATATTGGAAACCTTGGAGCTAAATGACAGAGAATTCAAGATAGAAATCCTAAAAATCCTCCGTGATATACAAGAAAACACAGAAAGGCAATTTAGGGAGCTCAGAAAACTACTCAATAAACACAAAGAATATATGTCCAAGGAAATTGAAACTATAAAAACAAATCAAACAGAGATGAAAAACTCAATTCACGAGCTGAAAAACGAAGTAACAAGCTTAGCTAATAGAACAGGTCAGATAGAAGAGAGGATTAGTGAAATAGAAGACAAGCAACTTGAGGCACAACAGAGAGAAGAAGAAAGAGACTCAAAAATTAAAAAAAATGAGATAGCCCTACAAGAATTATCTGACTCCATCAAAAAGAATAACATAAGAATAATAGGTATATCAGAGGGAGAAGAGAGAGAAAATGGAATGGAGAACATACTCAAACAAATAATAGATGAGAACTTCCCAAGCCTGTGGAAAGAACTAAAGCCTCAAGGTCAAGAAGCAAACAGAA
Organism: Saccopteryx bilineata; assembly: GCF_036850765.1. Taxonomy (NCBI): domain Eukaryota; kingdom Metazoa; phylum Chordata; class Mammalia; order Chiroptera; family Emballonuridae; genus Saccopteryx; species Saccopteryx bilineata. The sequence goes on along the minus strand of NC_089502.1, from coordinate 101,662,627 downwards.
CTCCAAGTTTTCTTAACCCCAACATACCTACTCCAAGGCATATCATAATGAAATTGACACAAACCAACAGCAAAGAAAAAATTCTCAAGGCAGCCAGGGAAAAGAAGAATACAACATATAAAGGAAGGCCCATTGGATTATCATCAGATTTCTCAGCAGAAACTCTACAAGCTAGAAGAGAGTGGACCCCAATATTTAATGTCCTGAAAGAGAGGAACTTTCAGCCACGAATACTATACCCATCAAAGCTATCCTTCAAATACGAAGGAGAAATAAAAACATTCACAGATACAGAAAAGCTGAGGGAATTTATCATCAGAAAACCCCCACTCCAGGAATTACTAAAGGGGGTTCTCCAATCAGATACAAAGAACAAAAAAAAAACAGAGCCACAAGTAAAAGCTCCAAGAAGAACACAATAAAACCAAATTTAAACTGTGACAACAACAAAAAGAAAGAGGGGGAGAAGATGGAGATTAACAGTAGCAAAGGACGATGGAGTGCAAAAGTACTCACAAAATAGTTCGCTACAATGAACAGGGTAGGGACCTTTTTCATTACTCAAAGGTAACCACCATTGAAAAAACCACCACAGAAGCACATGCGATAAAAAAGATAGCAACAGAGGAAAGATGTATGGAATACAACTAAATAAACACAAAAGATAGAAAAACGAAAGAGAAGGATCAAACAAGACACAAAACTAACAGAAAGCAAGATATAAAATGGCAATAGGGAACTCACAAGTATCAATAATTACACTAAATGTAAACGGATTAAACTCACCAATAAAAAGGCACAGAGTAGCAGAATGGATTAAAAAAGAAAATCCAACTATATGCTGCCTACAGGAAACTCATCTAAGTAACAAGGATAAAAACAAATTGAAAGTGAAAGGCTGGAAAACAATACTCCAAGCAAATAACATCCAAAAAAAAGCAGGTGTAGCAATACTCATATCGGATAATGCTGACTACAAGACAGAAAAAGTACTCAGAGACAAAATGGCCATTTCATAATGGCTAAGGGGACACTGAATCAAGAAGACATAACAATTCTTAATATATATGCACCAAACCAAGGAGCACCAAAATATATAAGACAGCTACTTATTGATCTTAAAACAAAAACTGACAAAAATACAATCATACTTGGAGACCTCAATACACCGCTGACAGCTCTAGATCGGTCATCCAAACAGAGAATCAACAAAGACATAGTGGCCTTAAACAAAACACTAGAGCACCTGGATATGCAGACATCTACAGGACATTTCATCCCAAAGTGACTGAGTATACATTTTTCTCCAGTGTACATGGATCATTCTCAAGAATTGACCATATGTTGGGCCACAAAAACAACATCAGCAAATTCAGAAAAATTGAAGTTGTACCAAGCATATTTTCTGATCATAAAGCCTTGAAACTAGAATTCAACTGCAAAAAAGAGGGGGAAAAACCCACAAAAATGTGGAAACTAAACAACATACTTTTAAAAAATGAATGGGTCAAAGAAGAAATAAGTGCAGAGATCAAAAGATATATACAGAGTAATGAAAATGACAATACGACATATCAGAATCTATGGGATGCAGCAAAAGCAGTGATAAGAGGGAAGTTCATATTGCTTCAGGCATATATGAACAAACAAGAGAGAGCCCAAGTGAACCACTTAACTTCCCACCTTAAGGACCTAGAAAAAGAAGAACAAAGACAACCCAAAACTAGCCGAAGAAAGGAGATAATAAAAATCAGAGTAGAAATAAATGAATTAGAGAACAGAAAAACTATAGAAAAAATTAATAGAACAAGGAGCTGGTTCTTTGAAAAGATCAACAAAATTGACAAACCCTTGCCAAGACTTACCAAGGAAAAAAGAGAAAGAACTCATATAAACAAAATCCAAAATGAAAGAGGAGAAATCACCACGGACACCGTAGATATACAAAGAATTATTGTAGAATACTATGAAAAACTTTATGCCACTAAATTCAACAACCTAGAAGAAATGGATAAATTCCTAGAAAAATACAACCTTCCTAGACTGAGTCAAGAAGAAGCAGAAAGCCTAAACAGACCTATCAGTAGAGAAAAAATAGAAAAAACCATTAAAAAACTCCCCAAAAATAAAAGTCCAGGCCCTGACGGCTATACCAGCGAATTTTATCAAACATTCAAAGAAGACTTGGTTCCTATTCTACTCAAAGTCTTCCAAAAAATTGAAGAAGAAGCAATACTTCCAAACACATTTTATGAGGCCAACATAACCCTCATACCAAAACCAGGCAAGGATGGCACAAAAAAAGAAAACTACAGACCAATATCTCTAATGAATACAGATGCTAAAATACTAAACAAAATACTAGCAAATCGAATACAACAACATATTAAAAAAATAATACATCATGATCAAGTGGGATTCATCCCAGAATCTCAAGGATGGTTCAACATACGTAAAACGGTTAATGTAATACACCATATCAACAAAACAAAGAACAAAAAACACATGATCTTATCAATAGACGCAATAAAGGCTTTCGATAAAATACAACACAATTTTATGTTTAAGACTCTCAACAAAATGGGTATAGAAGGAAAATATCTCAACATGATAAAGGCCATATATGATAAACCATCAGCTAACATCATACTAAATGGTACAAAACTGAAGGCTTTCCCCCTTAAATCAGGAAAAAGACAAGGTTGTCCACTCTCTCCACTCTTATTTAATGTGGTACTAGAGGTTCTAGCCAGAGCAATCAGACAAGACAAAGATATAAAAGGCATCCATATCGGAAAAGAAGAAGTAAAGGTATCACTTTTTGCAGATGATATGATCCTATACATCGAAAACCCCAAAGAATCCACAAAAAGACTACTAGAAACAATAAGCCAATACAGTAAGGTCGCAGGATACAAAATTAACATACAAAAGTCCATAGCCTTTCTATATGCCAACAATGAAACAACTGAGAAGGAACTCAAAAGAATAATCCCCTTCACGATTGCAACAAAAAAAATAAAATACTTAGGAATATACATAACAAAGAATGTAAAGGACTTTTATAATGAAAACTATAAACCATTGTTAAGGGAAATCGAAAAAGATATAATGAGATGGAAGAATATACCTTGTTCTTGGCTAGGAAGAATAAATATAATCAAGATGGCTATATTACTCAAAGCAATATACAAATTTAATGCAATTCCCATCAAACTTCCAATGACATTTTTTAAAGAAATAGAGCAAAAAATCATCAGATTTATATGGAACTATAAAAAACCCCAAATAGCCAAAGCAATCCTAAAGAAAAAGAATGAAGCTGGGGGCATAACAATACCTGACTTCAAACTCTATTATAGGGCCACTACAATCAAAACAGCATGGTATTGGCAGAAAAATAGACACTCAGACCAATGGAACAGAATAGAAAGTCCAGAAATAAAACCACATATATATAGTCAAATAATTTTTGATAAAGGGGCCAACAACACACAATGGAGAAAAGAAAGCCTCTTCAATAAATGGTGCTGGGAAAACTGGCAAGCCACATTCAACAGAATGAAACTGGACTACAGTCTCTCCCCCTGTACAAAAATTAACTCAAAATGGATCAAAGATCTAAACATAAGACCTGAAACAATTAAGTACATAGAAGAAGACATAGGTACTCAACTCATGGACCTGGGTTTTAAAGAGCATTTTATGAATTTGACTCCAATGGCAAGAGAAGTGAAGGCAAAAATTAATGAATGGGACTACATCAGACTAAGAAGTTTTTGCTCAGCAAGAGAAACTGATAACAAAATAAACAGAAAGCCAACTAAATGGGAAATGATATTTTCAAACAACAGCTCAGATAAGGGCCTAATATCCAAAATATACAAAGAACTCATAAAACTCAACAACAAACAAACAAACAATCCAATAAAAAATGGGAAGAGGATATGAATAGACACTTCTCCCAGGAAGAAATACAAATGGCCAACAGATATATGAAAAGATGCTCATCTTCTTTAGCTATTAGAGAAATGCAAATCAAAACGGCAATGAGATACCACCTCACACCTGTTCGATTAGCTGTTATTAGCAAGTCAGGTAATAGCAAATGTTGGAGAGGCTGTGGAGAAAAAGGAACCCTCATACACTGTTGGTGGGAATGTAAAGTAGTACAACCATTATGGAAGAAAGTATGGTGGTTCCTCAAAAAACTGAAAATAGAACTACCTTATGACCCAGCAATCCCTCTACTGGGTATGTATCCCCAAAACCCAGAAACATTGATACGTAAAGACACATGCAGCCCCATGTTTATTGCAGCATTGTTCACAGTGGCCAGGACATGGAAACAACCAAAAAGCCCATCAATAGATGACTGGATAAAGAAGATGTGGCACATATACACTATAGAATACTACTCAGCCAGAAGAAATGATGACATCGGAACATTTACAGCAAAATGGTGGGATCTTGATAACATGATACGAAGCGAAATAAGTAAATCAGAAAAAAACAGGAACTGTATTATTCCATACGTAGGTGGGACATAATAGTGAAACTAAGAGACATTGATAAGAGTGTGGTGGTTATGGGGGGGAGGGGGGAATGGGAGAGGGATAGGGGGTGGGGAGGGGCACAAAGAAAACAAGGTAGAAGGTGACAGAAGACAATCTGACTTTGGGTGGTGGGTATGCAACATAATTGAACGACAAGATAACCTGGACTTGTTATCTTTGAATATATGTATCCTGATTTATTGATGTCACCCCATTAAAAAAATAAAATTATATAAAAAAAATGTCTATATTACCCAAAGCAATGTATAAATTCAATGCAATTCCTATTAAAACACCAATGACATACTTCAAAGATATAGAACAAATATTCCAAAAATTTATATGGAAACAAAAAACAACATGAATAGCCTCAGCAATGTTGAAAATGAAGAATAAAGTGGGAGGTATCACACTTCCTGATATCAAGTTATACTACAAGGTCATTGTACTCAAAACAGCTTGGTACTTGCATAAGAACAGGCATACAGATCAATGGAACACAACAGAGAACCCAGAAATAAACCCATGCCTTTATGGTCAATTGATATTTGACAAAGAATGTAAGAGCATACAATGAAGTAAAAATATTCTCTTTAATAAAGGGTGTTGGGAAAATTGGACATCTACCTTCAAAAAAAAGAAAAAGAACCTAGACCACTATCTTACACCATTCACAAGAATAAACTCAAAATGGATAAAGACTTAAATGTATGTCGTGAAACCATAAACATCTTGGAAGAAAACATAGTCAGTAAACTCTCCGATATCTTTCGTAGCAATATTTTTTTTTTTACTTTCTCCATGGTCAACTGAAATAAAAGACAGGATAAACAAATGGGACTATATCATATTGAAAAGCTTTTGCACAGCAAAAGACACCATGAACAAAATTAAAGGACAACCCACACAATGAGAGAACATATTCACCAATATGTCTGATAAGGGGTTAATAACCAAAATTTATAAAGAACTTCTAAAACTCAACACCAGGAAGAGAAACAATCCAATCAAAAATGGTCAAAAGAACTGAATAGACATTTCTCCAAAGAGGACATACAAATGGCCATTAGGCATATGAAAAAATGTTCAACATCACTAATCATCAGAGAAATGCATATTAAAACCACAATGAGATACCACCTTACATCTGTCAAAATGGCAGTCATTAACAAAACAACACACAATAAGTGCTGGGTAGGGTGTGGAGAAAAGCGAAGTCTCCTGCACTGCTGGTGGGAATGTAGACTTGTACAACACTGTGGACAACTGTATGGGGTTTCCTCAAAAAATTGAAAATGGAACTTCCTTTTGACCCAGTTATCCCACTTTTAGGAATATATATAAGAGTACCAAATCACTGATTCAAAAGAAGATATGCATCCACATGTTTATTATAGCATTGTTTACAATAGCCAAGATCTGGAATCAGCTCAAATGTCTGTCAGTGAATAAGTGGATTAAAAACGGTGGTACATATACACAATGGAATACTATACAGCACTGAAAAAGAAGGAAATCTTACCTTTTGTGACAGCATGGATAGATCAGGAGATTATTATGCTAAGCGAAGTCAACCAGGCAGAGAAAGAAAAATATCATATGATCTCACATATATGTGGACTCTAATGAACAAAGTGAACTGAGGATTGAAATATAGGCAGAGATGGGGTCACAGGGACCAGAGGGACAGCAGTCACAGGAAAGGGGGATGAGGAGATGGGATCAGAGAAAGTAAAGCAATGAGTGAAGCTATAAATACATAACAGAGCCTGACCTGTGGTGGCGCAGTGGATAAAACGTCAACCTGGAAATGCTGAGGTCGCCGGTTCAAAACCCTGGGCTTGCCTGGTCAAGGCACATATGAGAGTTGATGCTTCTAGCTCCTCTCCCCCCTTCTCTCTCTCTGTCTCTCCTCTCTCTCCCTCTCCTCTCTAAAATGAATAAATAAATAAATAAAAATGCTTTTAAAGCTAGGCACTCTAGCCCTGGCCGATTGGCTCAGGGGTAGAGCTTTGGCCCAGCATGTGGATGTCCCAGGTTCTATTCCCAGTCAGGGCACACAGGAGAAGCAACGTCTGCTCCTCCACCCCTCCCCCTCTCCCTTCTCTCTCTCTCTCTCTCTCTTTCTCTCTCTCTAAAAAAAAAACAACAAAACAAACAAACGAACAAAAAAAACCCAAAAAAATAAAATACATAACAGAGAGATATAGATAACAGGACAGCAAATCCTAGAGGAAAGGGGGCAGGAAATTAGGGGGGGCAAAGGAGGTATAAAAAGAGACACAGGGGTGGAGGGTGAGGGAGTTATATTCAGTGGGACACTTGAATCCATGTAAACACAATAAATTAAAATTTTTAAAAAACAAAAAGAAATATAAATAAATAGATTGAATTAAAGAATTATCACTATAGTTAATAATACTATATCGAATATTGAAAATTACTAAGAGAAAAGATTTCAGGTACTCTCATGACACACAGAAAATGATATCCCTGAAGGCAAATAATATATGTTAATTAACTTAAATGTAGTAATCATTTCACTATGCATATGTATATGTAGTTATCATATCGTATCCTTTAAATATTTATATTTTTAAAAATCGCCAAAAATATAGGAGGAACCAAATTTTATCATGATGTTCCAGACTTTTGTTTACCAAGAGAAGTAGAATTTAGGTAAATCAATAGAAAGATATCATTAGTGAAAAGAAGTTTTATTGATTTGGAATTGCATTATATAAATATAAAAAATTCTCTAGTTTCCTATATGTTATCAAACACAAGATAGAAAATAATAAAAAAAAGTGAATTTAAAACAATTATACATTATAAGATATCTATAAAAATACATTTTTGAAAAAGATTCCATTACTGAACCAAAGAAAGTGTAAAAAATTTTGTTGAAGGCTATGAAAAATCTGAACATCTAGATATTATAGTCTAGTAAAACTTAGATGAGGTATGGGAAATGTTTTTTCACCTGTAAGATCATTTAGATGAATATACACAGCTATATAACAGCTACATAATTAAGATAGTAAGAAGAAAAGAATATGAGGGATAATATTGTCTTAAGTGATAGTAAACAATGCAGCAATTAAGCAGTGTACTGTGGCATAGAATTTGACAAATTAATGAAAAACATTAATGGGTCCAGAAATGAATCTAGATGTACATGAAAATGTCATGTACATACATACATACATAAATACATATATGTATATGTATATATTATGTAGGAAGTAAGAGAAAAAATATCCAAAGCAGACAGCCTAAAAATCCCAGAGGGATTTTTAAATCTCTAAAACAGATGAAACTGTATAGTGGCATATCACCCTCAACCCCACTGTTAGCCCCAAGGAGGGAGGAATAGCAGACTCCAGTGGTACTTCCTTATTCTTTCTCAGGGAACTAGGATGTAAGGACCTTGGTTTGAGGCAAGGAAGTCTCAGATCAGCAAAGTGTCCTAGGCCTCAACTGTAACTAAGGGGTTGACTTCTGAATGAAGACAAAAGTCATACTAATACCAGATGTAGGGGACCCTATACAGTCTGGCTGTCCCCTGATGTCCCTGGGAGCTCACAACCACAATTGTCAAGATGTAGCTCCTCTACTTCCTCTTCAGAGGTCTCCCGGAGGTGTGACTCATAGTCTGAGGAGTAAGGCCTCAGGTTATCAGACAAGAAAGGCCTATTGTATTCTGGGAGTCAAGGAGAGGACCCCAAGTGAGGACTCAAAGGACTACTGGTTTCAGAACAGCAAGGCTGTCACAGAATCCCACCTCTGCTATCAGAAGGCTTGCATGGGCTCCAGGGAGGTTAAGTCATAATTAGAGGGGGAGCTTCTGGTCAACAGATGGGAAGGAACCCATTTCGTGCCAGAAGCCAAAGTGGGAATACTGCATGAGTATGAAAGGACAACCTACTTTCTAAAGGAAAGGGTCTCATAGAGCCAGACCATTGCTATGAACCATAGAAGGCCTCCAGTAGGGCTGTCCTACTGAAACCTCCTCTCACTTCCTCCTCAAAGGGCTCTCTGCTGTGAATCTTGATTTGAAGGATTTGCATAAAGTCAACAGGTGAAGGAGTTCCAGGTTCTTCTAGCAATCTAGGCTAGAAAGCTGAGAGGTGAATGACGAGACCATCCAACCCAGAGTGGGAATGGAAGAAGGTATACAGACCCTTTTCCCTGCTATCTGCTTTTAGAGGCCTTGAATAGAGTAAGACATACATGATTATTTCCTCTTCAGTGTTTCATTTTCTGTTTTGTTATTGTTTTTGTGAGGTGAGGCATTTGAAGATCACCAAAGTTTGGCAATTCTAAAGACTACCCTCATGTCTGACACCAACTTCAAGTTTAGAAGTCCTTAAGACCATTCTTGGGCTTGATAGTTTACTAGGAGGACTTACAGAACTCCCTGAAAGCTGTTATACACTCACTATCAATGGTTTATTGAAAAGATAAAGGATAAAATCAGCCCAGAAAAGAGGTGCATGGGCAGAGTCCATAAAAGCCTAGAGGTGCTTTTTGGCCTTAAGTTGAAGGGAGAGAACATGAATGTCAGGGAACAATGTCACATTTTTATCAATGAAATGGCCCTGGCCGGTTGGCTCAGTGGTAGAGTGTCGGCCTAGCGTGCGGAGGACCCGGGTTTGATTCCCGGCCAGGGCACACAGGAGAAGCGCCCATTTGCTTCTCCACCCCTCCGCTGCGCCTTCCTCTCTCTCTCTTCCCCTCTCGCAGCGAGGCTCCATTGGAGCAAAGATGGCTGGGGCGCTGGGGATGGCTCTGTGGCCTCTGCCTCAGGTGCTAGAGTGGCTCTGGTCGCAACATGGCGATGCCCCGGAGGGGCAGATTATCGCCCCCTGGTGGGCAGAGCGTCGCCCCATGGTGGGTGTGCCGGGTGGATCCCGGTCGGGCGCATGCAGGAGTCTGTCTGACTGTCTCTCCCTGTTTCCAGCTTCAGAAAAATGCAAAAAAAAAAAAAAAAAAAAAAGAAAAAGAAATGGACCTGATTTATACTGAGGGATTGAGTGAAGATGAAGACTTTCTCAAATTTTTTCATTCCAGATCTGATTTTTATGAAGGGCAACACTGCCCCTGAAGAGGACATTTAGAATATGCTAAGCAAGTTGAAACTGAGTCCTGGAAGGAAGCAGATCATCTTTGGGAGCTCAGAGATCTCATAAACAAAGATTTGTGCAGCAAAATCTAAGGCAGGTACCCATCAGTGATCCTATATGCTATAAGTTCCTATGGGACTTTTGTACCTATAGTGAAACCAGCAAGGTAAAGATCTGAAGTTTGTGAACAAAATTAATAATGTTGACTTCTCTTACAGGTTACAGTATAAAGAGGCCTTGAGAGAGGAGGACAGAGTCCAAGCCAGAATTTAAGACAATATTGGTGCTGATGTCACAACCGCTGGTTCCAGGACCATTGGCAGTGATCCTTCTGGTGCCAGTGCTGTGAATAGTAATAGACAGAAGTCAAGGCTGAGGCATACTTTGAACTTTTTGTATGAAGTGGACAGTCCAATACAGTGCAGTGAGAAGTGGTGAAAAGTTGAGTGGGAGTGGCAGAAAGACAGTATATTCCATTAATGTATGTTTCAAATTTGTATGCTAAAGCCCTAAGCTCCAATGTGACTGTATTTATAGATAGGACCTATTAAAAATTAAATGAGGTCATAAGAGAGGATCCCCAATTTAATAGAATTAGTGTTCTTACAAGAAGATACATCAGAGAATTCAATCTCTCTGTTGCCATCTGCTCACACCAAGGATTGTCCATGTGAGGACACAACAAGAAGGTAGCTACCTGAAAGCCAGGAAGAGAGTTCTCACTAGAAACTGACCATGTTGGCTCCCTGATCTCAGGTTTCCAGTCTCCAGAACTGTGAGAATATTCATTTATGTTGTTTAAGGTCCCCAATTTATGGTATTATTTTATGAAAGCCTGAACTAACTAATATAGTATTTCTATTCCATCTGGGTAAATTAATTATTTACCTGTTGTTTAGTATCATGTAGAATGGTGTTTGGCGTAATGTAATGTTCAATTCACTTCAAAATTTCTATTTCTGTATGTATGGGTCAATCATTTTATTGTTCTTTTCTAACTATTGAGTGAAAATTGTGCTAATTTTGAAAACTTTTATCACATTCTGTGATTTGTAACAGATTACATAGTAGTAAAATAGACTACTTCTTGAAAATGTGCAAGAAATGCACAAGTAAATAGTTTGCATCCACAAAAATAAGAGATAAAAGTATAAATATGCTTATATCCTGACCTTCCCCTTTTATTTTAGTTTGGTGTTCTTTAAAATTGATACATATATTAATCTATTTTATTACCCAAGAATGTAGAGAAAATAGAAGCCTAACAAATTAAACATAATGTCCATTGTGCCATCTATCAATCGTTGATTGAATATTTGCCATATGTGAGTGAATTTACTAAGTATTGGAGATATAAGGATAAATAATGTTTCACCAAAGAAAAAAGTAGAAATTTATAAACCTCAAATTATTAATATTGGCTAAAGGAGGTAGCATAAGAAGAAGGTAATAGGAAATAAGGCAAATTGCTTTAGTTGTTTATAACAAAAAACAAGTGTGCAAGTAAATTACATATCTGTGTATATTTGCGTGTGTGGGTGCATCTGTGTATGTGTGTGTATGGAAAAAGAGGAGCATTAAAAAATATTGACTAGCCCTGGCCGGTTGGCTCAGCGGTAGAGCGTCGGCCTGGCATGCGGGGGACCCGGGTTCGATTCCCGGCCAGGGCACATAGGAGAAGCGCCCATTTACTTCTCCACCCCCACCCCTCCTTCCTCTCTGTCTCTCTCTTCCCCTCCCGCAGCCAAGGCTCCATTGGAGCAAAGATGGCCCGGGCGCTGGGGATGGCTCCTTGGCCTCTGCCCCAGGCGCTAGAGTGGCTCTGGTAGCCGCAGAGCGACGCCCCAGAGGGGCAGAGCATCGCCCCCTGGTGGGCAGAGCGTTGCCTCCTGGTGGGCGTGCCGGGTGGATCCTGGTCGGGCGCATGCGGGAGTCTGTCTGACTGTCTCTCCCCGTTTCCAGCTTCAGAAAAATACAATATATATATATATATATAGACTAGATTTGCTATTGTTGCCAGAAGAAACTACCACAGACTTGGTGTCTTTAAAAAATCCCTTGGTTTTTAAAGAAACCTCCATATTGTTTTCTGTAGTTGCTGCACAGGTCATCTCACAGTTTAAATGGTCAGAAATCTGGCAATTGCATGGCTTAACTGGGTTCTTTGCCTAGAGTCTCACAAGGCTTATCTGAAAGTATAGACAGGGCTGCATTTCTTTCTGGAGACTCTAGGGAAGAATCTGCTTCCAAGCTGCATTCAGACTGTTGGCAGAATTTAATTTCTTGTGGTTGCAGCACTGAGGTTTCCATTTCTCACAGGCTGTCAGCCAGAATCCTGTCTCCCAGGACTTTCAGGTTGTTTGCATTCTTTTTTACATGGCCCCCTCCAGTGGTGGAATTCAGCTGTTTCACATCAGTTTGGCAGAACTGATACCAAATTTTTTGTTGAGTTTGGTAATTAATGCCTGGGCAGGCGCCCAATGAGGAAATCACAAATTTACATTCCTTACTCTTTTTTAACATTCATCTGTGCAACAGCATAGTCTAAGCACCCGTAGTAATGTTTATTCCATCCATAGGTGAAAAAAATTGCAGATAAGGATGCCAATCAAGGAGTAATATGAAAATGTCTTAAATAACAGTTTTATTGTTATTTATAAGGTATTATCATATTTAATATTTTTAATAACATTAAAACTCTTATAACATAATCTAGTTTTTGTACCTCTTTTATTGTTCTTGTTTAAGTATAAAATGCATGAAATAACAAACTACCTTTTGGTATATTGTTTTTTTATATACTTAAAATGTTCATTAGGGAAGAGAACCAGTTGTTAAATTATTTGAATGCCTCCACTGGCCCTCTCCAGTTTCAAAGCATTAATGAACTGTCAAGTACTCAGGTTTCAAATTTCTTTGACTTCCTTTTCAGTTCTCACTCTCTACGCTTAAGGACTCGTGATTACTTAGGGTACACCTGCAAAATCCAAGGTAATCACTCTATCCTAAGGTCAAGTGATTAGTAACACTTTTTTCTTCTGAAATTATATTTAATAGGCTGACATTGATCAATAAGAGTACATAGGTTTCCAGTGAATATTGCCATAGCATTAGAACTGTTGATTACACTGTGTGCCCAAAGTCAAATCATTTTTCAGCCTTCATCATTCCCTGCTCCCCAGCCCCTTCTCTGGGTAAGCATTTCAATTTTATCTATGTCTCTCAGTTTCAGTCTTATATTCCACTTATGTGGAGGATATATTTGTCCTTCTTTATTACCTTTCCACCTGCACCCCTCTCCCTGGTAACCACTTCACTTTTATTTATGTCCATGAGTCTCAGTTTTATTTACCACCTAAGTATGAATTCATGCAGTTCTTAGCTTTTTTTTTTTTTTACTTATTTCACTTAGCGTAATGTTCTCAAGGTCCATCCATGTTGTCGTAAACAGCAATGTCATCATTTGTTATGGCTGAGTAGTATTCCCTTGTATATATATACATCTTTTCTATCCAATCCTCTGTTGAGGGACACTTTGGTTGTTTTCATATCATCACTGCTGAGAATAATGCTGCAATAAAATGGGGGTGCATGTGTCTTTATGTACCAATGTTTTTGAGTTTTGGGGGTAGATACCCAGTAAAGGGATTTCTAGGTCATATATTCAATAGTAATTCTTATTCTTAATTTTTTGAGGAACCACCATAATTTCTTCCCTAATGGCTGTACCAGTTTACATACCTACGAGCAGTGAGTGAGGGATCTTTTTTCTGCCCGGCCTCTCCAACATTTATTATCTGTATTGTTGATAACAGCCTATCTCATTATAGTTTTGATTTACCTTTCTCTAATAGCTAAAGAAGATGAGCATATTTTCATATATTTGTTGGGCATCTGTATGTCTTCCTGGGAAAGTGTCTGTTCAGGTCCTCTCCCCATTTTTTAATTGGATTGTTTCCTTGTTTGTTTTTTAACTTTGTGAGTTCTTTATATATCTGAGATATTAACCCCTTATCAGAACTGTTTGGGAATATAAACTCCCATTTGGTTGGCTGTCTTTTTGTTTTGTTGTCAGTTTCTTTTATTGTGCAGAAGATTTTTGGTTTGATATAGTCCCGTTTATTTATTGTCTTTACTTTCCTTGCCTGTGAGATCAAGTTCATAAAATGTTCTCTACAGTCAAGGTTCATGAGTTTAGTACCTATGTTTTCTTCTTTGTAATTTATTGTTTCAGCTCTTCTGTTTAGATCTTTGATCCATTTTGAATAAATTTTTGTGCCGGGGACAAACTGTAGTCTAGTTTCATTCTTTGATATGTGGCTTTCCAATTTTCCCAGCACCATTTATTGAGGAGGTTTTCTTTTCTATATTTAGTGTTTTTGGCTCCTTTGTCAAAGATCATTTGTCCATTTATATGTGGTTTTATTTCTGGGCTGTCGATTCTGATCCATTGGTTTGTACATCTGTTTTTCTGCCAATATTATGCCAATACAATGATTATTGTAGCTTTGTAGTATAATTTGAAGTCAGGTAATGTAATACCTCCAGCTCTATACTTTTTTTACAGTATTGCTTTGACTATTTGGTTTTTTTTAATGGTTTCATACAAACCTGGTGATATTTTGTTTTATTTCTTTTTAAAATGCCTTTGGGATTTTAATGAGGATTCCATTAAATTTGTATATTGCATTGGGTATGGTGGCTATTTTAACTATGTTGGTTCTTCTAATCCATGGTCATGGAATATTTTTCCATTTCACTGTGTCTTTTTAAATTTCTTTAAATTATGCTTTGTATTTTTTTATTATGTAGGTATTTCACATCCTTTGCTAAGTTTACTGCTTGGTGTTTGTTGTTGTTGCAATTGTAAAAGAGATTTTTTTTTTAGTTCATTTTCTGAAATTTCATTTTTGGCATATGGAAAAGCAGTAGAATATTTTATATTGATTTTGTATCCCACAACTTTACAGTTACTTTAATTAATCTGCAAAGTCCTTTTTGCCATGGAATATAACATATTCACAGAAGTGAATAACACTGAAGAGTGAAAATTGTAAGAGCCAAAAATCTGCCTTTCATAGTCAGCAAAATATTAACTGAAGTCACCTCAAAATAGAGAAATTTTGAATAATCTTTATTTTTATTTATATTCATTCCTGAGTTACTTTAATTTTGAAAATAATTCACATGTACTAAAGATCATCAAGGGGAAAGATATTCATTCCAAAGGGAAATAAAGTCCCCTAGGGTAAGAGGCCTGGCTTTTCATTATGGATTCATGTTTGATGGTGGGAGTGGAACTTCTGCAGCTATCTAGTAGCTGTGCATCTAGAGGATATGTTATTCCACCTCATTACTCCTTAACATAATTCAATTGCTTCCCTTACTTTTACAATCTGGAAATTTGTTAGATCCACTTTTATGAATTGAAACCTAGGTAGGGATTTGTATATCACTGCATCCCAGGTGCCCAAGATGGTATGCTGAGCCTTTGCAACAAGTTGAGTGGTTTGAATTTTCCAATTCATTTCCAGTGGAGTTTTATGGAGACAAGTCACTCCAGAAAAGCCCAAGTTATTCACAGTTCTTCAGAGTAAAACAAAAAGACTAGCATCCAGGTATCATTTGGTTGGTTCACAAGCCAATAAACGTCCTTTCCTGGCCACTCTAAGCATTATCCAGAGAAGAAAAAAACAACCTGTCTGCTGGTATTTTCAAGATTGAGTTAGTGGTTCTGGGAATCCAGTCTTCCAAATGAAACCAATTCTTGCTTTCCCATTAGAGAGCAGGATAAAGCAGGTTTATGAGGAATAAAGTAAGTCTTTCATGTCTTTTTAATGACTGGCATGGTAACTGACTTGAATATTCTCTTTGGAGGAAGGTTAGAGTTGGTTTCCTATTAAGAACTTCATAGGGTTGACAAAGTGGAGGCTACTCTCAAGTTCCAAGTTCAACAGTATGTAGGGATGAACAGAAGTCTGCAATGTAACCAGGGCCATTCCCAGCCTTAACTGAGGAGAGGCCATCAGAAGTCTTCTGCTTTAGGCACAGTGGGTCTGTTTTGGTAAGATTTTGAAGAAATACTATGAATGTTCCAATGTTCCAATATGGGAGGAGCTTTTTTATTTATTTATTTGTGTGTGTAGGGTAGGGTAGAATTTAACTGCATATACGGAATATGAATAAGACATGTGTTTGTGTGTCTATACTTATACATCTAAATATCTAGCTCTGCATGGAGCATAGGTTGGAATGTTTATAGTAGTCACCTCTTTCAGTGAGGGCTAGAAAAATATAAGGGGGATGTACACCATTTTACACTCATATTTCCCATTTGAAAATATTAACTGGTGTGCGTATTATGAAAGAAAGCAATCATAGCTTCAATGTCAGTGCTTATTGGCCTGTCCCTTGGTTTTGTGTCTTCCCTGGTCAGTGGCCATGAACAGAAACTTGCTAAAGGCAGTGTCTCCTAGCCTTTGGAGGACCTCTCAATCTCAGGCTCATTTCTAAATATTGTTTGCTCCCTATAATAGCAAAATCTCCATGGAGCCTACCACACCAACTGAGAATTTAGGGCAATTACATGAGATTTCTTCATACTACAGAAAAGAAACAGTTTCCTTCTATAGCAGGTCCTCAAATAAAGTCATTTTTGTTTAATGATGTTTCATTATAATGTTGATGACATGCCATAGAAACATACCTCTTTTTTGTATCAATTAGCTTGTGGTAGAATCGGTTTCATTACATGTTGTTTCATTTAAAGTTGCAGAACCTATCGATGATAAGTTAGAACTTACAATACCGACCCTTTATATGGGATTGGCTAAGAAATGAGACTTACTATATGGGAAAGCAGCAGCAAGGTTACCAGGGGGGTTGTACATCATGCATTAGTGAGATGTGATGAGCAAGTAAGTCTAGAATGAATCCTGAAAGCCAGCAGTTGAGTTTCTCACTATGTAAAGTACAGAGTAGTGAGAGGTCCAAGACTTTCTATAATCTGCCTTTGCCCACCTTAGACTGGGCAAAGGACCTTGATCAAAAGTGAACATATTTTTTGTGCATCAATACCCGTGTTGCTGCTTCTCTGACCTTATCCTTATCTTTCTCTAGTTTTGTTTTTCTCTCAGCCTCCTACCCTTGTCTGCAAGATCTAGACTCAAAGTCATGTTTCAGCTTACTGAACAGAGCAGCAACAACAACAAAGCCCCAAACTAAAGAAATGATATTGGGAATTCTACCAATTCATTTACTTGGGTTTAAGCCTACATTATTTTTCAAATATTTATCAGCCTATTATAGATTATAAAAGAAAATATACAAGAAACACACATATTTTGTCACAACAACAATGAACTACTCTGAGATCAAATGGAATGGTCTGAGGGCTGAAGGGAGGCAACAGCCCTGATCAACAGACTGAATGACTGAAGCCCTGTTCCCAGCCTTACTCAGATATTTATTATCCAGTATAAATAAGTCAAGGAAGCAGACAGCAGAAGTTTTCAGGGGTGAAGTAAAGGCCAAGGAACAGACTGACTTCTAATTTCTGTTTTGAGAGCCTAAACAATTTTTTTACTGAATCTTATCCCATTATTTTGCTGTTTCCAGCATGGGTCATAGAGGCCCCTAGACTCTGGTCCTCTCAAAGCTTTTCTCCTAGGGTGCCTCGCTGTCCCTGATTGTTTATCCTAACTCTGCAAGTCTTTACAGCATATTCTTACAATATTACATAAATATCTGATAATTTTATTGTGAAATATATATTATAAACACACGTGTGTTTGTTAAGAAATAGAACATTATAGCCTCCCAGATGTTTCCTGTGTCCCCTTTCCACTAACTGGCTATATAAGTCTTCATTTTTAAGGATAGTATTAAATATGTATCAGTAAATTTTAATGTAAGATATAAAACACATGTGCAATTAAAATAGTAATTATAAGACATACACTTGTATAACCACTACCTAACTTAAAAAACAGAAAACTATATGATTTGTAGGCCCTTACTGTGACCATTCTTGAATACATCCCCCATTCCACCAAACCTGAAGGTACCTCTTTCCTGACTTCTGTAAAAATCTTTACCTTGTTTTTTATTGATATTTTTATGATCTTCATTTGTACCCCTAAACACTATTGTTTAACCTGTTCTTAATTTTTTTAATATGAATGTCATTCTCTATGTTTACTCCTCTTGGGTTTTTAATTTTTCTCACTCTAATGAGAGTCACTTATCTTGATGCTATTAGCTGTAATTACTTTATTCGTTGTTGCTGTGTAAATTCCATTCTATGAAGAGACTATATTCACTGGTTCTAATAATGAGGAGCATTTGTAATCTTTCCAGTTTGACAGTGATGCTATAAATAGTGAAAAACACCCCAAAACACACACACACACCAAAGAAACCTCAAACAAAACTTCACATTAGAGGAAATATCATGCATTTGATACTTGAATTATAAGTATTTCTAATGTTTTAATTGAGGGTTTTATTATTTTTAAAAAACTCGTTATACATGTAAAAGAATTTTTAATTTTGGGAAATATTTAATGTCCACAAACATTATTTTTCTTTTGATGATTAAGATTGCTTTGTACTGTTTCTGCTTGCAAGGCCCTCAAATACTGTGCAAGTAGAGGACTGATTTATCCTCTACCTTATTCTTCTTTAGTGTTCTTGACTTACTGCATTACTGTGTAATATTTAGAATCATGTTGTCAAATGCCACACAAAATTATTGTTGGGGTTGTTTGTGATTACATTGAATCATGAAAATAATTTAGAGAGAACTGACATTTTTACAATATTGTTTCCAAGCCAGTGACCATAGTATCTATATAAATTTAATGAACTAAAGAAAGACAGTGGCCCTGGCCAGTTGGCTCAGTGGTAGAGTGTCGGCCTGGCGTGCAAGGGGTCCTGGGTTCGATTCCCAGCCAGGGCACACAGGAGAAGCACCCATCTGCTTCTCCACCCCTCCCCCTCTCCTTCCTCTCTGTCTCTCTTTTCCCCTCCCGCAGCCGAGGCTCCACTGGAGCAAAGATGGCCCGGGCGCTGGGGATGGCTCCTTGGCCTCTGCCCCAGGTGCTAGAGTGGCTCTGGTCGCAACAGAGCGACGCCCCGGAGGGGCAGAGCATCACTCCCTGGTGAGCAGAGCATCGCCCCCTGGTGGGCGTGCCGGGTGGATCCAGGTCGGGTGCATGCGGGAGTCTGTCTGACTGTCTCTCCCCGTTTCCGGCTTTAGAAAAATACAGAAAAATAAATAAATAAAATAAATTTGTAAACAAAACATTAATTAAAAAATAATAATAAAGAAAGACAGAGACAGAGAGAGATGAGTATTAACTCGTAGTTGTGGCACTTTAGTTGGTCATTGATTGCTTCTCATATGTGCCTTGATCAGGAGACTCCAGTCGAGCAAATGACCTGTTGCTCAAGCCGGTGACCTTGGTCTCAAGCCTGCAACTATAGACTTCAAGCCAGTGATCTTTGGTCTCAAGCCAGTGACATGCTCTCATGCTCAAGCCAGAGACCAGGCACTCAAGCCAGTGAGCCTGAGCTCAAGTCTGATGAACCCACACTCAAGCCAGTAACCTTGGAATTTCAAACCTGGACCCCAGCATGCCAAGTTGATGCTCTAGCCCAGGGTCAGGAACCTTTTTGGCTGAGAGAGCCAAAATGCCACATATTTTAAAATTTAATTCTATGAGAGCTATACAATATACATCACACTAAATACAAGTAAATGTGTGCATGTTATGTAACACCAACACTTCTAAAGTACAAGAAGTCTCTGAATTCTTTTTAATAACGTTGTTATGCTGTTGCTAACCAGTGATGAGTAAAGTACTTCTTACCATTAATGCGACTTCTGGTGCTGCATGGTTTTGCTGATGGCTTTGTAGTCTAGTTCAGACGTGGTGAGGTTAAGCTTCATGAAGCCTTAGAGTTTTCAATCTGTTAAACGTGATCGTAGGTTGGTCTTAACATTTTTTAGATGTGAGCCAAAGATTGTCAGTACAGCAATACTCACATGCTGCAGTGTGTGGTATATGATGGGAAGCGCGTTCCAAGTTTTGGCAATCAGCTGGTACGTGGGTTGAAGTTTTTACATTTCTCCCCACTTGTGTTTGCTTGCCAACTCTGCTTGCTGTCATGCAAGTCTTTCCAAATCTTCATTCAGTGACTTGAACTTATTCACCCACATGTCTGAGGCCTTCAGGTCAGCAGCTTGTAGCTCAAAATCTCTGATGGAGACACCAGGGATGTAAGTCAGGTTGGTGCTGTCCACTGCACACTCATGTGATGAACTTAAAAAGATGAGTGCGCTCATGAAATTCTCAAAAGCGCGCTTTGAATGACTGCAGGAGATTAGATGTGAAGCCTGCTAGCTGCTGGAGATCAAGATGTTGAACAGGGCCCTGGCCGGTTGGCTCAGCGGTTGAGTGTCGGCCTGGCGTGTGGGAGACCCGGGTTCGATTCCCAGCCAGGGCACATAGGAGAAGCACCCATTTGCTTCTCCACCCCCCCTCCTTCCTCTCTGTCTCTCTCTTCCCCTCCCGCAGCCAAGGCTCCATTGGAGCAGGGATGGCCCGGGCGCTGGGGATGGCTCCTTGGCCTCTGCCCCAGGCGCTGGAATGGCTCTGGTCGCGGCAAAGCGATGCCCTGGAGGGGCAGAGCATCGCCCCTGGTGGGCGTGCCGGGGGGATCCAGGTCAGGCGCATGTGGGAGTCTGTCTGACTGTCTCTCCCCGTTTCCAGCTTCAGAAAAATACAAAAAAAAAAGATGTTGAGCAGGGTCACTTCTGTGCATGCATCTTTAAACTCTCCCAGTTTTTCAAAGTGTAGTAAACGACCTGTTTCAATGTCGGGGATGAAAAGTTCCAGCTTGTTTTCAAATGCAAACACTGCTTGTTGAAGGGATAAGACTGTATTTTCCAACGCCTTGCAATTTCACATTGAGCTGGTTCAGATGTTCAGTCATGTCCATGAGATAGTAGAACTTCAGGAGCCACTCAGTGTTAGCTAACTCAGGATGCTCAACGTTTTTCATTTCAAGAAAAGTCCGGATTTCTCTCAGACAAGCCGCAAAATAGCTGAGCACCTTCCCTCTTGACAACCAACGCACATTGCTGTGCAGAAGCAGACCAGGATAATTATTCCCAAGTTCATCCAGCAGTGTTTTGAACTGGTGATCATTTAAAGCTCAGACAACAATAAAGTTGACCACCCGAATGACCAGCAACATCACCTCACCTAGCTGCTCACCACACATCTGAGCACAAAGTGCCTCTTGATATAGGATGCAGTGAAAATTTAGGATGGGTCTATTTTCATGTTCATGAAGAAGTGCTACAAATCCTCTGTTTTACCCCACCATGCACAGAGCATCATCAGTACACACCGAAATAAGTTTATCCATCGGTAGATTTTTTTCTTTAGCTAACTCAGTGATAGAGTTCAATAAATCCTCCCCTCTTGTTGTCTCTTTCATAGGCAAAACAACAAGACTTTCCTCTCATAGTGTGTCACCGACAACATACCTTGCAATCACACTGAACTGGGATAAATGGCTTATGTCTGTTGACTCATCCAAAGTGAGAGAAAAGAATGTTGCTGCATTTATGTCCTTCACTTGTGTTGCCTCAATTTGATTTGCCATCATGATGGTACTATTGTGAACACTTCCTGCTGACAGAGGAATGTCTTTTATTCATTTGATTATCTTGTCTTTATCCGAAAAGTCGTCAAAAAGTTCATTGACAACATCAAGCATGAATGTTTTAGCATACTCCCCATCTGTGAATGGCTTTCCATTTCTCACAATTGCTAAAGCACCAGCAAAGCTAGCTGAATTCCAGTCACCTTGTTGGTTCCAAACACAGAGTTGCTGCTGACTAGCTTGCATTCTACACAGTAGCTCTTGACATGCTTTCTTCCTGCTTTCCCCCGCTGGATATTTCGATGGAAATGTAGTATGGCATGTGTCAAAGTGCCGCTTTATATCTGACTGTTTCATCAATGCAATTTTATCATTGCATATTAGACACACTGCAGAACCTGCTCTCTCCACAAAGGGAATTCCTCTGTTCATTCCTGCTGAAAAGTAAGATACTCCTCATCTTTTTTTTTCTTTTAGCCATCTTCTTCGTCAAAAGGGTTTCTGCAATTAGCTAGCTGACTACTTGATTAAAAGGAGGGAAGTTTACTTCCTGACCTCACAATGACCTGTGTATGTTCTGCATTATCCAATAAAAATTTGGTGTTGTTCCGGAGGACAGCTGTGATTGGCTCTAGCCACCCGCAACCATAAACATGAGCTGTAGGAAATGAATAGATTGTAATACATGAGAATGTTTTATATTTTTAACATTATTATATTTTTTATTAAAGATTTGTCTGTGAGCCATATGCAGCCATCAAAAGAGCCACATCTGGCTTGTGAGCCATAGGTTCCCGACTTCTACTCTAGCCAGTGCGCTACCACTGGTCAGGCCATAGCGTATTTTTTATTACTTGAAGTTATTAGTACTTGTATTAGTTTCTTAGGGTTGGTTTGAATAACAGGAATTTATTGTCTCACAGTTCTGAAGCCCAGAAGTTAAAGATTAAGGTGTCAACAAAATTGATTCCTTCTGCGGGCTGTGAGGGAGAACCTGTCCCATGCCTCCTTCCTAGCTTCTGGCAGTTCCTTAGATTACGGTAGCATAACTTCAATCTTCTCATGGTATTCCCCTGTGTGCATGCCTGTATATGTATCAATTCCCTCTTTATATAAAGAAACCAGGCATATTGATTAGGAGTCTACCTTACTCTAGTATCATCCAATTCCAAAGCTACTTCCACATTTCTGAGTATCCTTTACAGCAACAATCTACTTATTGGTAGCAAAATCTATATTAGTTCACTAGGGTTGTCATAACAAAGCACCATAAATCTAGTGGCTTCAACAGCAAAAATTTATTGTCTCACAGTTCTGTAATCTAGAAGTACAAAATGAAAGTTTGGCAGGGATTGTTTTTTCTGAAGGCTATGAGAGAAGGCTCTATTGGCCTCTCCTTTTGGCTTGTTTTCTCACTCCATCTTCATATCATCTTTTCTCCATGTGTGTCTGTTTCTGTGTCCAAATTTCCCTTTTCCATATGGACATCAGTCATATTACATTAGGGTTCAACCTAATGACTCCATATTTATTAACTAAATTTTCAATAATGCTATTTCTAAGGAAGTTTACATTACTTGGTGCTGGGGATTAAGCTTTCAGCATTTCAACATATAAATTGGGGAAGAGGGCATGGCATTATTCAACCTATAACAGTATCTTTGAATAGAATTTTCTAATATTTCCATGTACATCTTCACTTTGTCAGATTTATTCCATGGAATTTGTGCCAGTTATCAATTTATTGCCTCTCAGCCTGAAATATATCCTTCAATATATGCTTTGATTTTTTTTTTTAAAGTAACTGTAATAACCATGTATGGTGCCAGGCAGGTACTAGACTTATTAAACAGATCACTTTGTAAATTATTTAATTGTCTAACCACTATGCTGTCCACCTGAAACTAATATAAAATAATATTCAGTGTCAACTGTAATTGAAAAACAAAACTTTTTGAAAAAGCATTTCTCCTTTTAAGTAAGCATGGTGTTAATCTTTCTCAATAGATGGCGACAAAGGGACATCAAGGAGGAAGAGGCTTTCCTTCAATTTCTAGCTGTGTTAGGTTGAATATGTGTGTGGACTTCTGTCCCAGTCATGGGGTCTCCTAAACTCAGGGTTCCCCAACGACCTTGCAGTCTCTGTCTGGCAATAATCTGTCCGAAGTCTTCTCAACTCAGAAACTTGACCCCTAAAGCTTTCTATTGGCACCATAGCCAGACTGCCTCTTACCAGCACACATACCCAAAATCCTTCTGCTTTTGCCTATGTCTCTGAAGGCCTCTGGCCACACTAGTGCTCTAATTTCCTCTGCAAACCTCCACACAAGCCTGCCTGTGGCCCGAAGGGTCCAGACTGTCCTATTGTTCTCTTTGCAAGCCCTCTGAAAATCCTGAGTGCAGCCTGCCTGCTTCCTGGAGGGTTTCTATCCTCTCTTGTCCCATTCACTGTATACATCCAAGTCACCAGGTGCTGATCCCCTTCTCACTGCTGGCCTTCCTGAGCACTGGGTTGCCTTCTACTTGTGCAGGTACTGTAGAAAAGCGCAGGACTAGCTCATCTAGCCCATTCCTCTGCTATCCAGAGTACTGAACTGAATCGTTTCCCATAAAGAGGTCTGAACTCCTGTCAAGTGTTTCCTTCTTTGTGTACCTTCTCTCAGCCCTAGATAATCATATAGAGATTCTTTATATCTTATAGTTATTTTTTATCATAGTTTTTGTATTAGGTCACACCTCTCTTTTTTAGTTGGTATGTTGATGTATTTTGTATATTCTGGGTTAGAGTTCTTTGTTAGTTATGTGTTTCAAATACCCTTTCTAATATTTCTTTTAATTCTCTATATACTGTCTTTGCCCCCCAAAAAGTACTGTGTTTGAATATAGTAAAATTTGTCAATCTTTACTCTGAATATTGTTATTGTGTCTTTTTTTATAATAATTTTATTTTTTTTAATGGGGTGACATCAATAAATCAGGATACATATATTCAAAGATAACAAGTCCAGGTTATCTTGTCGTTCAATTATGTTGCATACCCATCACCCAAAGACAGATTGTCCTCTGTCACCTTCTATCTTGTTTTCTTTGTGCCCCTCCCCCTCCCCCTTTCCCTCTCCCATTCCCCCCTCCCCCCGTAACCACCACACTCTTATCAATGTCTCTTAGTTTCACTTTTATGTCCCACCTATGTATGGAATCATATAGTTCTTAGTTTTTTTCTGATTTACTTATTTTATTCCATATAATGTTATCAAGGTCCATCATGTTGTTGTAAATGGTCCGATGTCATCATTTCTTATGGCTGAGTAGTATTCCATAGTGTATATGTGCCACATCTTCTTTATCCAGTCATCTATTGACGGGATTTTTGGTTGTTTCCACGTCCTGGCCACTGTGAACAATGCTGCAATAAACATGGGGCTGCATGTGTCAAGAGAAGTGAAGGCAAAAATTAATGAATGGGACTACATCAGACTAAGAAGTTTTTGCTCAGCAAGAGAAACTGATAACAAAATAAACAGAAAGCCAACTAAATAGGAAATGATATTTTCAAACAACAGCTCAGATAAGGGCCTAATTTCCAAAATATACAAAGAACTCATAAAACTCAACAACAAACAAACAAACAATCCAATAAAAAAAATGGGAAGAGGATATGAACAGACACTTCTCCCAGGAAGAAATACAAATGGCCAACAGATATATGAAAAGATGCTCATCTTCTTTAGCTATTAGAGAAATGCAAATCAAAACGGTAATGAGATACCACCTCACACCTGTTCGATTAGCCATTATTAGCAAGACAGGTAATAGCAAATGTTGGAGAGGCTGTGGAGAAAAAGGAACCCTCATACACTGTTGGTGGGAATGTAAAGTAGTACAACCATTATGGAAGAAAGTATGGTGGTTCCTCAAAAAAAACTGAAAATAGAACTACCTTATGACCCAGCAATCCCTCTACTGGGTATATACCCCAAAAACTCAGAAACATTGATACGTATTGTGTCTTTTTGAGAAATATTTCTTTAGCCTGAGATCATGAATATGTATAGTCCTATATTATATTTCAAATGACTTATGCTTTTTCTTTCAAATTTAAGTTTAATGATGTGAGAAAGAAGCCCAGTTTTTCCAAGACTATGGAAAAATAGTCAATTTCCTATGGTCTGCAGTACCACAATTATTATTTAATCAAGTGTTTTATATTCAAACAAGTCTTTGTCATTACTATACGGACTTCATATCTTGTTCTTCCTCAAATGAATCTTTGTTTTCTTTGACATTTGAATTTTATATAAATTTTAAAATGGGTTTATTAATTTCTACAAACAAAAATTAGAACATTTTATTGGACTGCATTGAATATATATCAATAATTCAAATATGAGAGAAAAGACATCTTTAAAGTATTGAATTTTCCAGTACACTAACATGGAATATCTGTCCACTTATTCATTTATTACTCCCTCCCTTTTTTACTCCCAGTAACATTTTATTATTTTACACTAAAAAATGACATATATAAGTTTTTCAAATAAGTGCACATTTTAATTTGAGAATATATTATTTTATTGCTTACATTTACTTAGCTAGAATTTTAAATCAGTAATATTGATTTTTGTGTTTCTATCAGTTGACAAATGCATACAATAGTATAACCACCACCACAATCAAGAAATACAACAGTTCCATCACTCCCCAAACTTTCTTCATCCCCCTCTATAGACAAATCTTTTCCCCACATCCCCAGCTCCTAACAAACTGGATGCTTGGAAGAGAAGTCCTTGATCAAGAAGTTGTCCTGCTGAAACCAAAATTCATGTGGAAAGTGGTGATCATATTAGTGCTGTATGTGACCACCTAAGCAGAAGGAGGTAAAACACCTGAATACCTATGGGTTTGGCTCTGACTACATCTCATTTAGCTTTCTCTAATATTCTCCCACCATGATCTCCTACTACTTCTTTGGCTACTCTTTCTGAGGTTCCTTCACTAGTTCTATTCCTTCCTCCTACAAAAGATTCTATCCCAACCCCTTTCTTTCTCAACATCTACTTTCTCATGGAAGGTTTTTGTACCTCTCCCCTTAGATTTGGTAGGTCCTCACTATTACATATTCTTACAACAGCCCATATTTTCCTTGATAATACTTTCCTCACTTAAAATTGTTGGCTAAGCATTTTGTAACAATTTTTTTAATTGTAAAATTTTTTAATGTCTACCTTTTGAAGCACTAAACTCTATGCTGCTATTTTGTGGATAACAGTTTTCAGAATTTACTATCAAGGCTGGTAGATAAAATGATGTCCCCAACATAAACCACATTAAAGGTTGTGTTTTAACTGGCTGACTTGATATGTCCATGATGAAATTACCCAAAGTGCTATTTTAGGCATTCCCTCTCCTTTATTTCCTGCTGTACTCCCTGTTTTCTGCTAATCTCTCCTCCAACTTCCCATGTCCTTAAGTGTCATATATTTGCAAGTGATAGTTCAACCATTTTCCATAAGTTTAAGCTACCGTTATAGATAACTCCTCTTTTTGATTCTTTTGCATAGGCCCTTCTCAACTCTTGGATTCATGTATTTGTCTGCCCCCTAGAAATCTCTACTTGGGAAACCAATAGAGTATCTCAAAGACAACTGAACTCTTTTCCTAACTCCTCTTCTCTTCCAAATTTCCTCCTTCTTTTCTTATGCCTAAAATCTCAGTTCCTAATATCACCATCCAACCAATTTCCCAAGACAGAAACCTGAGGATCATTTTGTACTCATCCTTCTTCTCTCTCTCTGGTCACTAACTCTGATTCATTTCTAAATGTAAATCATCTCAATTCTATCCCCCCTTCCTTCACCCCTCTCTACCACTACAGCTTGAGTCCAAGTCCATGTCACTTTATCCTGATCATTTATTTGGTGCTTTTTGCTCACTCTCTCTTGCTTGAATTGTTGCAATGTCCTCTCACTTCTATTTTATTTTACCTTTCAAGCCACCACTGACAGGTCTGTCCAGAAAAGAGTAGTTTTGTCTCTGTTGCAAACCCCTCAGTGACTTCTCACTTGTTGCTTACAGAATGAGTGGAAAATAGGAAGGTCTTTCAATTGCCTCCAATATTGGACTCCTAATCTTCTCCAGACACATCAGCTTCCCCAGGATCTACATTTGGACTGGAGACCTCAATTCAACTCCTAGGTCTGTATAGCACTGTTCACAGTCTGCTGCGTTCATTTTCTGCTGACCTCTGCACATTAATCCATGATTGACAGCCTGTCAGGAAGCAGCAACCATATCTTAGAAGCAAATCTTGACTCCCAAACTCCTTAATACAAGCATAATGTTCCATTAAGTGACTTCTACAGAATTCTACAGTAATAATTTATTATTCTCTCCTATTAGAACAAACTATTTTATGGTAGCTGTAGTGGCCACTCTGTATTAGCTTACATTTTGGAAACTACTCTATACCAGCATCTGCAGGACACCCCAAACCATACTTTATACCATACCAAGGATCAGCATGGAGCTTATTCCAATAAAAACCTGGGAACCATGGTATCCAAAATAAACTTGGGACATGATCGAATTAAGACATGAACATCTCCCAGCACTTTATCTGCAGTAAATAGATTATCAGTCACATGGTATTCCCCTCTAATTTTTTTATCCATGTAAGCTAATACATGCAACTGTATTCCTCCTTTCATTGCTTCTTGCTATTCCTGGCCTTTCTCAACTATCATTACTCAGCACCTCACTCATCCACATATTCCTAAGTCCAAGGAGGGAAATCCAGTGGAGGCAGGGAAGAAATACCAGGCTACTAACAGCACTGAAGGAGCTTCCAGCCCTGGTACACTGAAAAGACTGGAAAAGGGTATACTGGACCACCAGAGGAGACAGAAGGTATAACTTCCCCAAATTTCAAGAGTGGCAGCCACTTGGTGGTTTTTGATTCCAGATTGAGGGGCTTCTAAGAAAGCATGAGAAGTCTGTCCCTCTTCTGGTATTTTCATTCAAAAGATTTCCCACTCACTTTGCAGCAGCTAGGTAGGTACTGATGAGTCAAATATGCCTTAAGTAAATTCAGGTAACTTTTCCTAGACTCTTATTGCAGGTTCCTCACCTTCTCTCTGTCTTATTCTTTTTTTACCTGTTGGTGAATTCTGAATTCAGAACTTAGAATTTAGTGAAATATTTGCTAGCAAAGTAACATAAATGCAAAATACTTAAGTTTAGAAAGTAATGTGTTTTAAATTGTTTATTTTTTAAGATTTTATTTATTTATTTTTAGAGAGAGGAGAGAGAGAGAGAAAGGAGAGGAAGGAGCAAGATATATCAACTCATAGCTGCTTCTCATATGTGTCTTGACTGGGCAGGCCCAGGGTGTTGAACTGGTGACCTCTGCATTTCAGGTTGATGGTCTATCCACTGCACCACCACAGGTCAAGCAAATTGTTTTATTACTATTATTATTATTAGTTAAGATCATATGTGCATTATTAAAAATTGAAAATATAAATTAAGAGAAGAAAATCACAGATTATGAATAATTCCTCATTTTTATATTTTCTGTGCATTTCAGTTTTTTACAAGGTGCATAGACTTATAATCATAGACACATTAAAAATGCAGAGTCTCTTTTTGTTTTGGTTCATATTAAGCATTGCCCTGGGTCTCTGGTTTTCTAGTCTTTTGTAACCTAGGCTTCACATTGCTGAAGTAATAGGGCCCATTGCTCTTGGCACTGATGGGCTTTATAGTTGTCTAGAGTTGTCCCAGCCTATGGCACTTGGAAATTGGCAAGGCAGTGTGCCAGGCAACAAAATGGCTCATTTTAGAGGAGACTGGTGTTCCTTTCATGGCAGTTAATATTAGCTAGAGTCATCTTTGTTTAAAAAGGAGGTGCAATAGGATCCCTCTATTGAAAATATAGATGCCATACCAGTATTGGAGACATTGGTCTCTATTACATAGGAATAAGTTGGGCAGGAGAAGATCGGGCCACAGAGAAACTCTCTCCTCCTTCTTGATAAAGTTGTACACCAACATTTTGATTTTGAATAGATAGATATGAACATCATTATCTAATCCTTATCTAATAGATCTGTCATTTACTATGTGAAGATTGTTATTACCATGACTGACACCCTGTCTACCTGCTAGGAGACAAAGTGAACCAGAAACTTGGGGTAATGTAAGGAGTATGGATCAAAAGTGTAAGGGGAAAGAGACAAGTATATATTGAATAAGTGAACTGTGAGAAAATATTCCTCCTCTCACATAATTTTCTGAAAAGTTTCATGACTTAAAGACATGGGAAAATACTTTTCTTCAGGAGGTTTATTGGTTATACAGATTTATTTATTTATTTATTTATTTATTGTATTTTTCTGAAGCTGGAAACGGGGAGAGACAGACAGACTCCCGCATGCGCCCGACCGGGATCCACCCGGCACGCCCACCAGGGGCGACGCTCTGCCCACCAGGGGGCGATGCTCTGCCCCTCCGGGGCGTCGCTCTGCCACGACCAGAGTCACTCTAGTGCCTGGGGCAGAGGCCAAGGAGCCATCCCCAGCGCCCAGGCCATCTTTGCTCCAATGGAGCCTTGGCTGCGGGAGGGGAAGAGAGAGACAGAGAGGAAGGAGGGGGTGGGGGTGGAGAAGCAAATGGGCGCTTCTCCTATGTGCCCTGGCCGGGAATCGAACCCAGGACTTCTGCATGCCAGGCCGACGCTCTACTGCTGAGCCAACCGGCCAGGGCCTATTTATTTATTTATTTATTTTTCCTTTTTTTTTTTTTCTAAGACAGAGTGAGTCAGAGAGAGGGATAGACAGGGACAGACAGACAGGACCAGAGAGAGATGAGAAGCATCAATCATTAGTTTTTCACTGCGCGTTGCAACACCTTAGTTGTTCATTGATTGCTCTCCCACATGTGCCTTGACTGCGGGCCTTCAGCAGACCAAGCAACCCCTTGCCGGAGCCAGCGACCCTGGGCTCAAGCTGGTGGGCCTCGCTCAAACCAGATGAGCCCGCACTGAAGCTGGCGACCTTGGGGTCTCGAACCTGGGTCCTTCCGCATCCCAGTCCGATGCTCTATCCACTGCGCCATCACCAGGTCAGGCTTATTTATTTTTAGTGAGAGATAGATGGAGATAGAAACAGGACAGGAGAAATGAGAATCATCAACTCATAGTTGTGGCACTTTAGTTGTTCATTGATTGCTTCTCATACATTCCTTGACTGGGGGCTCTATCTGAGCCAGTGACCTTGGGTTTTAAACCAGCAACCTTTGGGTTCAAGCCAGTGACCGTGGGATCATGTCTATGATCCCAAGCTCAAGCTGGTGACCTTGCGCTCAAGCTGTGCTCAAGCCTGATGAGCCCATGCTCAGGATGGCAACCTTGGGGTTTCAAACCTAGGATCTCAATGTCCCAGGTTGACACTCTATCCTTTGCACCACCATGGTCAGGCTGGTTATAGAAATTTTTGAGAGGGGTATAATTGGCAGCAGAAAATATTGTTTGCCTTTTGGTCTCCAATAATGATCACAAAGCAAAACCCAAATTAAACAAAACAAAGACCTCCTGCTATTAAAATCATCAGCAATTTCCCCAAAGGAGTCTTACCAGCTTACACTGTGAAATGGAACTTTACTTAGAATAATGTTTGTATTATTAAATATATATTAATATTTAATAAGATTATATATAAATATATTTTATATATAATATATTATAAATTTAATAATATATATTTAATAAGAATTTATATATATATATAAATCACATCTTTTCTTTAGGTTATGCATTCATTGAACTCTTACTTAGCTCCTGCTATATCACAGGCAATATTATGAACACATATAATAGTGCTGAGAACATTTACTTGAAAGGATTCTTATCTTGAGATGGAATGTGAACCAAGTCCCTTGGTTAAAACTCTAATATTTTAAGATTTTGATGAAAGTAACCCAAATTGATCTCTTTTGTAAGCATGGCTTCTCATACTTTATTTGAAAAATCTACATTTTTATATATTTTGCTTAATCATGGGTTATCTGCATTACATTCTTTTAGTAACATTGAAAGTATGTGTGTATATGTGCATGTGCAGTTAGAATAAAATCTTAAGAGGTAGAAAGACCTTAGCATGAATTTGTGTGAGAGACCTAGAAACACTTAAAAGGTAGGAAGTAGGGTGATATGAATGGTTAGAACAGACCCACAATATTTTTAGGGGACATATAAAGTACAAATCAAGGAATACAAAATATAAACAAAAGAACTTGCCTCGGAGGAGCTCAGCCTAGTCAAACACACCAGAAAGCAATCAATTCTCCTAAGTGTCATGCAAGCTATGGCTGAAGGGACACATACACTATTTTAGGGCAGCTCAGAGGAAGGAGGGGTTGACTGCTTGGTTGTTTGGGAAGGTTTCTTAGAGAGACGACATCTTAGTTGGGGCTTGGGAACTTGATAGACTTTCTAGGGAAGGAATATTTCATTTAAAAATAAGTTGAGCCTGACCTGTGGTGGCGCAGTGGATAAAGCATCGACCTGGAAATGCTGAGGTCGCCGGTTCGAAACCCTGTGCTTGCCTGGTCAAGGCACATATGGGAGTTGATGCTTCCAGCTCCTCCCCACCTTCTCCCTCTCTTTCTCCCTCTCTGTCTCTCTCTCTCCCTTTCTCTCTCCTCTCTAAAATAAATAAATAAAATTAAAAAAAAATTAAAAAAAAATAAAAAAATAAAAAAAAAAATAAGTTGAAACTATGACATTTTTCCTTTATTCCAGAGGGTGGGTGAAACCCACATTAAAGATGTCTTTTTCCTTGGCCTGGCCTGTGGTGGTGCAGTAGATAAAGCATAGACCTAGAGCTCTGAGGTTGTCAGTTCTAAACCCTAGGCTTGCCTGGTCTAGGCACATATGGGAGTTGATGTTTCCTGCTCCTCTCCCTTTCTCTCCCTCTCTCCCTCTCTCCATCTCTCTCTCTCCCACGCTCTCTCTCACCCTCTCTCTATCTCTCTCTCTCTCTCCCTCCCTCTCCCTCTTCTCTAAAATGAATAAATTTAAAAAAATCTAAAGATGTCTTTTCCTGGGTACTATTCTATTAATCAAATCCTTGGATTCTATTTTGTGCATAAGCAGAATAGTCACCAGGGGGTAGTACAACATTATAAAATTGTATATCCCAGAGACAGCAAGGCTTTGATTACAGCTCTCTCATAAGCAAAGATGCTTTTAATGTAATACAAGTGCCAGGCTCAGATCTCCAGAATACTCACAAATTCCTTCCCTCCAATATTGGGCAAGGTGTAGCTAAACCCAGACTACCCTGTAGAGGCCTATGGTGGGACTGGAGGCACTGATGTTCACTTAGGTTACTGGGCTGGGAGACCACACAGAGACTACTGGATAAAAGTGGAAGCTTGAAGCAGGATGAAAGATTAGTTAGAATTATTAGTAAAAGTCTCTTGGGTATTTGGAGTGGTAGGTAGCCATGTAGAATGACATCCCAAAGCAGCACTGCCATAGGGGTACTCATTAAAAATGCTTGTTGACAGAGTAAGCAGCAGTGACTTTACCACTTCCCTGAAGCCATAGAATCACAGGATGTGACAACTACACAGGGTCTCATGTATCAGAGTTCAGTCCTTCTGTAGTGGGTGCTATAATGCATCATTCAAATCCCCTTTCAAAACTAAAGAATTTGTTCTCCTAGCTGCTAGAAGTGCTGCCTGAAGACAGTTCTTTGAAAATTGCCATTCACTTAAGGGAGATTCTTTACCCAAGGCTGAATGTGTTCAATGACAGCTTTATAGGGGAACAAACCAAACAAACAAACAAAACTGACTGACCATGGTTCCAATTCAAGAGGGCAATCCCAATTCCAGTTCCCTGGAGCCTTTGTTGAAGTTGTGCTTCAGTTCAGCAGCTCCCTCTGCCCAATCCTGCTTCTTTTCTACCCCTTACAGGTGTCTATTCTGAGAGCACACCAATAAAATTCTTGCATAGTAAGCTCTGGCTCAGAATCAGCTCTCCTGGGGAACACAATCCTACCTTTGTTTTAATTGTAGGGAAACTGAGGAAATTTTGAGGGTCTTATTTCAATGAATATGTGATCACTTTCAGTGATCAAAAACTTTAAAACTAAGGAGCATAGTGCTCAAATACATGCTGAATGTTAAGTGAGCAAGTCCCCAAGGGCATGGGTTTGTCTGTCATCCTCCCTTCTATATCCTTAGCTCCTCCTCATTGTAGGCACTTGATAGATATATGTTCAATAATTGAATGAATGAACACTGGTCCTTCTATTACAGATATAAGAAGAATTCCCTTAGACCCCTCCAATAGAAAGCTATTGAGTCTAGGCTATACTTTTTTTTTTTCCTGAAGTTGGAAACGGGGAGGCAGTTAGACAGACTCCCGCATGCGCCCGACTGGGATCCACCCAGCATGCCCACCAGGGGCGATGCTCTCCCCATCTGGGGCATGCTCTGCTGCAACCAGAGCAATTCTAGTGCCTGAGGCAGAGGCCACAGAGCCATCCTCAGCGCCTGGGCCAACCCCGCTCCAATGGAGCCTTGGCTGCGAGAGGTGAAGAGAGAGACAGAAAGGAAGGAGAGGGGGAGGGGCAGAGAAGCAGATGGGCGCTTCTCCTGTGTGCCCCGGCCGGGAACCAAACCCGGGACCCCGCATGCCAGGCCGACACTCCATTACTGAGCCAACTGGCCAGGGCCAACTAAGCTATACTTTTTAATGTCCCTGACCAGGTGTTTATTTCTTGAAATCGCACAGTTGTCCTCAAAGGAAACATTCTTCTAAATCCCCATTAGAACAGCAGCAAGCTTTAAAATAGCATGACCAACTTTGTGTCAGTCTTTGGGTGCATAGACTATATTGACATCATAAGACTGTAAAACAGAATAGATACCAAACCATCTTCCTGCACCCTCACTGGTAGAATGAAAATATTAAGACAGATTATGTCTGTATTGTTGAAGCCCTGAATCAAACCAAGAAATATCAGTTCTAATTATATTCTAGTCAGTACAGATAGCATTCTTCTGAAATAAACTGAGGTTGACCTTGCTAGTCCACTCTAAACATTGTTACTGTTTTTTCTTGTACATCTAGGAAAGAGAATAGCTCAGGAAAAACAAAATGTTATGATACATAGCAGTTAGGTTAAGAGCATTTTTCCCCTTGATGAGATATGCTTTCACTAGAATCTCAGTACTGCTATTTCAGTGGCAGTGTGACCCTGAGCAAGTTACTTAATCTCTCTTTACCTCAGTTTCTTCATCTATAAAATGGGAATAAAAATAATATCTCCTTAAAACTTTTGCTGTGAATATTAAACAAGGTAATAAACATAACATGTTTAAAATATTATCCAGCATATAGTAAGCATTTTATAAAGCTTAATTATTATTTACATGCAGAATCCCATCTGGCCACATTCCTAAAGAGAATCTAGGTACTGGATCACACATTCCAAGGAGCCTATGTAGTCCTGAATTCCTTTTGCTTTAGGATTATCTGAATCAGTGGCTAGTGTTTGTAGAGCTACACAATTTATGAGAAGCTGAGATTTCTGGTTAGAAAATGAAGCAGATACCTTATTTTAGCCACAGTCAAATCACTGCTAAGCTGTCTTTTTGTTTGTATGCTTGTTTGTTTTTATGACTCTGGAAAGTTTCCACTTATAGTTACTTCTATTCTACAAACACTACTGGAAAGATTTTAAACCCTTGCCCCAGTCAACTTTGTCTTAGCTCTCAGGGCAAGGGAATGAGTATGGAAGCTGTGGAAATGCCACACAAGCTCAATTTTCTTTTCAAGTACTTCTGGATGTAAGGGTATATAAGGATCAAGGAAATGAACAGATAGTATATATATGGGTCCTCTGCATGGTGTACTTCCATGAAATCTTATTGAGATAATTCAAGGTCCCTTGCCTGCAAGTTAAGGTGAAGTCTGGTTTATGTGCTTCCCAAATTTTCTACAATGATTATCTAATAATTAAGAAAAATAAGATATTCCATTGACAGTCACTCCTTAGATAGAAATATCCATTCAGTCTTTTCTTTTATTGTCTTGGGATAGGAATTATGGCTTATGTGGCTAAAGTTGTTAAGTTTAAGCAGGTCAGGGTCCAGGAGTTTGGTTTTGGAGGGAGTGGCTTCCTACTGCAAGGATCTGTCAGTCAAAGGAAAAAGGTAACCAGTCACTCCTCTTTTAGTTAAGGATATGAATGGTGCTTCTTTCTGGACATTTGTATAAGTAGGGTCTTACAAAAAGACATATATTAGCTAAGAGTTTGTTTAATCATTGTTTATATAAAATATTTAATGAGTTTTTTTAAATCATTGTTTAAATTAAATATGATAATGGCAAGATAAAAGTTAATGTGATATAAGAAACTGAACTAGGAAAAAAAAAGATGGCAGTTGAGTAGGCAGATGCATGGACACCCAGCTCTCACCACCAAATTGGAATACAAATCAACTTAGGAAAAATCGGCATGAAAAACCAACTCTGAACTGCAAGAACAGTTCTCAAAAACCAAGGAGCAAAGAAGAAGCCAAAACAAACCTGGTATGGAGCTCCTGAATCTCACCTGCTTACAGGAACAGAGGGGGAGGGAGTGAGGCTGAGAGCCCAGAGGGGATCTCACACAAGGGAAAAGAGCAGAAACTACTGCACACAGCCATTTGCCTGGCAACCAGGGAGCGAGGTGTGTTGAAAAGACCAGCTTATCTCCCAAGTGGAAAGGAAAGAGAGAGGGACAGACTGTGAGGGGCTAAGGAATGAAGGAGACGACCTAAAAAAGCTGACTCATCCATGCTGGAGGCGGCCATAGCTGGGGGAGGGACTGAACCTTTCACAAAACAGAGCTGAATTGCTTCCAGATCAGAGACCTCCCGACATCTATCCAGCTCCAATCAGTGCAACAAGACATAGCTGAAAACAAGAAGTGGGGAGAAGGAGCAGTAACTCAGGTCTCCATGGAGATCTGAGATACACCTTCCCCTACTGAAGCTGAGAAAACACCCTGCCCCCAGTTAGATTAGTTGACTAAAGAGGCCTTCAGAGTCTCAGGTTACACCTATCGCATTCCTGGATACAGTTTCAAGGAGGCCCCCTGCTGAGATCAGTTAACAAGACTATCACCTGTTAAGAAAACAAACAAATCAAGACTTCAAAGCTGCCCAAATCCGAAAGTAGATTACAGATAACAGTTGATACCAACCCAAGAAGACCTAGAAATAACACAACTGAAAACTGGAGGCTGACAACATCAAGCCTAGACTCAACCAACCCTACAAATAAAACACCCAAAAACAGATAATGAGAAGACAAAAAAGTGCAATCCAAATGAAATCACAAGAGACACCTTCAGGAGATGAACTGAGTGATATGGAAATAATCAAACTTCCAGATGTGGAGTTCAAAATAATTATTGTAAGGATGCTTAGGGATCTTAGAACAACAATGGATGGTCATTATGAACACCTAAATAAAGAAATAGCAAGTATAAAAAAGAATCAGTCGGAGATGACAAATACAATATCAGAAATAAAGACCACAATGGAAGGAATTAAAAACAGGATAAACAGAGCTGAGGATCAAATCAGCGAGTTGGAGGAAAACTGGAATGAAGTCATGAAAGCAGAGAAGAAAAGAGAAAAGAGACTCAAAAAGTCAGAGGAAACTCTTAGAGAGCTCTGTGACAACATTAAGAGAAATAACATCTGCATCATAGGGGTTCCTGAAAAAGAAGAAAAAGAACAAGGGATAGAAACTTTGTTCAATCATATCATAGCTGAAAACTTCCCTAAATTAGTGCAAGAGAAACTCTCACAAGTCCAAGAAGCACAGAGGACTCCATTAAAAAGAAACCCAAAGAAACCTACACCAAGACACATCATAATTAGAAGACCAAAGCTAAGCATTAAAGAGAAAATATTAAAAGCTGCAAGAGAAAAAAAAGTTATCACCTACAAAGGAGCCCCCATAAGGATGACATTCGACTTCTCAACAGAAACACTTGAGGCCAGAAGGAAATGGCAAGAAATATTCAAAGTAATGCAAAACAAGAACCTACAACCAAGATGACTTTATCCAGCAAGGCTATCATTTAAAATCAAAGGAGAAATAAAATGCTTCCCAAACAAAAAACAACTCAAGGAATTCATTACAACTAAACCAATGCTGCAGGAAATGTTAAGGGGACTGTTGTAAACAGATCAAAGTGGGAAAAGAATAGAGCAAAAAGGAATACACCTTTAAAGAAGAAAATGGCAATAAACAACTACATATCAATAATAACCTTAAATGTAAATGGAATAAATGATCCAATCAAAAGGCATAGAGTAGCTGCATGGATAAGAAAACAGGACCCATGCATATCCTGTCTACAAGAGACACACCTTAGAACAAAAGATACACATAGATTGAAGGTAAAAGGATGGGAAAAAACATTTCATGCAAATGGAAATAAAAAAAAGCTGGGGTAGCAATACTTATATCAGACAAATTGGACTTTAAAACAAAGGATATAATAAGATAAAGAAGGCCACTACATAATGATAAAGGGAGTAATTCAACAGGAAGATATAACTATTATAAATATCTATGCACCTAATATAGGAGCACCCAAATATATAAAGCAGACTTTGATGGATTTAAAGGGCAAGATCAACAGCAATACTATAATAGTAGGGGATTTCAATACCCCACTAACATCACTAGATAGATCCTCAAGAAAGAAAATTAATAAAGAAACAGCAGACTTATTGGACACACTAGATTAACTCGATTTAATAGATATCTGCAGAACCTTTTACCCTAAAACAGCAGAATATACATTCTTTTCAAGTGCTCATGGTACATTCTCTAGGATAGACCACATGTTAGGGCACAAAAGTGCTCTCAACAAATTTAAGAAGACTGAAATCATATCAAACACTTTCTCTGATCACAACGGCATGAAACTAGAAATGAACCACAACAGAAAAGTTCAAAAATTCTCAAACACATGGAAAGTAAATAGCAGGTTATTAAATAAGGAATGGATTAAGAATGAGATCAAAGAAGAAATAA
This sequence comes from Saccopteryx bilineata, assembly GCF_036850765.1. Taxonomy (NCBI): domain Eukaryota; kingdom Metazoa; phylum Chordata; class Mammalia; order Chiroptera; family Emballonuridae; genus Saccopteryx; species Saccopteryx bilineata. The sequence continues at coordinate 101,624,156 of NC_089502.1, read as the reverse complement.
AAAATTTCTAGAAACAAATGACAATGAACATACAACAACTCAAAATGTATGAGACACAGCGAAAGCAGTACTGAGAGGGAAGTTCGTAGCACTACAGGCACACTTTCAGAAGCTAGAAAAAGCTCAAGTAAACAACTTAACCCTGCATCTAAAAGAACTAGAAAAAGAACAGCAAGTAAAGCCTAAATGTAGTAGAAGGAAGGAAATAATAAAGGTCAGAGCAGAAATAAATGACATAGAGGCTAAAGAAACAATACAGAGGATCAATGAAACTAGGAGCTGGTTCTTTGAAAAGGTAAACAAGATTGATGAACCTTTAACTAGACTCACCAAGAAAAAGAGAGAGAGGACTCAAATAAATAAAATTAGAAATGAGAGAGGAGAAATAACAACTGACACAACAGAAATATAAAATATTGTAAGAAAATACTATGAAGAACTGTATGCCAAAAAACTAGACAATCTAGATGAAATAGACAAATTCCTTTAAACATACAATCTTCCAAAAATCAATATGGAAGAATCAGAAAACCTAAACAGACCGATTACAACAAATGAGATCAGAACAGTTATCAAAAAACTCCCAACAAAGAAAATTCTGGGGCCCGATGGCTTCACAACGGAATTCTACCAAATATTCAAAGAAGAACTAACTCCTATCCTTCTCAAACTATTTCAAACAATTCAAGAGGAAGGAAGACTTCCAAGCTCCTTTTATGAGGCGAGCATAATTCTGATTCCAAAACCAGGCAAAGACAACACAAAGAAAGAAAATTATAGGCCAGTATCTCTGATGAATATAGATGCTAAAATCCTCAACAAAATATAACAAACCGGATCCAACAATATATGGAAAAAATCATACACCATGATCAAGTGGGATTTATTCTGGGGAGGCAAGGCTGGTACAATATTTGTAAATCAATCAATGTGATTCATCACATAAACAAAAAGAAGGAGAAAAACCATATGATAATTTCAATAGATGCAGAAAAAGCATTTGATAAAATCCAGCACCCATTCATGATCAAAACTCTCAGCAAAGTGGGAATACAGGGAACATACCTCAACATGATAAAAGCCATCTATGAGAAACCCACAGCCAACATCATACTCAATGGGCAAAAATTAAAAGCAATACCCTTAAGATCAGGAACAAGGTAGGGGTGTCCCCTTTCACCACTCTTATTTAACATATTCCTGGAAGTCCTAGCCACAGCAATCAGACAAGAAGAAGAAATAAAAGGCATTCAAGTTGGAAAAGAAGAAGTAAAACTATCATTATTTGCAGATGATATGATAGTGTATATGAAAAACCCTAAAGTCTCAGTCAAAAAAGTACTTGACCTGATAAATGAATTCAGCAAGGTGGCAGGATATAAAATTAATACTCAGAAATCAGAGGCATTTTTATACACCAAAAATGAACTGTCAGAAAGAGAAATTAAACCATCCCCTTCACTATTGCAACCAAAAAAAAAAAGTACCTAGGAGTAAATTTAACCAGAGAGATTAAAGACTTGTACTCAGAAAATTATAAAACATTGATAAAAGAAATCATGGAAGACACAAACAAGTGGAATCATATACTATGCTCATGATTAGGAAGAATTAACATTGTTAAAATGTCTATATTACCCAAAGCAATTTATAAATTCAATGCAATATCAATTAAAATACCAATGACATACTTCAAAGATATAAAACACATATTCCAAAAATTTATATGGAACCAAAAAAGAACACGAATAGCCTCAGCAATCTTGAAAAGGAAGAATAAAGTGGGAGGTATCACATTTCCTGATATCAAGTTATACTACAAGGCCATTGTACCCCAAACAGTCTGGTACTGGCATAAGAACAGGCATATAGATCAATGGAACAGAACAGAGAACCCAGAAATAAACCCACAGCTCTATGGACAACTGATATTTGACAAAGGAGGTAAGAACATACAATGAAGTAAATACAGCCTCTTCAACAAATGGTGTTGGGAAAGTTGGACATCTACCTACAAAAAAAAAAAAAAATGAAACTAGACCACCAACTTACACCATACAAAAAAATAAACTCAAAATAGATAAAAGACTTAAATGTAATCCATGAAACCATAAGCATCTTAGAAGAAAACATAGGCAGTAAGCTCTCTGACATCTCTCACAGCAGTATATACATATTTGCCGATTTATCTCCATGGGCAAGTAAAATAAAAGACAGGATAAACAAATGGGACTATATCAAACTAAAAAGCTTTTGCACATGCCAACCTGTGGTGGCGCAGTGGATAAAGCATTGACCTGGAATGCTGAAGTTGCCGGTTCAAAACCCTGGGCTTGCCCAGTCAAGGCACATATGGGAGGTGAAGCTTCCTGCTCCTCCCCCCTTCTCTCTCTCTCTCTCTCTCTCTCCTCTAAAATGAATAAATAAAAATAATTTAAAAAGAAAAATATAAAAAGCTTTTGCACAGCTAAAGACAATAAGAACAGAATAAAAAGACAAACTACACAATGGGAGAATATATTTGACATAGCGTCTGATAAGGGGTTAATAACCAAAATTTATAAAGAACTTGTTAATCTCAACACCAATACAATAAAAAAATGGGCAAAAAAAATGAATAGACATTTTTCCAAAGAGGACATACAGATGGCCAATAGGCATATGAAAAAATGTTCAACATCACTAATCATTAGAGAAATGCAAATTAAAACCACAATGAGATATCACCTCACACCAGTCAAAATGGCGCTCATCAACAAAACAACACAGAATAAGTGCTGGTGAGTAGGTGGACAAAAGGGAACCCTCCTGCACTGCTGGTGGGAATGCAGACTGGTGCAGCCACTGTGGAAAACAGTATGGAGATTCCTTAAAAAACTGAAAGTCGAACTGCTTTTTGACCCAGCTATCCCACTTTTAGGAATATATCCCAAGGATACCATAGAAAGACTCCAAAAGGAGAAATGCACCCCTATGTTTATGGCAGCATTGTTCACAATAGCGAAGATCTGGAAACAGTCCAAATATCTGTCAGTGGACAAGTGGATTATAAAGCTTTGGTACATATATACTATGGAATACTACTCAGCCATTAGAAATGATGACATCAGATCATTTACAACATGGATGGACCATGATAACATTATACTGAGTGAAATAAGTAAATTAGAAAAAACTAAAAATTTTATGATTCCAGACATAGATAGGAGACAAAAATGATACTCAGAGACATGGAGAAGACTGTGTTGGTTATGCGGGGGGCGGGGGGGGGAGGATGGTGAGGGAGGGGGTGGGGGGAGGGGAGGAGCACAGAGAAAACCAGATAAAAGGTGACGGAAGACAATTGGACTTTGGATGATGGGAATGCTACATAATCAAACATCAAAATAACCTGGAGATGTTTTCTCTGAACATATGTATCCTGATTTATCATTGTCACCCTGTTAAAATTAATAATAGAAAGGGAAAAACAGTGTCTGGATAACAAGTACACTGGGGCATGAGACAACTACTCCATTTCCAACCATAAAATTATACTCAACATGCTAACAGAAAGAGAAAATAAAAGGGAATAAGTAACTGTATACAATCTATGAGCTCCTACTGTTTGATGGAAACTATGTAGGCTTCTTACATTGTGACCATCATCTACCACAGGGGTCCCCAAACTTTTTTTTTTAATAATTTTATTTTTTTAATGGGGCGACATCAATAAATCAGGATACATATATTCAAAGACAACAAGTTCAGGTTATCTTGTCGTTCAATTATGTTGCATACCCATCACCCAAAGTCAGATTGTCCTCTGTCACCTTCTATCTAGTTTTCTTTGTGCCCCTCCCCTCCCCCTTTCCATCTCCCTTTCCCCCCTGCCCCCGTAACCACCACACTCTTATCAATGTCTCTTAGTTTCACTTTTATGTCCCACCTACATATGGAATAATGCAGTTCCTGTTTTTTTCTGATTTACTTATTTCGCTTCGTATCATGTTATCAAGATCTCACCATTTTGCTGTAAATGCCCAAACTTTTTACACAGGGGGCTAGTTCACTGTCCCTCAGACCACTGGAGGGATGGACTATAAAAAAACTATGAACAAATCCCTATGCACACTGCACATATTTTATTTTAAAGTAAAAAAACAAAACGGGAACAAATATAATATTTAAAATAAAGAACAAGTAAATTTAAATCAACAAACTGACCAGTATTTCAATGGGAACTATGCTCCTCTCACTGACCACCAATGAAAGAGGTGCCCCTTCCGGAAGTGCGATGGGGGCCGGATAAATGGCCTCAGGGGGCCGCATGCGGCCCGCGGGCCGTAGTTTGGGGACCCCTGATCTACCAGGTATAATGGGTATTATTTCCATCCCCATTTAACAGATGAGGAATCTGAGGCTCAGAAAGAGTGTTACTTGCCCTTGGTTACAGAACTAGTAAGATGCAATTAGAATTTACTGCTGGTGGGAATGTAAATCAGTACAACCATTATGGAAGCAATATGGTGGTTCCTCAAAAATTGAGAATGTAACTACTATCTGACCCAGCAATTTCTCTATTGAGTATCTACCCCTAAAACTCAAAAACATCGGTGCATAAAGACACATGCACCCTCATGTTCATCAGGGCATTATTCAGTGGCCAAGACATGGAAACAACCAAAATGTCCCTCGACAGAGGATTAGATAAAGAAGATGTATATATATGCAATGGAGTACTACTCAATTATAAGAAATGATGACATAGTGATATTTATGACAACATGGATGGATCTTGAGAACATTATACTGAATGAAATAATTAAATCAATAAAACTAAAAACTGTATGATTTCACACATGTGGTCTATAAAAGTGAGACTCATGGACATAGATAGAAGTGAAGTGGTTACTAGGGGAGGGGATGTATGGGAGGGGGATGAAGAGGAAATGGGTGAAGGGTAAAGAGGGACAACTATAAGGTGATGGAAAATGATTTGACTTTGGGTGATGGTTATATAACATAATCAACCATTCAAATGCTAAAGAGATGTTTACTTGAAACCTATATACTCTTACTGATCAATGTCACCCTGTTAAAGTTAATTTTCCAAATAAAATTTAAAATAAAAAGAAGAATTTGGAGCAAGGCCTGATTTCAGTACCAATGTATTTTATACTATACCAAATAAAAAATAAATTGAAAATGACAATCTTTTGCAATTGTTACTTAGGCTCTTTATAGGGCAGTAAAATGTTGGTTATTTGGGCTGACTTTGAATTACACTGCCTGGTTTGAATAGCTGCTTTGCTTCTGAGTAGCTATATGCCCATGGGAAAGTTATTTACCTCATTGCACCTTAATTTCTTTATCTGTCAAATGCTTCCTAAGGCTGATGTAATAATTAAGAGGTATAACATCTGCAAGCATATAATAACTTATACTTGTTATTGTTGCTCACTGTGCAATGCCAATGAGATCTGAGAAACTAGGGGTTACCAGGTTCTGTCATTTACTATTAACGTTATTCTGAGTATGCCTTTTAACCTTTCTGTACCTCAGTTTATTGACCTTTAAAATAAATAAAATGGTTGTATCTACCTCTTAACAGAATTTCTGAGAAGCAATTGGGAATGCATATAAAACTCTTAGAATAGTTGCTGGCACATAGTAAGCACTCAATATTGTAATAATTATTGTTGTTGTTTAAATGGAAGATTCATTGACTGCTTAAACTAATAAGCACTTTGGAGATAATCCAGGTGGCTGAATCACTGGGAATTTTAATTAGGAAATAAATATTGCAGGTCTCTCCAAGTAATCAATTGGGAATAGGGACCCTTCCTCCAACTGTGTAGGTGTAGATGACCTGTCATTTCCCAGACTGTGGCATACTCCCAATTTGTATCACAGTTGGGAGAGTCTTTTGTTTTTCCAGATAAGTAGGATTTTCTTATGCTCATTTTTTCCTAGGTAAACAAATGAAGCACTCATTGTTGCTCTCTGAAGCAATATCAATATTACTCAGTGACTTCCTGATAGATGATCTAGAAATATTAAACTAAGCAAAAGCAACAAAGTAGATTTTATAAAAGTAAGTCACAATCAGAAAGATTTTGCTCTAAAGCAAACAGACAATAATTGAGAACAAATTATAGCCAAGGCTTCATTCAAATGGAATTGAAAGGAGAAAAAGCCTTTAGCTTTGACAAACATTGTAAATTCCACTCCCCCCTACATTATCCTGTTGAGTGACCTTGAACAGAAGATGACAGACAAAAATAAGAATAGGTGCATGTTATCCTTCCAAGTTTAAATGATTGGGGAGGGTTTTTACAAGAAGTGGAGGGGGGCAATATTCTCTATACTATGCAACCATTTTTTCGTAGAGATAAAGTGACAAAGGAGAAAAGGGGCAAAAATCAGACTCCACTGTCAAAGAGAATGCATAAAAAATGAAGAGCTGAAGCCTACTTAGGTTGTATACTTCAGTACACAGAAGAGCAAGTTACACATCTGTAAAAGGAGGTAGCTAGAGTAAGTCCCTTTTTGCCTCAACAATTTCTGTTCCTGGGAGCATTTTCCCCAATTCAAACACTCACAAGCCCCAAAAGCACTAAGCAATACATGTGAACACCTATTGTAGAAGTGTGGCATAGTGGTTATTTGTTTAAGTTCAAGAGCAAAACTGTCTGCTACTTACTAGCTGTAGGCCTTAGGGAAAGTTATTTAATCTCTTTGTGCCCCAGTTCCCTCATCTTTAAAATGAGGATAATAGTATCTACCTCATGGGATTGTAAGAAATACATGACAATACATAAAATATGCTTTGGAGAGAGTTTGGAGTATAGTAAAAGGCTCAATGAATGTTAGCAATTATTAGATACTATTCAGGAATTCTAGCATTGACTACCATTTTAAGTATTTCTCAAGTGTTAATATTTAAAACATTTTTTCTTTTCAGATATAATAATGGTTCTTAAAGTGTTGTCCCTGGCATTCCTGCATCAAAATCCTTATTGAGGATTACTTTAAAATACACATTTCTGATCTAATGAATGAGAGTCTCTGAGTTTGAGGCCCAAGAATCTATATTTTGAACATGCCCTCTGAGAATTACTGCATTTTAATTCTAGTATTATAATATAGAGTTCTTCTAATAATAAAAGTGGTATTGAAGCCCTTCCTGCTAAATTTTAACTTCAGGAACAACACCTAGGACTTCCCAAATTAAGCAATCAAATTTTTTACTATCAGTATGTAAGAATCCTTGATTTGATCTGAATTGAAAGGTTTTGCCCTAAGTTCTTAAGATGAAAAGATAGCTACTAAATTGCAGCTTACAGTTGGCAGCAGCAAAGGACTAACTGTATTCTTTACACTATTCAATAAGTCATAGAGATTACCACTATGTTAGCATCTTCACAAAACTTTTCAAGTTTCTTAGGAGACTATCCCCCATAAAAACGCATCCATGATTTTATATTGGGGACCATATTATTCACTTTAAATGCTATTTAGTTTTAGCCTTACAAGTGGACATTTGTGGTCATTAATCTATCCCATAAAGCAAAAATATATGTGTCTTACACCATAAATGTTTGGGGAAGCAAATATAAATAATACTAATTCTCTGATCAACCACCTTACTTCTACCAGCAGAGAAATCAAATTGCTACAGGTTTATCTTTAACCTATTGGTGAAAATTATTTGAGTTATCCCAGCTCCCTGGCAGATATTAAAACTGTGAATTTTAAGTCAGAAGGCAGTAGACCCAAACATTCAAAGTACCGAAAGAGAGTAATTACAATTCAAGAATACTATATCCATCAAAGTTATCCTTAAAAAATGAAGAAGAAATGAAAACTTTTGCTGACATAGAGAAGCTGACAGAATTTATCACCAGAAAACCTCTACTACAAAAAATACTCAAGGGTGTTATTTGGCCATATACAAAGAATAAAACAAATGAAAACTATAAATAAAAGCTCCAATAAGGTTAAAATAAAAATGAGGATAATCATTGACAACAATTACATAAAAGGAGACAGGATAAAGACCTGCAGCAGCACAGAAGGATAGAGTGCATAAACACTCATAAGAAAAGGACTCTAGCACATATGACAGTTTTTCTTAATAACATAATAGTAACCACCCATGAAAGAGCCACTACTAAAACATATAGCTTTAAAAAAAAGAAGAAAAAAAGTATGAAATACTATCAAACAAAAACAACTGACAGAAATACAAAAGAGGAGAACCAAGTGAGACTCAGAATTAGCAGAAAACAAATCAGAAAATGGTTATGGAATCCCTCAAGCCTTAACAATTACCCTAAATGTAAATGGACAGAACTCACCAATAAACAGGCACAGAGTAGCAGATTGGACCAGAAATTGAAACCCAACAATATTCTGTTTTCCAAAGAAACATCTGAAAGGCAAAGACAAAAGTAGACTCAAAATAAGAGGTTGGAAAACAATTCTCTAAGCAAATAATACCAAAAGAAGAGCAGGTACAGCCATACCTATATCTCACAATGCTGACTTGAAGACGACAAAGGTAACCAGAGACAAAGATGGATATATCATAACAATAAAGGGGACAATAACTTAAGAAGAAATAACAATTCTTAATGTATATGCACCAAATCACAGAGTACCAAAATATATATGGCATCTATTAATAACTGATCTAAAATTAAAACCAGACAATAACACAATCATACTTGGAAAACCCAACAGGCCATTGACAGCTTTAATAGGTCACCCAAACAGAAAATCAATAAAGAGATATCAGCCTTAAATGACATACTGGACTAAATGGACATAATAGACATTTACAGAACTTTTCATCCCAAAATGTTGGATTATACATGCTTTCCCAGTATGCATGGCACAATCTCAAGGATAGACCATTCATTGGGCTACAAAACCAGCATCAACAAATAAGGAAGGTTGAAATCATACTAAGCATGTTTTCTGACCGTAAGGCTTTGAAATTAGAATTCAACTGCAAAATGTAAGTAAAGAAACCCACAAAAAATGTGGTAATTAGACAATATACTTTTAAAAAATGATTGGGTCAAAGAAAAAAATAAAAGCAGAGATAAAAGGACATATATAGACAAATGAAAACGACTACAGAACATATCAAAATATCTGGGAAACAGTAAAAGAAATAATAAGAGGGAGTTTATATTATTACAAGATTATGCCAAGAAACAAAAGATATCTCAAATAAACAATCTAAAACCACATCTTAAGGAACTAGGAAAAAAAGAACAAAGGCAACCCAAAGTCAGCAGATGCAAGAAAATAGTAAAAATTAGAGCAGGACTAAATAAAATAGAGACCAAACATCTATACAAAACATTAATACAAGAGCTAGTTCTTTGAAAAAATAAATAAAATTGACAGACCACTTGCTAGAAACACTAAATAAAAATAGGAAAGACTCATATAAATAAAATCCAAAATTAAAGAGGAGAAATGACCACAGATATCATGGTATACTAAGGATCATAGTAGAATACTATGAAAGATTATATGCCACCAAACTCAACAATCTAGAGAAAATGGATACATTCCTAGAATGATACAATCTTCCTAGACTGAGTCATGAAGAAGTGCAAAACTTAAATAGACCTATAATTAGGAAGAAAATAGCAACAACTATCAAATACTTACAAAAAACAAAAGTCCAGGACCAGATGACTACACTAATGAATTCTACCAAACATTCAAAGAAGATTTGGTACCTATCCTTCTCAAAGACTTCCAAAAAAATAAAAGAAGAAACAATACTCTCCAACAGATTTTATGAGGCCAACATAACCCTCATACCAAAACCTGTCAAGGACAACACATAAAAAGAAAACTACAGACCAATATCTCTAAAGAATACAGATGCAAAAATCCTAAACAACATACTAATAAACCGAATACAACAACACATTAAAAAATTAATACATCATGATCAAGGGGGATTCATTCCAGAAGCACAAGGATGGTTCAACATATGGAAATCATCAATGTAATACACCACATCAACAAAACAAAGAGCAAAAATCTTATGATCCAATCAATAGATGCAAAAAAAGGCATTTAATAAGATATAACATTCCTTTATATTTAAAACACTCAATAAAATCTGAATTGAAGGAAAGTATCTCAACATAATAAAAGTCTTATATGATAAACCATCAGCTAATATACTAAATGGTGAAAGAAGAAAGGTTTTTCCATTAAAATCAGAAACAAGACAAGGCTGCCCACTATCCCCACTCTTATTCAACATAGTTCTGAAAGTTTTAGAAAGAGCAATCAGGAAAAAAAAAAAAGGAAACAAAAGACATCCATATCAGGAAAGGAGAAGTAAAGGTATCACTTTTTGCAGATGACATGACCCTATATATAAAAAACCCCAAAGACTCCACCAAAAAACTATTTGAAAAAACAAACCAATATAGTAATGTCACAGAACACACAATCAATATACAAAAGTCTATTGCTTTCCTATACACCAAAAACAAAACTTAAGAAAATGAACTTAAAAATATAATTACTTTCACAATTGCACAAAAATAAAGTACCTAGGAATAAGCATAACAAAAGATGTGAAGGATCTATGTACTGAAAACTACACACCATTACTGAAAGAAATTAAGAGAGACACAATAAAATAAAAAAAATGTTCCATGTTCATGGATTGCAAGAATCAAAATCGTTAAAATGGCCATATTACCGAAAGCAATATACAAATTTAATGCAATCCCCATCATAAACCCAATATCATTTTTTTGAAGAAATAGAACAAAAAATCACCAGGTTTGTATGGAATCATAAAGAATCCCAGAATAGCTAAAGCAATTCTTAAAAAAAAACAATGAACCCAGAGGTCTCATACCACCTTACTTTAATTTATACTATAGAGACATGATAATCAAAACAGCATGGTATTGGAAGAAAAAACAGACAGACCAATGGAATAGAATTGAGAGTGCTAAAATAAATCCACATATATATGGAAAAATACTCTTTGACAAAGGAGGCAAAAATACACAATGTTAAAAAGAAAGCCTCTTCACTAAATGGTACTAGGAGAATTGAAAACCTATATGCAAAAAAAAAAAAAAATGAAACTTGACACATCTTGTTCCCCTGCACAAAAATAAATACAAAACAGATCAAACACCTAATTATAAGAGCTGAAACAATAAATTACATATAAGAAAATATAGGTATTAAATTCATGGATCTTAGACATAGAAAAAAATTTATAAATTTGACCCCAAAAGCAAGTAAAATAAAGGCAAAAATAAATGAATAGGTCTATATCAAACTAAAAGGTTTCTGCACAGAAAAAAAAATGTCAGCAAAACAAATAGCCAACTAAATGGGAGATCATATTTGCAAACAAGAGCTCTAATAAGGGGTTAATATCCAAAATATATAAAGAAATCACAAAGCTCAGGAACAAACAAGGAAATAATCCAATTACAAAATAGGGAGAGGATCTGAACAGACACTTCTCCCAAGAGGACATACAAATGACCAACAGGTATATGAAAAGATGATCATCTTCACTAGCTATTTGAGAAATGCAAATCAAAACTACAATGTGATACTACCTAACACCTGTTAGATTGGCTATTATCAACAAGACAGGTAATAACAAGTGTTGGAGAGTCTGTGGAGAAAAAGGATCTCTCATTCACTGCTGGTGGGAATGAAAATTAGTACAAACATTGTGGAAGAATGTATGGTGGTTTCTCAAAAAACTACGAATAGAACTACCATATGACCCAGCAATTCTCATACTGGGTATTGACCTTCAAAACACAAAAACATTGAGACATAAAGACACATGCACCTCCATGTTCATTGCAGCATTATTTACAGTGGCCAAGATGTGGAAGCTACCAAATATCCCTAAATAGAAGACTGGATAATGAAGATGTGGTATGTATATACAATGAAACACTTTTCAGCTATAAGAAATAATGACATATGGTCATTTACGACAACATGGATGGACCTTGAGAACATTATACTGAGTGAAATAAGTAAATCAGAGAAAGCAAAGAACTGTATGATTTTACACATAGGTGGGATAAAACTGAGAGTCATGGACATACATAAAAATGAAGTGGTTATCAGGGGAAAGGGGATGTAGGGTACAGGAATGTGGGGCAGTGGCAGAGGAAATGCTGTTAGGAGGGACAAATGCAGTGTGTCCATAAAGTCATGGTGCACTTTTGACCTGTCACAGGAAAGTAACAAAAGACGATAGAAATGTGAAATCTGCACCAAATAAAAGGAAAACTCTCCCAGTTTCATACCTATTCAATGCAGTTTGATGTGGGTTCATGCACAGATTCTTTAGGGCTCCTTAGGTAGCTATCCCGTATAGCCTCTACAGACTCATCACTGACTGATGGCCTATCAGAACGGGGTTTCTCCACCAAACTGCCGGTTTCCTTCAACTGCTTATCCCACCGAGTAATGTTATTCCTATGTGGTGGCGCTTTGTTATAAATGCACCAATATTCACGTTGCACTTTGGTCACAGATTCGAATTTAGTGGGCCACAGAAAACACTGAACTTTCCTCTGTACCATCCACATCTCGACTGGCATGGCCATGGGCTGCTCCGCTGTATACACGGTGTTACGTCATCATCTGTGCATGTGCACATGCTGCACATCATCCTACAGAAACTGGGAGGGTTTTCCTTTTATTTGATGAGATTTCATATTTGTATCGTCTTTTTTTTTTTGCTTTCTTGTGACTGGTCAAAAGTGCACCATGACTTTACGGACACACTGTATAAGGGGACAGAAAATGATTTGACTATGGGTGATGGGTAATCAACCATTCAAATGCTATAGAAATGTTTACCTGAAACCTATGTACTTTTATTGATCAATGTAACTCTGTTAAATTTAATTTCCTAAATAAAATTTAAAAAAAGAAAAAAGAGATTATAGATTAATTCATCAGTTGATGGCCTTGAGTTTTTTCTACATTTCTACTATTATGAATTATCCTGTAATGAATGTTCATGTGAACATATATTTTCAGTCATCTTGTGTATATACCTATAAGAGGTAATGTTGAATCATATGGTAACTATGTTTAACATTTTGTGAAACTGCTAAATTATTTTCCTGTGTATGTGCCATCTCACTGTCCAGCAATGCACAAGTGAGGGTTTCAATTTTTCCACATCCTCACTAATACTTGTTATTGTCTGTTTTATTTTAATATTTGTAGAAATGAAGTGGTATTTCATTGTGGTTTTGGGTGCATTTTCCTAATGACTAAAGATACTGAACATCTTTACATGCGCTTATCAGTAACTTGCATATTTTATTTAGATAAATATCTATTCAAGTCATTTGCCCAGTTTTTAATGGCTTGTTTCTTATTTTTTATTTGTAAAAGTTCTTTATACATTCTAGATGTTAGTATCTTTTTAAAGTAACTGTAATTTATTGTGTTAACATGGATTCAAGTGTCTCACTCAAAATAACACCCTCACCTCCCAGCCATGTACCCCATTACACTCCTTTTGTCCCCATTTCATAAGTCCCTCCCCCCTTCCCTCTGGGATTTGCTGTCCTGTTATCTGTATCTATGAGTTATGTATATATAATTTCACTAATCCCTTCACTTTCTCTGATTCAAACTCCTCATCCTCCTTTCCTCTGACAGCTGTCCCTCTGCTCCCTGTGACCCTGCCTCTGCCTCTATTCTGTTCCTCAGTTCACCTTGTTTATTAGATTCACATATAAGTGAGATCATATGATATTTTCCTTTCTCTGCCTGGCTTATTTCACTTAGCATAATAATCTCCAGGTCCATCCATGCCATTACAAAAGGTAAGATTTCCTTCTTTTTCACAGCCACATAGTATTCCTTTGTGTAAATATACCACAGCTTTTCAATCCACTTATCCACTGATGGACACTTGGGCTGTTTCCAGATCTTGGCTATTGTAAACAATGCTGCAATAAACATGGGGGTGCATCTCTTCTTTTGAATCAGTGTTTTAATATTCTTAGAGTATATTCCTAAAAGTGAGATAGCTTGGTTAAAAGGCAGTTCCATTTTTAGTATTTTGAGGAAATACTATACTGTTTTCCACAGTGGCTGCACAAGTTTGCATTCCCACCAGCAGTACAGGAGGGTTCCCTTTTCTCTAAAACCTCATCAGCACTTATGAGTTGATTTGTTAATGAGAACCATTCTGGCAGGTGTGAGGTGGTATCTCATTGTGGTTTTAATTTGTATTTCTCTGATGATTAGTGACATTGAACATTTTTTCATATCCTATTGGCCATCTGGATGTCCTTTTTAGAGAAGTGTCTATTCAGTTTTCTTGCCCATTTTAAATTTGGATTGTTTATCTTTCTGGTGTTGAGTTTTAGATGTTCTTTATAATTTTGGTTATTAACCCGTTATCAGGCATACCAACAAATATATTCTCCCTTTGTGTGGGTTGTCTTTTTATTTTGTTCATGGTGTATTTTGCTGTCTAAAAGCCTTTTAGTTTGATATATTTCCATTTGTTCATCCTGTCCTTTATTTCACTTGCCTGTGGAGATATATCAGCAAAAATATTGCTACGAGTGATATTAGAGTTTACTGCCTATTTTTTCTTCCAATATGTTTATGGTTTTATGATTTATATTTAAGTCTTATATCCATTTAGAGTTTATTTTTGTAAATGGTGTAAGTTGGTGGTCTACTTTCATTTTTTTGCATGTACCTGACCAATTGTCCCAACACCATTTATTATTTTATTTTATTTTGTATTTTTCTGAAGCTGCAAACGGGGAGAGACAGTCAGACAGACTACCGCATGCACCTGACTGGGATCCACCTGGCACGCCCACCAGGGGGCGTCGCTCGTTGTGACCAGAGCCACTCCAGCGCCTGGGGCAGAGGCCAAGGAGCCATTCCCAGCGCCTGGGCCATCTTTGCTCCAATGGAGCCTCGGCTGTGGGAGGGGAAGAGAGAGACAGAGAGGAAAGAGAGGGGGAGGGGTGGAGAAGCAGATGGGCGCTTCTCCTATGTGCCCTGGCCGGGAATCGAACCCGGGACTTCCGCACGCCAGGCCGACGCTCTACCATCGAGCCAACCGACCAGGGCCCCAACACCATTTATTAAAGAGTGCCTTTACTCCATTCTTTAATTTAACTCCCTTGTCAAATATCAATTGACCATAAAGGCTTGGGCTTATTTCTCGGTTCTCTGTTCTGTTCCATTAACCTGTATGCCTTTTCTTATTTCAGTAGCAAGTTGTTCTGATTATAATGATCTTGTAGTTTAACTTGATATGAGGAAGTGTGATACCTCCCACTTTATTCTTCATTTTCAAGATTCCTGATGCTATTTGGGTTCTTTTTTAGTTCCATATAAATTTTTTGGAATTTTTAAAAATATTTTTGAAGTATCAATTGCTATTTTAATAGGAATTCCAATGAATCTATAGATTGCTTTTGGTAGTATAGACATTTTAATGATGTTTATTCTGCCTTTCTACCTATCCATGAATACTATATATGCTTTCATTTGTTTGTATCCTCCTTGGAAGGGGATTGTTTCCTTAATTTCTCTTGCTGAGAGTTTATTGTTGATGTATAAAAATGCCATTGATTTCTGAATATTATTTTTATATCTTGTCACTTTTCTGAATTTATTTGTCAGGTCTAGTAGATTTTTTTCAGAGACAGAGAGAGAGTCAGAGAGAGGGATAGATTGGAACAGACAGACAAGAATAGGGAGAGATAGGAAGCATCAATCATCAGTTTTTCGTTGTGACACCTTAGCTGTTCAATGATTGCTTTCTCATATGTGCCTTGATCGTGGGCCTTCAGCAGACTGAGCAACCCCTCACTCGAGCCAGCGACCTTGGGTCCAACCTGGTGAGCTTTGCTCAAACCAGATGAGCCCACGTTCAAGCTGGCAACCTCGGGGTCTCGAACCTGGATCTTCCGCATCCCAGTCCAATGCTCCATCCACTGCACCATCGCCTGGTCAGGCAGGTCTAGTACATTTTTGACTGGGACTTCAGGGTTTTCTATGTACAGTATCATATCATCAGCAAATAATAATAGTTACTTCTTCTTTTCCAATTTGGATGGTTTTTTTTCTTGTTCTCTGATTGCTGTGGCTAAGACTTCCAGAATTATGTTGAATAAGAGTGGTACCCATGAATAAAAGGGGTACGTATGTCTTTCTCCTGATTTTAAGGGGATTGCTTTTGACTTTTGCCCATTGAGTATGATGTTGGCTGTGGATTTGTCATAGATGGCCTTTATTATGTTGAGGTATGTTCCCTGTATTCCCACTTTGCTGAGAGTTTTGATCATAAATGGGTGCTAAATTTAATCAAATGCTTTTTCTGCACCTATTGATACAATCATGTGATTTTTATCTTCTATTTTGTTTATGTGATGAATTACATTGTTATTTGTGAATATTGTACCAGCCTTGCCCCCTAGAATAAATGCCACTTGATCATGATGTATGATCGTTTTGATATATTGCTGGATCTGGTTTGCTAATATTTTGTAGTGAACTTTAGAATCCATGTTTATCAGGGATAGTGGCCTATAGTTTTCTTTCACTGTAGTGTCTTTACCTGGTTTTGGAATGAGGATAATGCTTTTCTCATAAAAGGAGCTTGGAAGTCATTCTTCTTCTTGAAATAGCTTGAGAAGGATAGGTGTTAATTCTTCTTTAAATGTTTGGTAAAATTTGCCTGTGAAGAGATCTGGTACAGTACTTTGGTTTGCTGAAAGTTTTTTGATAACTCTTTCCATTTCATTTGTTGTAATTGGTCTATTTAAGTTTTCTGATTCTTCGCGATTGAGTTGTGGAAGATTGCATGTTTCTAGAAATTTATCCATTTCACCTAGGTTGTCCAATTTATTGGCATATAGATCTTCATAGTATTTTCCTACAATCCTTTCTATTTCGTGGTGTCAATTGTTACCTCTCTATTTTCATTTTTAATTTTATTTACTTGAGTCCTCTCTCCTTTTTTCTTGATAAGTCTGGTTAAAAGTTCATCAATTATGCTTACTCTTTCAAAGAACCAGCTCTTGGTTTCATTGATGTTTTCTATTGTTTTTGTTTTATGTTTTGTTTTAGCCTCTATATTATTTATTTCCACTCTGATCTTTATTATTTCCTTCCTTCTACATCCTCTGGGCTTTATTAATGTTCTTTCTCTAGTTATTTTAGGTGCAGGGTTAAGTTGTTTATTTGAGCTTTTTCTTGCTTCTTAAGGTATGCATGTAATGCTATGAACTTTCCTCTCAGGACTGATTTTGCTGTGTCCCATAGATTTTGAGTTGTTGCATATTCATTTTCATTTGTTTCAAGAAAAAATTTTTATTTCTCCCTTGATCTCATTGTTTACCCACTTATTATTTAATAACATGCTATTTAGCTTCCAAGTGTTTAAATGTTTTTCGAGTTTTTGGGTTTTTTTTGTATTTTTCTGAAGTTGGAAACGGGGAGGCAGTCAGACAGACTCCCGCATGCACCTGACCGGGATCCACCCAGCATGCCCACCAGGGGGCGATGCTCTGCCCATCTAGGGCGTCACTCTGCTGCAACCAGAGCCATTCTAGCGCCTGAGGCAGAGGCCACAGAGCCGTCCTCAGTGCCCAGGCAAACTTTGCTCCAATGGAGCCTTGGCTGCAGGAGGGGAAGAGAGAGACAGAGAGGAAGGAGAGGGGGAGGGGTGGAGAAGCAGACGGTGCTTCTCCTGTGTGCCCTGGCCAGGAATCGAACCTGAGACTCCTGCACACCAGGCCAACACTCTACCACTGAGCCAACCAGCCAGGGTCTCGGGTTTTTTTTATTTTAGTTTATTTCTAGTGTGATGCCACTGTGATCAGAAAAAATACTTCTTATGATTACAATCTTTTAAAGTTTATTGAGACTTGTTTTGTGTCCTAACATGTGGTCAATCCTAGAGAATGTATTATGAGGATTTGAGAAGAATGTATATTCTACTGGTTTGGGGTAAAAGGTTCTGAAGATGACTATTAAATCCAGTTGATCTAGTGTGTCATTTTAGACCAATGATTCTTTGTTAATTTTCAGCCTACAGGATCTACCCATTGATTTTAGTGGGGTATTAAAATCCCCTACAATTATAGTATTGCTGTTGATCTCGCCCTTTATGTTCACCAAACTCTGCTTTATATATTTAGGTGCTTCTATGTTAGGTGCATAAATATTTACAATGGTTATATACTCCTGTTAGATTGCTCCATTTATCATTATGTAGTGACCTTCTTTATCCCTTACTATAGCCTTTGCTTTAAGGTCTATTTTGTCAGCCTGACCTGTGGTGGCGCAGCGGATGAAGCGTTGACCTGGAATGCTGAGGTCACCAGTTTTAAACCCTGGGCTTGCCTGGTCAAGGCACATATGGGAGTTGATGCTTCCAGCTCCTCCCCCTGTTCTTTCTATTTCTTTCCTCTCCCTCTGATGAAAATGAATAAATAAAATTCAAAAAAAACCCAAATTATTTTTTAAGTCTATTTTGTCAGATATAAGTATTGTTACCCAAGGTATTTTTTTTTCATTTCCATTTGCATGAAATAATTTTATCCACCACTTCACTTTCAGTCTGTGCGTATCTTTTGTTCTGAGGTGGATCTCTCATAGACAGCATATGTACAGGTCCTTTTTTCTTATCCATGCAGCTAACATATCTTTTGCTTGAAACATTTAATCCATTTACACTTAAGGTTATTATTGATATATACTTATTTATTGCCATTTTATGTTTTAAATCTACCATCTTCTTTCTCTCAATTTCTTTTTTTTTCTTTGCTCTTTTTGTAGCAGATCCCTTAAGATTTCTTATAGAGCTGGTTTGGTTGTAATGAAGTTTTTGTTTTTTTGTTTGTTTTTTTTGTTTTTGTCTGGAAAGATTTTTATTTCTCCTTCAATTTTAAATGATAGCCTTGCTGGATAAAGTAATCTTGGTTCTTGTTTTGCATCACTTTGAATATTTCTTGACAATTTCTTCTGGCCTTAAATGTTTCTGTTGAGGAAATCACATGTCATCCTTATGGGGGTTCCTCTGTAGGTAATTAACTGCTTTTCCCTTTCCTTGTCTCTTAATTTTGGCATTTTAATTATGATGTATCTGATATATCTTGGTGTAGGCCTCCTTGGGACGCTCTATGCTTCTTGAACTAGTATGACTTCTTTCCTTCATCATTTTAGGAACATTTTCAGCTATGATTTCTTTAAACATGTTTTCTATCCCTTGTTCTTTCTCTTCTCCTTCAGGAACTCCTACTATGCAGATGTTGTTTTTCTTCATGCTGTCACAGAGGTCTCTTAGATTTTTCTTAGTATTTTTTACCCTTTTTTTGTTTTTCTGCTCTGCTTCTGTGCTTTTCTTTATCTTGTCCTCTAAATCACTTATTTGATCATGTGCTTCATCCAGCCTGCTGTTGACTCCTTCTACTGCAGTCTTCACTTATGATATTGTACCTGTCATTTCTGACTGGTTCTTTTTTATGATTTCAATGTCTTTTTTGATTCTTGTTATCTCTTTATATAGTTATTCATTATGACCATTCAGTGTTGCTCTACAATCCTAGAACATCCTAAAAATCATTATTTTAAACTGCTTCTGGTAGTTCAGTTACTTCTATTTTATTTTGTTCTTTTTCTAGGGATTTCTATTTTTTTATAACTTTGTTTTAATAGGGCGACATCAATAAATCAGGATACATATATTCAAAGATAACAACTCCAGGTTATCTTGTTGTTCACTTATGTTGCATACCCATCACCCAAAGTCAGATTGTCCTCTGTCACCTTCTATCTAGTTTTCTTTGTGCCCCTCCCACTCCCCCTTTCCCTCTCCCTCTCCCCCTCCCCCCATAACCACCACACTCTTATCAATGTCTCTTAGTTTCACTTTTATGTCCCACCTACGTATGGAATAATGCAGTTCCTGGTTTTTTCTGATTTACTTATTTCATTTTGTATATTGTTATCAAGATCCCACCATTTTGCTGTAAATGATCCAATGTCATCATTTCTTATGGCTGAGTAGTATTCCATAGTGTATATGTGCCACATCTTCTTTATCCAGTCATCTATTGATGGGCTTTTTGGTTGTTTCCATGTCCTGGCCACTGTGAACAATGCTGCAATGAACATGAGGCTACATGTGTCTTAACATATCAATGTTTCTGAGTTTTGGGGGCATATACCCAGTAGAGGGATTGCTGGGTCATAAGGTAGTTCTATTTTCAGTTTTTTGAGGAACCATCATACTTTCTTCCATAATGGTTGTACTACTTTACATTCCCACCAACAGTGTATGAGGGTTCCTTTTTCTCCTCAGCCTCTCCAACATTTGCTATTACTTGTCTTGTTAATAATAGCTAATCTAACAGGTGTGAGGTGGTATCTCATTGCAGTTTTGATTTGCATTTCTCTAATAACTAAAGAAGATGAGCATCTTTTCATATATCTGTTGGCCATTTGTACTTCCTCCTGGGAGAAGTGTCTGTTCATGTCCTCTTCTCATTTTTTTATTGGATTGTTTGTTTGTTTGTTGTTGAGTTTTATGAGTTCTTTGTATATTTTGGATATTAGGCCCTTATCTGAGCTGTTGTTTGAAAATATCATTTCCCATTTAGTTGGCTTTCTGTTTATTTTGTTATCAGTTTCTCTTGCTGAGCAAAAACTTCTTAGTCTGATGTAGTCCCATTCATTAATTTTTGTCTTCACTTCTCTTGCCATTGGAGTCAAATTCATAAAATGCTCTTTAAAACCCAGGTCCATGAGTTTAGAACCTATGTCTTCTTCTATGTACTTAATTGTTTCAGGTCTTATGTTTAGATCTTTGATCCATTTTGAGTTAATTTTTGTACAGGGGGACAGACTGTAGTCCAGTTTCATTCTTTTGCATGTGGCTTTCCAGTTTTAGGGATTTCTATTGATGATTCATTTGGGTTGTATTTTTTTTTCTGCCCAATTTTTCTGTGTATTAGGTAGTGCTGTCTGACTTTAAAATTTTTGTGGTATCTTTATGAGGAAGATGGGCTCGATGCTACTGACCTCTAGGCCACCTGATTTCCTTGCTCTAAGGATGCTTTTTGAGGGTACTATTATCCCTCTTGTTGTATGTGTGTATTAGATGAAGTTGGTCCTTTCATGGGTGTGATTATCCCTTCAGGATATCTGGCTCTATAGGTCAACCTTGATCATGTGTATTAGACACTGTGCAATGTCTGTCTTGTTGGGTGTATTTATTCTCCACTGTGTCTGGTGTCTGCTGGATTCCTCTTTTGTGCATACTGTTTGTGTAGTTAGCTGAGTCTAGGGATGGTGTTGTTTGCCACCCGGTATTTGTTGTGTTAGTTCTAGGTCTTCTTGTGTTGGTGTCAGGTGTTGTTTTTAACTTCCCTTGGGCTACCTGTCTGGAGATACCGCTCTGTTTGTGTCTGCATTTCCTGTGCCTGAGTAGTGTGGGAGGGGCCAGCCTGTGTATATGGATCATCTTCCTCCTGCTTAGAGATGACAGCAGCTTCATAAAAGCCCCAAGCTCTGTAAGATTTGTCTTCACTTTTCAGCTGCCCCTCCTCCTCTTGCAGCTGCCTAGTCTTCCCACAGAGTCTTCTGTAGTAAGATTGTAGTGTGGGCTCAGTCTGGCCTTGCCCAACCAACCCCTCTACAGGCTGCAAGATTGATGGGTTTGGGCAGCTGAGGTTGGAAATACAATGGTAGTAGGTCTCCCTACTTCAGGGGTCTCTTAGTTAGGAGCTCAGTATAAGGAAAGTGGCCCCTACTCCAGCTCCTAATCCCTCAGCCACTGCTGAATACTCAAATTTTATTTCTCCCCAGCAAGGTGAGCAGCAGGTTCATATTGAATGAGTACAACAGTCTCCTCTGCAGAAGTTCTTACAGCTGGTGAGACTGTGAGACTCTGGTTTCAGAGAGAAAGACTGAGAGAGTCCTCTCCTTAGGCTGACTGTGCCCCCCCCAGAAAGTGACTAAGCCCCTTGACCAGACCCAACAATAGGTTCGCAGGGACCCACACTTTAAATGTACATGCTCCAAGCCTCTCTCCTTTCCCACTGTGGAATCAAGCCCAGCTGGGCAGGATATCCAGCACCTGGGCTTGCTGAATACAAAATTCTACCCTATCCAATGCACATGATCCACTGTGCCAGTGCTGATCACAGAAAGTGGAACTTGCCTCAGGTGGGCTAGGTGTGAGGAGCCCTTCCTTAGGATGCTGCACTAGCAAGGGATGTTAGGTCCTGAACCTATGCTCTCTGTAGCTGGCCTCTAGATTTGCCAACCCTGGGCCTCCCTGAAGGAAACCTGGTGCAGACAAGTGGGAGACCCTGCCTGTGACTGGCCCTCAGCAACCTTGTTGGAGCTACAAGCAATCCAGTGTTTTTTGGCTGCCTCTGCTGGGCCCAGGTGCACATGGAAATACCAAGCTGCACACCTAGGCTGGCTTTTATTGACACCGGGCCTGGGGGAAGGTGTGCTTAAAATACCAAGGTTCCCTGACTTCTGCCTCCTTCAGCCTCAGTCTGCTGGCTACTTGGTGGGCTCAGCCACTCAAAAAAAAACTGGTAAATTCTAGAGTCTTTGGCAATTCAGGAATTAGGAAGGGTGGTAGGTGTGGCTGGGCCCCTGGTGTCAGTCTGTGCAGACTTTTTTCCCAGACCTCAGTAGGGTGTGGCCCCAGGATTCTGATGAGTGTGGTCTCTGAGACCCAGAGATGTGGACAGTTTTTAATGAGTCTCACGTGAAGCAGAAGCACCAGTCATAGACTTGGGAGCATGCCCAGGGTGGGGAAGTAGCTCTGGAGTCAATGCCAAAAAACTGAGTCACTGACTGGCCCCCTGCTTCCTGGCTTCTTAAAAAGACCCAATCTCATGGGTGGGGCAGGACAGACTCCTGAGGGTGGGGAAGTTATTTTTTTCCAGGCTGATGTCGCTCAAAGGGGTCTGCTCCATCCAAGAAAGATGGCGGCTGTGGTATTGGAGTATCACTCAGCACAGGGGTTCCAGTGGCTGTCCCCTATGGTGTCTCTCCCTGGGCTACCAACTTCATAACCTCCTCATGCAACTCCAGTCCTCTCACTTCTCTCCTACTGGAGCCCCGGCTAAGTGGCTCTGAATGAGATTTTCTGCACTAGCCCTTTAAGACAGACAGAGCCTGCATCTCTGAGAGTTCCAATCCCTTTCTCAGACAGAAACCTCAGCTCTTTTTCACAGGCAAATGATGTGTGGGTGCCTATTCTAGCCTCTGGTTCTCTAGGCTGAGGGACACAACCTGGAGCTGAAGGCCCTCCCCTCTCAGGGTGAACTTCTCCACAGTGAGAGTCCCACTGGACCCTTCGTCACCACTTGCTCCTGGAAGTGGGGCAGCACTTTCCGTGTCTCCGCCTTTTCTACCAGTTTTGGTGTGGTTTCTTCTGTGATTCTTGTGTATAGACTCCTCTTTGTTTAGTCCAAAGTTGATTTTTCAAGATGATTGTTCTTAGATTAAGTTGTGATCCAATTTGGTTCTGGGAGGTGGCAGTTGGAACATCTGCCTACTCTGCCGCCATCTTGGAATCCCCTTGAATGTTTGTATCTTTATCAGATATATGATTTGCAAATATTTTATCGAATTCTGTGAGTTGCTTCTTAACTTTCTGGATGGTGTCCTTTGAAACACAAAAGTTTTTAATTTGGAAGAAATTCAATTTATCTATTTTTATCTTCTGTTGCTTTTGTTTCTGGTATTATCTAAAAACAATAAATTATCCAAGGTTATAAAGACTTACACCTATGTTTTTCTAAGGTTTTTTATAGTTTTAGCTGTAACATTTAGGTGTTTAATTAACTCTAGTTAATTTATGCATATGGTATGAGGTAAAGGTCTAACTTCATTTTTACATAGTGATCCAATTGTCATAGCACCAATTGTTGAAAAGACTAATCTTTTCCTATTTAATACTATTGGCACCCTCATCAAAGATTGAACTTAAATATAAGGGTTTATTTCTAGACTGCCAGTTTTTTTCTATTGATCCATGTCTGTTGTTATTCTAAGACAATATTGTCTTGATAACTGTAGTTTTGTGTAAGTTCCATAATTGGGTAATGTGATTCTCCAAATATTTTCTTCTTTACCAAGGTTATGTGGGCTCTTCTGGGCCACTGTATTTCCATATTAATTTTCAAAACAGATTTTCAGTTTATGAAAACATACTAGCCAAGTTTTTTTGTTTAGTTGTTTTGTTTCAATTAATGCATTGAATCTGAAAATAAGTTTAATTAGTATTGTCATGTTAACATTATTATAAAGTTTCTGATCTATAAACATGGGGCATCTTTCTATTTATTTAGAAATTATTTAATTTATTCAACAAAGGTTATCATTTGTCAGCATATGTCTTACTTTATAAAATTATTCTTAAATTTTTTATTCTCTTGATTGCTATTATAAAAAGTTTTTTTGTTTTTGTTTTGTATTTTTCTGAAGCTGGAAACGGGGAGAAACAGTCAGACAGACTCCCGCATGTGCCCGACTGGGATCCACCCAGCACGCCCACCAGGGGCAACGCTCTGCCCACCAGGGGGCAATGCTCTGCCCCTCCAGGGCATCGCTCTGCCACGACCAGAGCCACTCTAGCGCCTGGGGCAGAGGCCAAGGAGCCATCCCCAGCACCCGGGCCATCTTTGCTCCAATGGAGCCTTGGCTGCGGGAGGGGAAGAGAGAGACAGAGAGGAAGGAGGGGGTGGGGGTAGAGAAGCAAATGGGCGCTTCTCCTATGTGGCCTGGCCGGGAATCGAACCCAGGTCCCCCACACGCCAGGCCGACGCTCTACCGCTGAGCCAACTGGCCAGGGTCCTATAAAAAGTTTTTTAAAATTTTTATTTAGAAAATTAACAGGATGATATTGATCAATAAGAGTACATAGGTTTCAGGTAAACATTCCTATGGCATTTGAATGGTTGATTTTGTTGTATGCCCATTACCCAAAGTCAAATTATTTTATGTCCCCTTATATTTGTTCCTCTTTATATCCTTTCCCCCACCTCTTCCCCACATTCCCTTTCCCCACATCTCCCTCCCCCTGGTAACTACTTCACTTTTATATATGTGGATCAGTCTCAGTTCTATATTCAACCTATGTATGAAATCATACAGTTCTTAGCTTTCTCTGATTTTCTTATTTCACTCAGTATATTGTGCTTAGGGTCCATCCGTGTGGTCGCAAATGGCTCTGCGTCATCATTTCTTATGACTCAGTAGTATTTTATTCTATATATGTACCACTTCTTCTTTATCTAATCCTCTCTTTTTTTAATTTTTATTTTATTTACTCATTTTTAAAGAGGAGAGACAGAGAGGGAGAGACAGAGAGAGAGAAGGGGAAGGAGCCAGAAGCATCAACTCCCATATGGCCTTGACCAGGCAAGCCCAGGGTTTCGAACCAGCGACCTCAGCATTTCCAGGTCGACACTTTATCCACTGTGCCACCACAGGTCAGGCCTCTAATCCTATCTTGAGTGACACTTTGGTTGTTTCTGTCTTGGGCATTGTGAATAATGCTATGATGAACATGGGGGTGCATGTGTCTTTACATACTAAGTTTTTGTGTTTTGGGGGTAGATACCCGGTAGCGGGATTGCTGAGTCATATGGTAGTTCAATTTTTACTTTTATGAGGAACTACCATACTTTTTTTTACAGTCTGTACTAATTTGCATTCCTACCAGCAGTGAATGACGGTTGCTTTTTCTCCACAACCTCTCAAGCTGTCTTGTTGATAATAGCCAATCTAACAGGTGTGAAGTGATTATCTTCTTGTAGTTTTGATTTGCATTTCTCAAATAGCTAGTGAAGATGAGCATCTTTTCATACATCTGTTAGCTATTTGTATGTTTCCTTGGGAGAAGTGTCTGTTCAGGTCCTCTCCCCACTTTTTAATTGGATTGTTTGCTTATTTGTTGCTGAGCTTTGTGATTTCTTTTTTTTTTTTAATTTTTTATTTATTCATTTTTGAGAGGAGAGGGAGAGACAGAGAGAGACAGAGGAGAGACAGAGAGAGAGGAGAGGGGGAGGAGCTGGAAGCATCAACTCCCATATGTGCCTTGACTAGGCAAGCCCAGGGTTTCGAACCAGCGACCTCAGCATTTCCAGGTCGACGCTTTATCCACTGCGCCACCACAGGTCAGGCGTGATTTCTTTATATATCAATATTTTGGATATTAACTCCTTGTCACAGCTGTTGTTTTAAATATCATCTCACAGTTAGTTGCCTATTTGTTTTGCTGTCAGTTTCTTTTGCTGTGCAGAAGCTTTTTAGTTTGATATAATCCCATGAATTTATTTTTGCCTTTACTTCCCTTGCCTTTGGAGTCAAATTCATTAATTATTCTCTATGTTCAAGTTCCATGAGTTTAGCACCTATGTTTTCTATGTAATTTATTGTTTCAGCTCCTTTTAAAAATTTTTCTTTAAGATTTTTATTTATTAATTTTAGAGAGGAGAGAGAGAGAGAGAGAGAGAGAGAGAGAGAGAGAGAGAAGGAGGGAGGAGCAGGAGGCATCAATTCCCATATGGACCTTGAACCAGTGAGACTTCAGCATTCCAGGTCGCTGCTTTATCCACTGTGCCACCACAGGTCAGGCCTGTTTCAGCTCTTATATTTAGGTGTTTGATACATTTTAAATTAATTTTTGTGCAGGGGACAAACTGAAGTCAAGTTTCATTCTTTTTCTGTGTCTATAATCTTTATGCAACATTAGGGTGGTTGCGTTTTTCACAGACCAGTCTGACATTTCTGGCAGAGAGCACCAGTCCATGAGCTGGCAGTTGAAAAACACTGGTATATTCTACAATTGAATTTTATTTAACATTAGAAAGGAATAAACAACAGAGTTGAACCTTGAAAACATTATGCTAAGTTGAAAAAGACAGTCACAAAAAGCCAAATATCATATGCTTCAACTTATGTAAATATTCATAATCCATAGATAAAGAAAGTAGGTTAGTCATTGCCAGGGGCTAAGGCTGGGGCTGGCATAGGAAAAAGGAAATTAACTGTTAATAAGCATGGTTCTATCTTGTGGTAAAATTGAGTGTAGTGATTTTTGTACAATATGTGAATATACTAAAAAGCATTGAATTGAACATCTAAAATGGGGGGTTTTATGGTGTACAAATTATATCTCAATAAATCAATATTTGTTACAGAGACAGGGAGAGAAACAGAGAGAGGGACAGATAGGGACAGACAGGCAGGAAGGGAGAGAGATGAAAAGCATCAATTCTTCGTTGCGGCTCCTTTGTCGTTTATTGATTGCTTTCTCATATGTGCCTTGGCTGGGGGGCTGCAGCAGAGCAAGTGATCCCTTGCTCAGGCCAGCGACCTTGGGCTCAAGCCAGTGACCATGGGGTCATGCGTACGGTCCCATGCTCAAACCAGCAACCCCGCTCTCAGGCTGGTGAGCCCCTGCTCAAGCCGGCTACCTTGAGGCTTCGAACCATGGTCCTCAGGTCCCGGTCCAATGCTCTATCCATTGCGCCACCACCTGGTCAGGCCAATAAGTCAATTTCTTTTTAATGGGACTAGTATATTCTGAATTGGGACATTTTGACATTTGTTGCCTGTAAAGCCAGAAGCCAAGGCCAGGGCCACCATCAGAGCAGCCCAGCCCATGCAGGTTCGCATTGGATTCGGACAGTCGGTAAAGAAACAGTGGAGCCAAAAACTGATGGGCCATAGTCTTTAATTCTAGCTTGCACCCAGCGGGCAAGTAAAAATACACACTGGGCTCCAAAACCCAGTCACATTGAGTGCTCACAAAGCTACTGATTTATCCGAGTTTCCTAGAATCAAAGGTTTCTAGCTCCCCAGACTTATTCACCTCTGTTCCCCATCTCCTTCCTTATTCCAGATACAAACTCTACACAAACTGGCGTCTCACTCAGCACTGCACCATCTTGGCTGCTTCTCCTGGCCTCCTCCACGTGGCCTTTCTCTGCTCTCCTCTGCTCTCTCTTGCTAATCTCAGGAACCAAGAGCCCAAGCTCCCGTTCTACCCCTATTTTATAGTGTAGATTCAAAACCCTTAATCCAATATACAAAATAGGGAAGTCTCTAATACAAAGTCACTTTCTGAGGCATGATTGGATTGTACCGCCCCACATCAAAAAGGGTAGGAAAGGCTTAATCCCAAAACCAAGCCCCAGGCTACAAGGATTCTTTAGCCCACCCCAATACACATTAATATCACCTGGGTGACGGCCTCCTCGTGTTATCTTTAACAAAGTGAGCATAATACATTTTATCTGCCCAACATTGCCTCTCACCACATTCCAAATAAGTGGTGACAGGGATTGAATCTTTATAAGCATTTGATTCAGATGGGCAGTGATCTGAGAAGATATGTACCCAAAGCTATCTTGTCTTCTCATTTCAAGCCAACCTTTTTATAAGGGGAGAGAAGGGTAGATAAGGGGTTTTGGAACTAAAGGGCACATTGATTAGATAAATGTTGCATTCCAGAGATTTGTTAGTAATTCTTTATCTGCATCATAGTCAATGGTTCCTGGAGTACCATTGACTTTGCTTGCTGATCCATGGGGCACACAGGTGGGTTGCTTGCTCTTCCCTGGGGCACAACAATGGAATGCCTGCAGATATTGTGAAACTATGTAGGCCTGTTTAGGTATCCCAATTCCTGGAACAAACCTTTCATTTGCATTAACCATTAAGCATATTGATTATAACTGAAGCTACTATTGCTCAAGTTAAAATTTAACTCTTGAGTTTCCCCTATAACTTTTACTTCATAGTTCTATTGGGAGAATTAACTGAGCACATGTGAAACTTTTAAAAAATTAAGCACCCAAGCATTTGGTGAAACTGAAAATAAATTTTACCTGCTTCCCAACTTTGCTCAGAATTGGATGTAATACACTACTAGGTAAATGCAACACAGAGTGCTCCAGGGACAGAAGTAACATTAAATTCCTGCTACTTGTGTGAACATACATTAAATAAAGTTCTGGCTTATTCACTGGTTTTCCTTTCTGAGCCAAATAATCATTTCTCCCCACCCACCTGGGCAAACAGATTCTCATCCACACACCCTCTCTCACCAGCAAGCATACCTCCTTCCCAGATTTGAGGTATAGATTTCTTACTTCAAACTTAGGAAAAAGTGCTGAACTGGAAGCGACAAGAGAGAATTCATAATAAATATCAGCCACAACTGACTCCATCCTGCCAGGGTTTTCTTTGTATATTTTGACAGTTCATGGCTTACTGGATAATAGGACCACATAACCTTGAGCCCTACATATATTGATTAAATTTCAAATGTATTCAGAACTCCCAAGGGTTGGAGACCATTATCTTCTGAAAATTTCATAGAACACAGATATTGAACTCCGAATCTAGTCTTGTGACCAAAATCTGTCTTCAGACCTGTTACGTATTTGTGCCTACCACAGGTAGGCTGGGGAAATGACTAGAATAGAAACTCAAATTTACTCTCCCATGTCAACTTGCAGCATATGATTCCACATACCACCTTATTCAAGAACACAGCCATCACATTCTATTGTAATTTGAATCAGGATTTTGAAATGGGGCCAACATTAATAATGTTACTTATACACAAAATATATCTTACATTACCTTTATTCCAATAGAAAACTAATAAAATATGTGAACATTGAAATATTCCATGTCAGGAAGAATGCATCCCTCACACACAAACAAAAAAAGTATCACTGTCCTATGTTTGAACTTATGTTTGTATGCGTCAGGATGTTCTAAGTTTCAAGTTTTGGTAATACAGAAATGGGTAAAACACAGTTGTTATTCTCAAACGGTGCTCTGTCTTTTAGCAAAAACAGTTACATTGGAGTGTGTTAAAGAAAAACAAACCATGCTATGTGAGCACAGAGTAGCAGACACACTTGAATATGGGATGTCATGGGGCATTGAGGAGGTATAGAGAAATGCCTGAGCTGATTCCCAAAGATACAGTAAGTAAGGAAGGTAGAAAGACAAAAGTATATATGGCACAACTCTTCTGGTAATAGAATAAAATTTGTGTATTTACAAACATGTAAGACATTCAGTCTAGCTGGGGCCAATTATTGAGAGGAGAGTCATGAGTTCATTTACAATGGATAGGTAAGAAAGAGGGATTTATATTTGGCAAATACATGCACCTATCCTAAATCAATCTCATCAGACTGAGAATGGCCACAAGACTAGTCAATGAACAGTTGTACAGGGAAAAGGCCTTACTAGGCTCCTTCAAAGGGTCCCTTGGGGATCCAGGGCTGCCTTAAGAAAGCAAATCTTAAGAGGAGCAAGCTCCAGCTCCACCCATGGGGATTAGAGTTCAGCTCCTGGTCATAGCTGAAGGAAATACATTCCCTCTACCCACTCTCTTCCAATCCCCAAATCATTCAAGATTCTTATTAACAACAAAATGATTTATTTGTAACATAGCCTACTTCCCATTACTTCAATACAGCATAGGAGTAGAAAAGAGTTACACAGCAAGCATCACATAGTCCAAGGTAGAGCTTCATGCCTTCCAAGACAGCAAGCCCATTTCCCCGAGACTCGTGTCCAGACCAAACTAAACTTGCACAAATAGGCAAGCCCAGAATGAAGTTGGCCCCAGGCCTCAACATGATACATCCTTCCCCCACAGGCCTTGAAGCTTCCTAACACCAGACATCTCCCTCTTCTACTCACATCTAGGCCAGATTCTAGCCTCTGAGATATCAGAAAGCTTTCTATGTGGAATAACAAACAAGGGTTTAAGTGTTAAATAAAATAAGACAATTCCCTGTGAATCTAGTGTTCTATAGAAAGGTTAAAATGACTCCCTTATACATAATCCTAAGCAGCAATGACAACTCTTCCCCTCTTTTTCCTCACCATAGATGCAGGTGGTTTTAAAACGATTTCATCTCAGGCAGCTCCATACTCAAGTTTTCCTGTGGGCCTTATTAAAGGCTGTTCTCCTCACCTGAGGATAGGAAGGAATCCCAGATACTTTTCCCAAATTCAGAGGCTGAGAGCAAAAATCCTAAATAGTTTAGAAAAAGATTCCCTTCCTCTGTTCCCCACAAAAGATTTTTATGGAGATTATTGCCTAAAAGTTTTCTAATCCATCTGAGGAAAGTTAGTTTTAGATTTAGAGGGCAATACAAGCACAGAGGCAGGTGGTCTTTCTGATAAGGTACTATTTCTAGAATATAGGAGGCAAGGAAGAGGAATAAAAAATCTCAGTTTGCTTCTTCACCCCAAATCTTCTAGAGATCCTCAGAAGATGGGCACTACAAAGATTCCACCTTTCCCAGGTAAGACAATACCTAAAGTTTTATCATCATGGACTAGTGGCTTTTAACAAAGTCACAATGAAAAGACAAGAAAATAGGACGTATTCAAAGACCATGTTATTCAAACATTAAGGGCTCTGACTAGTAGTCAAAACATACTGATGTTTGGTGTCAGAGCTGTTTTTATAACATGAGGAGATCATAAACAGGGGAAGAGACTTAAGTAACAACACCTAAGGTAAGGAATAGAACCCATAGATTATGTAGAGGATCACTTAAAGCTTTAACATTGATAATTATTTATTTTAAATCCTACTCTAATTTCTTGGGAAACCTATGATAACTGTACTTGTGCTGTCACCTGCATGTGCAAGACTGGGCAATCATATCCTCATATTCCTTGTACAAGATACTCCCATTAGCCTCAATCAGAAGGATGCTTATGGGAACATACCTATAAGGGACACAGGAGGGCTGAGGAACACTCTGGTCCACCAGCTCATTGACAAGATTCTGGATAATAGCATGGTTGGGAGAATTAAGACCATAGCGTAGTACACGAGGGCAGGCTCCTTTACAGTAGTTTGGCGTATAGAGATTGGGAGCAATAATCCAGTGATCCCAGCCCAGCTGGTGGAAGCTGACTTGGAAATGGTGGAGGGAACACTGGTTACTTTCAGGCCCATTACGTTCCTGGGAGGGGCCAGCAATCTTAGATGCAAAATTTCCTGCTTGCCGTGCCCTCCGTAAGAGAAGAGAAGAGTCCTTTTCCATAGACTCCTCCAGGCCTCTGGGTAGAAGTTTGGCCTTCTGAACACTTTTATGAGTGTCGTTGAAATAGAGTAGCAAAAAGGCAGTGTCCAAGGATGAATGGCCATGCCACAGACGCTCAAGCCCCTTAATACCTTTTTTCTGTTGACACATGAATTGGAATCGTAGAATCCTGTGCCCCTTGTGATTCCAGAGCTTTTGCTGAACGAGTTGCATAATATCCATCTCTGTCCAAGCCTTGGATAGCAGGGAAGGCTTTGAGGAACCTCTTCTTGAGGAGGTAAAGTGGTTGGTTGGGCTTTTCCGGACCCAGGGTTCCATATGGCAGGAGAGATGGAGGCCAGCTAGATGGAGTTGATGGCGGTAAACCACAGTGGCTCTGACTATTTGGTAGGCTACCTGGTTTGATCTCAGGGGAAAGTCCAGGGTCTGTATATGCCAAGGGCCTGCATAAGTAAGAGGAAACAAGAACAGAGGATTAAAAACTTTTTATCTCAGAGCCTGAATCTCCCTCACAGACCTTCTCAGTACATAGTGACAGCTGTAAGCAGGCCTAAAATTAACTCAAGATCATGATAATAGAAATTGTTTATTGAGGGCTTAATAATATATTAGATGCTTTACACACATTAGCTCTTTAACCTGAAATAGCCTTATGAGCTAGTTATTATTCTCATTTTTATAAACAAAGAAATTAAGGCTCAGCGAAGCCAGAGAACATACAGCCAGTGTATGATAGAAGCAAGATTTGAGCCCAAATCTGTTTCCTTTAAGAGAAATTGTGTTTCATTTTTAGATCACTCATAGCACTAGGCAAAAAAAAATCCCCTCAAATATACAATTATTTTGTTTACATATTGTGTGTATGGGAGAGGATCAATCATATTATTAGTTGATTATTAGAAGGTCTGCTCAGAACTTTTCAGAGAAATAGTTGACTCACACATCTTGTGTAATTGAACCTGGCATAGCTCTCCAGGCAAACTCTTTTTTTTTTCTTTTTTTCTTATCAAATGAGAGGCAGAGAGGCAGAGAGGCAGAGAGGCAGAGAGGCAGAGATACAGACTCCCACATGTGCCCTTACTGAGATCCACCTGGCAACCCCCATCTGGAGCTAATACTCTGTTACTCAGGAACTGAGCTGTATTAGTGCCTGAGGTGAGGCCATGGAGCCATCCTCAGTGCCCTGGGCCAACTTGCTCATTCAAGCCTTGGCTGCAGGAGGGGAAGGTGGAGAGAGGGGAAGAGGAGAGAGGGAGAGAGAGAGAGAGAGAGAGAGAGAGAGAGAGAGAGAGAGAAGGGGGAGGGGGAGGAGTGGAGAAGCAGATGGTCGTTTCTCCTGTGTGCCCTGACCGGGACTTCCACACACTGGTTAGACACTCTACCACCAAGCCAATTGGCCAGGATGTCTCCAGAAAATTTTGATTAAGCTGGATCATCTCCTGATGGAAAGATCAGGCTCTGTTCTCTAGTCATCCATTTCTAGATTCTTTCCAGAGTTCTTAGATGCCAGTTATGTCCCACAGTCAGACCAGGATACTGGCCTAATTCTATAAACACACTGCTTTCTAGTCTGATATCATCTGTATAAACTTGATTTCTCAGCTTTCTGCTGCATTTAGGAATGAAATCCAGAGCTCTTAGAATGACCTACCAGTCCCTGCCTCTCATCAGCTACATATCCTGCCATTCTCCAAAAGATTCACTAGGCTCCAGCCATGCTCATCTTCCTTCTGTTGAAGTGTTTCCTTTCGCTAGGACTTTGCACATGCTGTTTCCTTGGCCTAAGTCAGATTTCTCTCTACTCTTCTCATGCCTAACTTCTTATTTTACAGACCTCAGTTCAAATATCACCACTCCAAACATTCCTTCTCTGACAATCCCATGTAAAAGGAGGACTTTTTTGCTATTCTTTATCAAAACAACTTATTTTGTTCTTTTATAGCACTTAACCACAATTTTGAAATTTTTGTGCTTACTTGTTTGTCTCACCCATGAGAACTGTGCTTATCTTGCCACATCAGTATGATGGCACCTAGACCAGTGCCTATCATGTAGTAGCTACTGAATAAATATTTGTTAAGTGAATTCTTACCCACACCAAGCTAGTTTCATTTTCTTTAATCAAAATGCACTTTCCTATACCTATACATAGTCTCCTTACTAATTCTGCAAGGTCTGGTTCAAAAAACCCCTTTCAATGAGGCCTATTGACTCTCTCCTTGCTTCCCTTTGCTTGTTTTAAGCAGTGGACTATTTCTTCTTTGGAGTCCTGGGAACCCTATTGCTTATCCTTTTCAAAGCATTTCTCATACTGTACCACCATTATGTCACCTAGAAGTCATGGAAGCAGTTATTTGCCTCTTTATACCCAGCCCAAACACAATGCTTGGTGCTTAATTAATATCTGTTGTGGAATCAGCACAGCACGGTGATTAAAAGCACAGGCTCTGGAACCTAAAGCCTGGGCTCCACACTGAGCTTTACCAATTACTGTGTTACATTGGGTAAGTTACTCTAAGTCTGAGCTTCTTCACCTATAAAATGAGTATGTTAATACTACCTACCTCATATCAGAGTGGTGAGGAGTAAGGGAGATGTTTGTCTTTTGCCCAATGCCTAGCACCTGGTAAGCTCACAGGAAACATTAGATAGGGGTATGTAAGTAGTTTTACTCAGAGGAAGGAGTGTAAATCCTGTCTGTTGTCATCTCTGAGACTAGCAAAAGCCCAATATTAATCTCACCAGGTTCCCAAGATCTCCTTGAAGTGGATGATTATGTGCACACTCCAGGAGCCTACTGCTATCCTGGAAGAGGTTCTAATGAAGATGTTTAAAACAGAATTAAGCATCATGGGAACAACGACAACTCTAAAGTATGTTTGGTACCAAAAACTCAATGTAGCAATAAGGTCTAAATCTAAAAACTGCTTCATATACAAGGATATTGGAGTATAACATTTCAACACTTAAGAAGTTATGAACAGATTTTAGAATCAAACAGAGTTGAGCTCAAACCCTATCTGATATCCACTGTCCTCATAACCTTTGCAAATTATTCAACCTCTCTGTGCTTTAGTTTTTCTTATTGTTATCCGAAGAAACATGAAACACTAATTTGAAGAATATATGCACCACTGTGTTCATTGCAGCATTATTTACAATACCCGTGTTATGAAAGCAGTCCAGATGCCCATTAGTAAAAAGCTGTGGTACATTTACACAATGGAATACTACTCAGTCATATATATACATAATAAAAAAAGAAGGAAATCTTGCTCTTTGTAACATATGGATGAATCTGGAGAGCATTATGCTTAGTGAGAGAAGCCAATAAGAGAAAGACAAGTACCATATAATTTCATTCATATGTGAAATCTAACGTATAAAATGAACTAACAAGCAAAATAGAGACAGACTCATAGAGAGCAGGCTGACAGCTGTCAAGGTGGGGGTACTATAGAGGGGGATAGTGGAGAGATTGAACAAAACTGAAAAAAAGGGGAAAAACTCATGGACATGAATAACAGCATGGTGATTGACAGGGGGAGGGGATATGGAGGGAGATGCAGGAGGGTACAGAAGGGATAAAAGGTGATGAATGCTTGACTTGGAGTGATGAACATGCAATACACTGTACAGATATGTTGTAGAATTGAGCACCTAAAACCTGTACAATTTTGTTAAGTGTCATCCCAATAAATTTTTAAAAAATGAAGAAAAAAGTTTTTTTATCTTTAAAATTTACACCAATTGCTCCAACTGTTCCATGACTGCTAATGATAGTAGCTATCATTAAGGATTAAGTACAATGGCAGATAGTCACTGAGCCAGGTATACAGAACTTCAAATGTTAGCTTGTTCTTATCCTTTCTGAGGCTTTGTAACTTTCCCCAACTCAGCATTCTGTACTCTTTGCCTTCTAAGAATAAAACATATAAACAACCTTCCACAGAAAATATATAGGCATTTCTCAATTACAGTTTTCAGTGACATAACAAGCAGTAATAATATCTTTGAAAGATAGGAGTTGACACATCACTCAGTTGCCCCAGGAACCAGGAGAGACTTCTCAGGTAGGCCCCATACAGAGGTGGATTTAACAGTGGGTGTGCCAGGCATGCGCCCTGGGCCCCGACTTCAGAAGAACTCCAAAAAACCCCAACTTTATACTTTTTTCTAATGACACCAAGTTTGGTTTTATATGTGCAATTTTAACATTAATAGTGCATAATATTTTTTATTTATTTAAAAATATAGTTAACATGTATTTTTATTTTCCCTGTCTCTCTCTTTTTTTATAAGGTGCCCAGTATTTCCTTCTGTGCCTGGGGCCTCAACCAACCTTAATCTGCCTCTGGCCCCATGGCACTAAAGGGTAGCAGGATTGGAATCAGCTTTTCCCAAGTTTGCCATTCTTTGAAAACCAAGGCTGAAAAAATAACCTGGCTACCTGGCAATGAAGCCTGACAGTAAACTCACAGATCCTTCTTTTCTTTACATTCTTCCCTCCCTCATTTATTTCCCCTCCAGGACAGTATGGTATAAAAACTCACCTCTGAGAGGCCTTGCTACATTGACCGTGGGCCTTATCAGCCTCACCATGGTGGCCCCAATTGTGCGATTCTCCCTAGGGTGCCCATGAGCATCAGCCGAACGCTGGTACAACTCCAGCATGTACCGCATGGGATGCCCTAGGATGCGTGGCTTTCTCTGCTGCTTGCCAGGGGCTTCTTCTAACAGCTCCCGAATCAGGGGCAAGGTAGGGGTCTCAGCCACTAGGGCAGTAGAGGGCTGCCCTACCTTTGCCATTTGGACTCTGTGTCCCGTAAATATCACCAGTCCCCAAAGAGGAAGAATTCTAAGGATACACAAGAGGACCATCTTGAAAGGCTTCGTGTTCAGCAACATGTTCCAGCCCAAGGCCAAAAGATATCACTTTGTCTCTTTCCTGTCATACAGATAACTGCATACTGGCTCCACAACCACAAGTCTAGGGCAAGAAAAAAAAATGGAAAGCAGGCCCTGTGTTGCTCCCTCTGGGAGGATCTTCTGGACAAAATTAGGTCTCCCTACATGGCTTCTTTGCATCAAAACAAATAGAAATAGCAGGTGGGACAAGGCAGCATGCCCCTCCTGCTCTCCAAGGCTAGAAACCAGAGATAACTTAAAAGGAGAAGTTCATTTCAGAACCTGCTCCCTTACCTTATCCACTAGGATGATAAAAAGCAGCCCTAGCCTGCTCTGCTTCACAGCTTTAAAGGAAGTCTCTTAATCAGTACTTAAAGGGCCAGAGGCTTTTTGTTCCCACCCCACTTCCATGCAGCACTGTCTCTAATGCAGCATTTCCCAAAATACGATCTGCTGATGACTTGAAGTGAAATTATCTGCAGTGACTGGTAAGAATGCAGACTTCTGGGTCCCCAAGAATGCTCCAAGAAGTTCCTATGAACACTAAAATGTGTAAATTTAGCTGCTGGAGCTTGAAGAAGATGCCTTAACAGTGGTTCTCAATCTTGGCTGCACATTGGAATTACCTGGGGAGCTTTATCACGAATGCCTGGGTACCATCCCCAGGGATTCTGATGTAGTGGGTCTGGAGTAGTACCAGGGCATCACAAATTTTCAAGTCCTGCAGGTGATTTTAAAGTGCAGCTCTGTTTGAGTACCCTGACTTAGAATTTTTCTGGTTTACCATAGAAGGTGCTGAGATCCTGGTAGGCCTCATTAGAGAAACCTAGGGTGAGGGAGAAGAATCTGTGGAAGCTGGCTGGGAGCTCACCTAGCTTGTTTGGTTAATGGGAGGCAGCAGGACTGGGTCATTTTAGTTCAGGCTTCCCAGACCAGGATTCTACAGAAAATGGTAGGTGGAGTTCAGGTTCTGTTCAATGAAAAGAAGTTTGTTGGGGCTCTAAGGAGAAGGTGGAAAAGGAGGTCAAGCCGTAGCTCTAGGAAATGATGAGGCAGGACTGATTGGTGGGAAGACTTTACTTCATACCAAGAATATATACGGACAGGCACTATAACTATGGAACAGGCATTGATGTTGTAATCATATTGCTCCCCACGATATGCTAGTTCTGTCTCCATGAGCTGTGTAGAGGCAGCCAAAAAGCCTCTCTGTCCTGTATGTCTGTACTGCTGCTTACTCCTCTCTATATCCTTCTTTAAATTGAGAATTTGTCTCTTCTTAGATGTAATTTAACTTCTTCAAAGCAAATATCTCCATGTTCCTGAGCCTCAATCTCCTCACCTGTAAAATGGAGATAACATGTTTTATCTCAGGTTGTTGCGAGGATATAAGGATCTGTGTTTTAGAAATATGACATGGTTACGTACTCAAAATTATTTATTTCCTGCCTCTATTTTGTTTTATAACATGGTCTTGGTCCTTGGCATATATTATAAAATAAAAGTCCTGGGCTCATAGGTCTTTTAGGTCTGGACTCAAATCCCAATTCAAAAAACCATTAGCTGGGTGACTTGATGCAAGGTTTCTTCCAGTCTGAGTTTCTTCATCTGAATTGTTGGTTCCTTCAGAGAGTTGTTGTGAGAATATTCAATAAATTTTATTCTTTACAGTAACATACAACTAAGGGATCTAAACAGATGATTCACAGTAGGCAAAACCTGAATAGCAAAAACATGCAAAAATAAGTAATAGAAATTAGAAAAATTCAATTTAAAATCACATAAGATATGATTCCACATCCATTGAATTTGAAGCATATTAAAAGTGTAATGCCAATGGGCACACAATGCAATCAACTGTTCTAATGCTATAGAAATATTTACCTGAAACCTATGTACTCTTATATATCAATGTCACTCCATTACATTTAATTTCCTAAATAATTTTTTAAAGTATGCTATTAAGTTCAGGTGAAGATATAGAATATAGGTAATTCTCTTACAGTGATGTAGGAATGTGGTTTGAGATGATCATTTTAAAGAGCAACCTGTATTATCTCTGGTGAGGTCAAATATGTATAATTCAGTAATACTATTGTTATAGCAGTAACTTCTAAATATTTTTGTCTGTGACTCACAAAAATAATTGTGTAAATGTATTCATTTACATTACGACCCAACACAAACATAAGCACAGACTCACATGGACATGTATACCTGAAATAAACAGTTCCTGAAATAATACTTATCCTTACAACATATGGGGGGGGTAATATATGCCAAAATCCTGTTTAAATTCCAGCTCCACCATTTATTAGATTGATCTTGGGCAAGTTATTCAACTTCTCTGTGCCTCAGTTTTCTCATCTGTAAAATGGAAACCATAGCCTCTCTCTGCTTCAATTTTGTAATATGTAAAATGGGATTAATCAAAAGGCTTACCTCAGTATTTTTATGAAGATTAAGTGAATTAATACATATTAGGCACTCAAAAGATTGCCTAGCACAAAGTAAATACTAGACACAACTTAATTGTAACTATATTTGATGTAAGTTTTGCTCTCCAGAAAGCTTGGTTCTCCATGATGTGCTGGTTCTGGATTAATGAGCTGCAGACAAGAAGCCTTTCTGTCCCCTGTATCCACATAGCTCCCACCTCCTCTCTTACCACCTTCTCTGCTGTCCTGACTTTCTCTTTGGCACTTGAACTCTGTCTGTTGCCAATTTAAACTTTCTCTCTTTCTATTCAACATAACTAAGAAAAAGAACAAGTTGTCAGGACAATCATCAAAGGGTCCATATAAGAGTTATGGGCATAGTTTTCTTTGATGTTTCTGTGGTATTCAATTGGGATTACATCTGTCAAGAACATTTCTCTGCCATCTCTTAGTAATGGATTTTAACACAGGATCACAAGAAATAAAAAGAGATAGCATATTACACTGGAAAAAGCATAATTTGGGTTTAAATTCCTGGTTCTGCCTGTTATTGGCCATTGCATAACCTCTTTTCATTGCAGCTTTTTAAACTGTAAATTGGGGATATTCCTTACCTTCCAGAGTATGGTAAGATTTAAATGAGATAATATGTATAAAGAATCTGGCATATAGATAATACTAAATAAATGATAAATTTTATCATTAATAGTCAATGATTCAGAACTATATATAAAATGTATCTGATTGAAAGAAATATCTGTTTAGTGTTCTTCTAAAGTTCAGCTGAATTTTTATTCCATCCTTTTACCCAACAGGGCTTCAGGAGACTAGCCTGATTGAATAAGTCAGCTTTCTTATTTTCAGAAAAGGACCCAAAAACCAACCCCATTCTTAGCACCAGAATTAAAAGAAGCTGACATGATTATTTCCCAAATATGCCCTCAGGTGGGTCCAATGTATGCCATTGCCCACACCACCTAGAAGAAGGTGCCAATTTTCTTTCCAGGCTTATGGTGGAAGGTGTGGGGTGAGATGGAGGGGTTGGTTGTAGAGAAGTGGAACACAATCAGTTAAAGATTTTTTACCAACCTTTCCTGCATTAGAAGAGCCAGTATGTGGAAAACAACTAATTGTATAAAACGAATGGTTTAGGAAGTGATTATTGATATGACAAAAGGGGCTCTTAAAATAACAAAATGGGTTACCACAATTTGCTTTGAGCAATAGGAACCCTTAATATGTGGTGTGGATAAATTTTTGAAACCATAATACACTAAGCCTAGTAGTAAAGTGCATAAAATTTGACAAAAGAGTAGACTTTTACCTAGTTTTTGGAAGAATGACTATTGTATAAAGTACATATATATAATGGATTCCTTCTTTTACATGATTACAATTTACATTTTCTTGCAATTGTATTAATGCAACAAGTATCTAATTAATCATCTCCTTATGTTAGATATTAAGAGTACAGGCTTATAGCCAGTCTACATGGATTCAAATTCCAGCTCTACCACTTAACTAGCTTGGTAATTCTGAGCAATTGACTTGATGTTTCTGTGACTCAGTTTCCTCTATTTACAATAATACTAATGACACTGCTTTAGAGGATTGTTGTGAAGATTAAATGAGTTAATGCATGTAATAAGCATACTGTGTTCTAGGAATTATACTAGACCCTGGAACTATAGAAATTAATATGACAAGTCCTCAATCTTCAGCACTCCCAGGCATGATACTAGCACTAGAGTAGGTTGGGAGATACCAAGATAAAACATTTAGTTTCTATCTCAAGAAGATAAGAACCTTAATGGTGACATAAAAGATAGAAAACATTTCTCCAAACCACATTTCCTTTGATTACTGTTCTGAGTTCTTGAAAAATGGACATATTTTCTAGATATGTTTTGTTTAAAGGGGGAGGGGGAGGGTAACAAAAAAAACCAGATAGAAGGTGATGGAGGACAATCTGACTTTGGGTGATGGGTACGCAACATAATTGAATGACAAGATAACCTGGAGATGTTTTCTTTGAACATATGTACCCTGATTTATTGATGTCACCTCATTAAAATTAATAAAAATATATAAAAAAAAGACTTTCAGACCAGAAGATGGTGATGGAGTAGGCAGACGTTCCAACTTTCACCTCCCAAAACCAAATTGGAATACAACTTAATTTAAGAACAATCATCTTGAAAAACCAACTTTGGACTAAACTAAGAGGAATCTATAACCAAGGGTCACTGAAGAATCCACACTGAGACTGGTAGGAAGGGAGGAGACGTGGATAGTGCTGCCCCACTCCCAGGAGCGAGTGGCAGCCTAAGGGACTCTCACGGCAGAGTGGGTTGTCTTGAGAGGTGTGGGTCCTCAGGCCCAGGACTGGAGCCCCAGCCTAGGGCCCCATAGACTAGAAGAGGCTTACTGACAGTATTTAGCTGAGAAAAGAGCTGGATTACTCTTTGTGAGAAAGAGACAAAACCCTCAGATCCAGGCTCCTTCTTAAAGGGACTGCACAGAAAATCTCATTTACAACCACTTACCTGGGGCTCCAGTGGTGGCGAGAGCTGAGAGGACTGGAGTTGCAAGAGAAGAGTGTAAACTCGGAGGCCCAGAGAGAGACACTGTGGGGGAAGGCCACTCCAGTGCTGAGTCAATTCCCAACACTAAAGTGGCCATTTTTCCTGGGAAAAGCAACACCAACAAAAGGAAGCAATTACCACAACCACAGGAGGATCTTCCACTCCAGTCAGAGCAAAGACTTGCTCAGAACCAGGGTGCACGTCAGGAACACAGGATCTCAGTGCTGAAGTCTGAGCTGCACTGCCCTGCCACACTGTTGAGTACTTGCCAGAGGGCA
This sequence comes from Saccopteryx bilineata, assembly GCF_036850765.1. Classification (NCBI taxonomy): domain Eukaryota; kingdom Metazoa; phylum Chordata; class Mammalia; order Chiroptera; family Emballonuridae; genus Saccopteryx; species Saccopteryx bilineata. Next base: position 101,581,794 of record NC_089502.1, on the reverse strand, counting down.
GGTGTGCCCGCGGCAGCAGTGGGAGGCCAGTGGTCAAACCAAACCTCTGCATCTCAGAGACCACACCTACTGGACTCTTGTGGCCACACATTTCATAAGGCTGAAAAAAAGTCTGAATAGAATGACACCTCAGGCTAAGGGGCAAGCTGTACCAACTATCCAACTATCCTTCCTAATTCCTAAACTACCATGATGAGCCCAACAAGCAGTCAGCAGTAAGAGGCAGCAGAAAGCAGGACTCAGGGAAACTTGCAGTTTTAATTGAACTTTCCCCAGGCCAGGAGAAGACAAAAGCCAGCCTAGGAGTGTAGCTGATATTTACAATGGAATCTGGGTCCAGCAGAGGCAGCCACAAATTCTGGATCACTTGTAGCTTCAAAAAGGTGACTAAGGGCCATTCATAAGAGATGATGTCTGTGCCAGGTTCATGCCAGGGAGATCCAGGGCTGGCAAATTCAGTGGCCAGATGTGGAGAGCATCAGTTCAGGACCTAAGAACCCTTGTTAGAGTGGTATCTTAAGGAAGGGCTTCTCACCCCTGACCCAACTAAGGCACAGAAAACACTGACACAGATAACAAAAAGAACAGTATCAGCAGAGAAGTAGATTACAAACAACACCTGATGGCAAATCAAGAAGATCTAGAAACAACAAAACTGGAAGTTGGAGGCAGACAATACCAACACCAGACTCAGCTCACTACACAAACAATACACCCAAAGGAGTAGGGTATGCACAGACAAAATGGGAAGACAGAGAAATACAATCCAAATGAATCAACAAGTGAAATCCCCAGAAAAATAACTGAATGTGATGGAAGTAACAAAACTACCGATGCGGAGTTTAAAACAATGATTTTCAGTATGCTCAAGGATCTTAGAATGATAGTGGAAAAACATAACGAGAACCTAAATAAAGAGATAGCAAGTATCAAAAAGGACATTGAGATCATAAAAAAGAATCAGTCAGAAATTACAAATACAGTATCAGAAATGAAGACTGCACTAGAAGGAATTAACGGCAGGCTGGATGAAACAGAAAACTAAATTAGCGATTTAGAGGACAAAATAAATGAAAGCACAGAAGCAGAACAGCAAAAAGAAAAGAGGCTCAAAAAGTCAGAGGAAACTCTAAAAGAGCTCTGTGACAAGATGAAGAGAAACAACATCCACATCATAAGAGGTTCCTGAATGAGAAGAAAAAGAACAAGGGATAGAGAACCTGTTTGAAGAAATCATAGCTGATAACTTCCCTAAATTGATGAAGGAAAAAGTCACACAAGTTCAAGAAGCACAGAGAGATCCATTAAAGATGAACCAAAGAAGGCCTACAGCAAGACACATAATTAAAGTGTCAAAGTTAAGAGACAAAGAAAGACTACTAAAAGCTGCAAGAAAAAAGCAGTTAATTACCTACAGAGGAGATCCCATAAGAATGACATCCAGCCCTGGCCGGTTGGCTCAGTGGTAGAGCGTTGGCCTGGCGTGCAGAAGTCCCGGGTTCAATTCCCGGCCAGGGCACACAGGAGAAGCACCCATCTGCTTCTCCACCCCTCCCCCTCTCCTTCCTCTCTGTCTCTCTCTTCCCCTCCCACAGCCGAGTCTCCATTGGAGCAAACATGGCCCGGGCTCTGGGAATGGCTCCTTGGCCTCTGCCCCAGGAGCTAGAGTGGCTCTGGTCACAACAGAGCGACGCCCCGGAGGGGCAGAGCATTGCCCCCTGGTGGGAAGAGCGTCACCTACAGGGGGCATGCCGGGTGGATCCTGGTCGGGCGCATGCGGGAGTCTGTCTGACTGTCTCTCCCTGTTTCCAGCTTCAGAAAAATACAAAAAAAAAAAAAAAAAAAAAGAATAACATCTGACTTTTCAACAGAAACACTTGAGGCCAGAAGGGATTGACCAGAAATACTCAAATTAATGCAAAGCAAGAACCTACAAAGAAGACTTCTTTATCCAGCAAGGCTATCATTTAAAATTAAAGTAGAAATAAAAGACTCCCCCTTAAAAGAATACATTACAACCAAATCAATACTGCAAGAAATGTTAAGGGCATGTTGTAAACAGAACAAAGGGGGAAAAATCTAGAAAAAGAGGAATGTAGATTTAAAGAATAAAATGACAATACATATCAATAATAACATTAAATGTAAATGGATTAAATGCTACAATCAAAAGACATAGGGTAGCTGCATGGATAAGAAAACAGGACCTGTTCATATGCTGTCTATAAGAGACTCACCTCAAAACAAAAATACACATAGACTGAAAGTGAAGCAATGGAAAAACTATTTCACAAAAATGGAAATAAAAAAAACTGTGGTAGCAATACATATACCAGACATAATAAACTTTAAAACAAAGGCTATACTAAGGAATAAAGAAGGTCACTACACGATGATAAAGAAAGCAATCCAACAGGAAAATATAACCATTGTGAACATCTATGCACCTAATATAGGAGCACCTAAATATATAAAGCAGATTTTAATTGCCATAAAGGGCAAGATCAACAGCAATACTATAATAGTAGGGGACTTTAATACCCCACTAACATCAAGGGATAGATCCTCCCAACAGAAATTTAACAAAGAAACAGCAGCATTTAATGACACACTAGATCAACTAGATTTAATAGATATCTTCAGAACTTTTCATCCCAAAATAGCAGAATATATATTCTTTTCTAGTGCTCATGGTACATTATCTAGGCTAGACCACATGTTAGGAAAAAAAACAAGTCTCAATAAATTTAAGAAAATTGAAATCATATCAAGCATCTTCTCTGATCACAATAGCATAAAAATAGAAATCAACTACAATAGAAAAACTGAAAATCACTGAAACACTTAGAGGCTAAATAGCATGTTATTAAATAATGAATGGGTTAACAATGAGATCATGGAAGAAATAAAAAATTTCCTTAAAACAAATGAAAATAAACATGCAACAACCCAAAATCTATGGGACATAGCAAGAGCAGTCCTAAGAGAGAAGTTCATAGCACTACAGGCACATACCTTAAAAAGCAAGAAAAAGCTCAAATAAACAACTAAATCCTGCAATTAAGAGAACTAGAAAAAGAACAAATAAAGCTCAGAGGAAATAGAATGAAGGGAATAATGAAGATTATAGCAGAAATAAATGACATAGATACTAAAATAACAATAAACAAGATCAATAAAACTAAGAGCTGGTTCTTTGAAAAGGTAAATATGATTGATGAACCTTTAACTAGACCGACCAAGAAAAAAAGAGAGAGAACACAAATTAAAAAGAATTAAATATGAAAGTGGATAAGTAACAACTGACACCTCAGAAATACAAAGGATTTTAAGAAAATGCTATGAAAATCTGTATGCCAAAAAACTGGACAACCTAGGTGAAATGGATAAATTCCTTGAAACATATAATCTTTGAAAAATCAATATGGAAGAATCAGAAACCCTAAACAGGCTGATAAAACAAATGAAATTGAAACAGTTATCAAAAAACTACCAACAAACAAAAGTCCTTGACCAGATAGCTTCACAGAAAAATTTTACCAAATATTCAAAGAAGAACTAACAACTATCCTTCACAGGCTATTTCAAAAAATTCAAAAGGAGGGAAGACTTCCAAACTCCTTTTATGAGGCAAGGATATCCCTCATTCCAAAACCAGGTAAAGACACTACAAAGAAAGAAAACTGTAGGCCAATATCTCTGATGAAACTAGATGCTAAAATTTTCAACAAAATATTAGCAAACCGAATCCAGCAATACATGAAAAAAATCATACATCATGATCAAGTGGGATTTATTCTGGGGAGGCAAGGCTGGTACAATATTTGCAAATCAATCAATGTGATTCATCACATAAACTAAAGGAATGATAAAAATCAGATGATAATATCAATAGATGCAGAAAAGGCATTTGATAAAATCCAGCAACCATTTATTATCAAAACTCTCAGCAAAGGGGGAATACAGGGAACATAACTCAACATAATAAAGGCCATCTATGACAAACTGACAGCCAACATCATACTTAATGGGCAAAAATTAAAAGCAATCCCCTTGAGATCAGGAACAAGGCAGAGATGATCTCTTTCACCACTCTTATTCAATGTAATTTTGGAAGTCCTAGCCACAGCAATCAGACAAGAAGAAAAAATAAAAGGCATCCAAATTGGAAAAGAAGTAAATCTATCGTTATTTGCTGAAGATATGATTCTGTAAATAGAAAACCATAGAGTCTCCATCAAAAAACTACTAGACCTAATAAGTGAATTCAGCAAGGTGGCAGGATATAAAATTAATATTAAGATATCAGTGGCATTTTTATATACCAAAAATAAGCTGTCTGTAAGAGAAATTAAGGAAACAGCCCTCTTCATTATTGCAACAACAACAAAAAATAATAAAGTACCTAGGAGTAAATTTAACCAACAAGGTCAAAGACTTGTACTCAGAAAATTTTAAGACATTGATAAAAGAAATCAAGGAGGATACAAACAAGTGGAAGCATATACCATGTTAATGGATGGGAAGAATAAATATCGTTAAAATATCTATATTACCAAAAGCACTCTACAAATTCAATGCAATTCCTATTAAAATACCAATGACATACTTCAAAGATATAGGACAAATATTCCAAAACTTTATATGAAGCCAAAAAAGAACACAAATTACCTCAGCAATCTTGAAAAAGAAGAATGAAGTGGGAAGTACCATACTTCCTGATATCAAGTTATACTACAAGGCTATTGTACTCAAAACAGCTTGGTACTGGCATAAGAAAAGGCATACAGGTCAATAGAACAGAACAGAAATCCGAGAAATACATTCACACCATTATGCTCATTTGATATTTGACAAAGGAGGTAAGAGCATAGAATGGAGTAAATACAGTTTCTTTAACAAATGGTGTTGGGAAAATTGGTCAGGTACATGTAAAAAATGAAACTAGACCACAACTTACAAAATACACAAAAATAAACTCAAAATGCATAAAAGACTTAAATGTAAGTTGTGAAACCATAAATATCTTGTAAGAAAACATAGAAAGTAAACTCTCTGACATTTCTCAGCAACATCTTTGCTGATTTATCTCAATGGGCAAGTGAAATAAAGGACAGGATGAACATGTGGGACTATATCAAGCTAAAAAGCATTTGCACAGCAAAAGACAATATGAATAAAATAAAAGACAACCCACACAATGGGAGAGCATATTCACCGGTACATCTGATAAGGGGTTAATAACCAAAATTATAAAGAACTTCTAAAACTCAACACCAGGAAAATAAACAATCTAAATAAAAAATGGGCAAAGGAACTGAATAGACAGTTCTCTAAAATTGACATCCAGATGGCCAATAGGGATATGAAAAAATGTTCAATGTCACTAATCATTAGAGAAATACAAATTAAAATCACAATGAGATACTACCACATACCTGTCAGAATGGTGCTCATTAATAAATCAACACACAATAAGTACTGGCAAGGGTGTGGAGAAAAGGGAACCCTCCTGCACTGCTGGTGGGAATGCAGACTGGTGCAACCACTGTGGAGAACTGTATGGGGTTTCCTCAAAAAATTAGAAATGGAACTTCCTTTTGACCCAGATATTCCACTTTTAGGAATATATCCCAAGAACACCAAATCACTGATTCAAAAGAAGATATGCACCCCCATATTTATTGCGGCATTGTTTACAATAGCCAAGATCTGGAAACAACCCAAGTGTCCATCAGTGGATGAGTGGATTATAAAGCTGTGGTACATATACACAATGGAATACTATGTGGTTGTGAAAAAGAAGAAAGGAAATCTTTTGTGATGGCATGGATGGGCCTGGAGCCTATTATGCTAAGTGAAATAAACCAGGCAGAGAAAGACAAATATCATATGATCTCACTTATATGTGGAATCTAATGAACAAAGTGAACTGAGGAATGTAATAGAGGCAGAGGAAAGATCACAGGGACCAGATGGGCAGTGATCGGAGGGAGGGAGGGGGGATTAGAGGATGGGATCACAGAAGGCACAGGGATTCGTTAAATTATATATACATAATACGGAGATATAGATAGCAAGATAGCAAATCCTAGAGTGAAGGGGGGAGGGTTTTGGGGGAGAGGGGCAAGGAGTGTGAGGGGAGGACACAGGGTGGGGGTGAGGGAGTTGTATTCAGTGGGATACTTGAATCCATGTAAACACAATAAATTAAAATTAATAAAAAATGTCTTTCTTAGCCACATGCAAAAGAATGAAACTCGACTACAGCCTGTCCCCGTGTACTAAAATTAATTCAAAATGGATCAAAGACCTAAATATAAGACCTGAAACAATAAAGTACATAGAAGAAGACATAGGTACTAAAATCATGGACCTGGGTTTTAAAGAACATTTTATGAACTTGACTCCAATGGCAAGAGAAGTGAAGGCAAAGATAAATGAATGGGACTACATCAGAATTAAAAGTTTTTGCTCAGCAAGAGAAACTGATATCAAAATAAACAGACAGCCAACTATATGGGAACTGATATTTTCAAACAACAGCTCAGATAAGGGCCTAATATCTAAAATTTACAAAGAACTCATAAAACTCAACAACAAACAAACAAACAATCCAATAAAAAAATGGGAAGAGGACATGAACAGACACTTCTCCCAGGAAGAGATACAAATGGCCAACAGATATATGAAAAGATGCTCAGCTTCATTAGTTATTAGAGAAATGCAAATCAAAACTACAATGAGATACCACCTCACTCCTGTTAGATTAGCTATTATCAACAAGACGGGTAATAGCAAATGTTGGAGAGGCTGTGGAGAAAAAGGAACCCTCATTCACTGTTGGTGGGACTGTAAAGTAGTACAACCATTATGGAGGAAAGTATGGTGGTTCCTCAAAAAACTGCAAATAGAACTACCTTATGACCCAGCAATCCCTCTACTGGGTATATACCCCAAAACCTCAGAAACATTGATACGTGAAGACACATGTAGCCCCATGTTCATTGCAGCACTGTTCACAGTGGCCAAGACATGGAAACAACCAAAAAGCCCTTCAATAGAAGACTGGATAAAGAAGATGTGGCACATATACACTATGGAATACTACTCAGCCATAAGAAATGATGACATCAGATCATTTACAACAAAATGGTGGGATCTTGATAACATTATAAGGAGTGAAATAAGCAAATCAGAAAAAAACAAGAAATACATGATTCCATACATTGGTGGAACATAAAAATGAGACTAAGAGACATGGACAAGAGTGTGGTGGTTACCAAGGGTGGGGGGGGAGGGAGGACATGAGAGGGAGGGAGGGAGAGAGTTAGGGGGAGGGGGAGGGGCACAGAGAACTAGATAGAGGGTGGCGGAGGACAATCTGACTTTGGGCGAGGGGTTTGCAACATAATTTGATGACAAAATAACCTAGACATGTTTTCTTTGAATATATGTACCCTGATTTATTAATGTCATCCCATTACCATTAATAAAAAATTAATTAAAAACTAAAAAAAAAAATGTCTTTCTTTAAAACAAAGATTATAAGGAAGGGTCGGGGATGGGTAAAAAAGGAAAAGGATTAGATGTGCAAATTGCCAGTTATAAAAGCAGTTATGGAAAGACCTGGCCTGATAGCTCGGTTGGGTGGGGCATCATACCAGAGTTTGGAGGTTACCGGTTCAATTCCCTGGTCAGGGTACATACAGGAGCAGGTTGATGTTCCTGTCTCTCTCCCTACCTCTCTCAAAAACAAAAAGTCATGGAGATGTAAAGTACAGCATAAAGAATATTGTCAATAATGTTCTAATAATTAAGTATGGTGTGTGTCAGGTGGGTACTAGACTTATTGGGATGATCACTTTTTTATATTATTGTATCTCATTTTATCTCAGATCAACTCTGTGAATTAAGTATTGTTATTCCCATTTACAGATAAGGCAATTGCAGATAGGAAAAGGAAACTTGCCCAAGGTTGTATAGCTCTCAAATGGTAGACTCCACTGGAATTTGGTCCCAAGTCAAGATAATCTCTTTCTAGATTGCAGGTTGCTATATAAGCTGCCAATAACCACTTAGCTCCTTAACAAAACTCAGTTACCCTATAAGGTAATCTCACTAAAATATAAAATAAAATAAAAAGTAATAACACTAAATAAGCTCTTTGAAGTCAATAAGTATGCCTATCTTACTTATTATTATAGCACTCAATAAAAATTTGTTGAACAAATGTTTGCAGTGAGAGCTTATCATTCTTGCCCAAATCTAGGCTGATGGAAAGACTCTTGCTGGACTCTTCTTTCAATGTGTCCTCAGAGAAGGCTGTCCTGAGTTTTGAGGTAGAAGAAAATCTGAAACAATCACTTTCCCATCCTTGTGCTTTCTTCTCCTTTTTTTTTTTCAAGAGAGAGACAGAAAGAGGAACAGATAGGGACAGAGAGACAGGAAGGGAGAGATGAGAAGCATCAATTCTTTGTTGTGGCACCTTAGTTGTTCATTGATTGCTTTCTCATATGTGCCTACAGCAGAGTGAGTGAGCCCTTGCTCAAGCCAGTGACCTTTGGTCTCAAGCTTGGGGTCATGTCTCTGATCCCATGTTCAAGCCAGTGATCCCACACTAGTGTGCCCGTGCTCAAGCCGATGACCTTGGAGTTTTGAACCTGGGTCCTCTGCATCCCAGACCAACTGCACCATGGCCTGGTCAGGCTACTCTTTTCTTTAGAAGGCTATTATTGCCTGTATTAATAAGTCCTTGTGACTCTCTTTATCTCTACTGATGCCAGAGGACCCAGTAAAAGAAGAACCCCCTTTGCCATGAATAAGTAGCAACAATGACTCCTCACAGCACTTGGAAATGGACATTGCACCAGCCTCCCTAGTATGAACAAGGGGAAGGGTCTAATTCAATTGCAGTTCATTCAGGTTCAGATTCCTAGGCAGCCAAACTAGCCTTGAATCATAGACCCTGCATGAAAACACACTCATCAAGCCTCAGTGGTCCACCATGTTGGATAGATGAGAGTGGAACCCAGTTCAGTAAGGAAAACATTTGTAAAGGTCCCAAAGATGGCAAAGATCCACATAGCTGGTGTGCAGAGAAGAGAGTGGGGGATAGAGTTCCAGGTAATGATTGTGTGGTGGGTAGAAGCCAGAACATGCATGAACTTTTAAGGGCTGCTGTTAACCTTTGTGCATCTTTTTTTTTTGACAATTAAAACAAGAATTCATAAATTAGAAAAATATAACCCTTTTGAGTGGACACGGTTCTATGCTGGATTTAAGCCCTCACATGCCCCTTTGACAGGGCACCTTTGTGTAATACACTAACTGCACAACCATTTGCAACTACTCTATTCATTAGGCTTTGGGCCTTCTCTGTGTTTTAATCACACTGGCCTGCTGGTTATACTTCAGTTTTACCAAGAAACTATAGTACCTTTGCCTCAAGGACCTTACATATACTTTCTCCTATGCTCAGTATATGCTCTTCCCCTCCCCTTTCCCAGGGTACTCCCACTCAGCCTTTATATCTCAGCTATCACTTCCTTGAGGAAGCCTTCCCTGAGCTCTTATATTAGATCTAAAGAGCATTTGAGGAAGATTTGCAATGAGAATGACACTTGAATTTGGTTCTTAGTTACGAGTAGGATTTTAATAGGTAGAGAAAAGAAGATATGCCATTCTGGAATCAGTTCAGAATATTTCAAATATTGCCCTGAAAGTTGTAAGAAGAATAGATTGAAGAGATTGTGAAAGATTCTGCAAAGCAGATCCTAAAGAACAGTGTTATCCCTACCGTGATACACTAAGGAAGTGCTGGGCAGCAGTTGTAAGGAGCAAATTCAGATAAAAGTAATACAGTCTAAGCATATACTTGATCCTTTGTGCATGTGTTATTTTATTGATTACAACTGTGAAATAGTTATGGGTATTTTTATCTTACAGAGAGAGAAATTGATGGTCAAAGCAGTTAAGTGATTTAACCTGGATAACAGCTATAATGAAAGGCAGATTTGCACTCAGATTTTCTGACTTCAGGTTCAGGGCTTTTACTGTATCTGTGAGGAGTCAGAACTTACCTTCTTCAGTACTCTCACAGGTTGGTTTCCCATTCTGGGTCTCCAGAATTTGGGTTTTGTCATAAGAATAGAGAAGATTCTATCCAAATGGTTCCTACAAGAGCTTTCATAATGTTCCTGGGATCCCTGGGCTGAGGGAATGTCCAAAAGGGAATCTCTGGGAATGGCAAACTAAAAACATAACCTTTTAAACCTTAGCATAAGAGTGCAGAATTTTAACTCTCATCATTGCTTATAGACCATATCACTCCTAGGCAACCAGAAGAGCATGTTTTCTTTTAGCCAAGTACATAAGTAAGAGCTAATGATAATACATTCTAAAGATCCTTTTGGCCTCAGATACAGCATTAGCTGATGTAACTTTTGAAGTTTTTGGTCATTCCTGGATAAACAATTTATCAGTAAACCATTGACCATATTTCTATTATCTGGCCTCCTTTCCTCTGGTCCCAGTAGCCACTTGTATTTTTTTTATTTGATACTAAAGTAAATGACTAGGTAATTGGCTTCCTATATTAAATATAGGAAGACTATCCTTCCCTTGAAAGTCCTAGAGAGACTGGTTGCATAAGCATAACTCCATTTTCTATTGTATATCAGTTACACAGCGCTTGGGCATGGCAGAATATCAGTGGAGCCTGGGCCAGGCCAAAACAACTCACTAGGAAAGACATTCTGGAGACTTGAGACAGAAGAGAAGGAAGTTAAGAGTGGCTTTTTCAAAGGTTCAATAACTATTTTCCTGTTCTGCAAGTCTGCAAACTCTGCCCTCATCTCAAAAGCCAGTGTGATTGAAAGTGGTCAAAAGGTACAAAATTCCTGTTATAAATAAAATAATTCCTGGGGATGTATTGTACAGCACAGTGTCTTTAGGTAATAATACAATATTGTATATTTGAAACATGCTAAGAGAGTGGATCTTAAAAGTTCTTATCACAAAGTTATATTGGAACTATACATGGTGATGGTTATTAACTAGATTTATTGTGGTGATCATTTAATGATATATACATATATTAAATTACTATATTGAATATCTGAAACTAATATAATGTTTTGTTTTTTAATTAAGTGAGAGGCAGAGAGGCAGAACAACAGACTCCCATATGCGCCCTGACCAGGATACACCCAGTAAGCACCCTAGGGGGCCACATTCTGCCCATCTGTGGCCATTGCTCTGTTGCTCAGCATTTGAGCTATTTTAATGCCTGAAGTGAGGCCATGGAACCATCTTCAGCGCCTGGGGCCAACTTTGCTCAAACCAATCAAGCCATGGCTGTAGGAGGGGAAAAGAAAAAGAGAGAGAGAGAGAAGAAGGGAGAGGGAAGAAGCAGATAGTCACTTCTGTGTGCCATGCCCGGGATTAAACCCAGGACTTCCACATTCCAGGCTGATGCTCTACCACTGAGCCAACTGGCCAGAGCCAATATATTGTTATATGTCAATTATATCTCAATGTAAAAAGGAGTAATTTCAGAGTTTCGTGTTAAAAAGGAAAAGACCTAGAACTTGGACTTAAGGCAAGCACTTGAGACCAACAGTGTGGGGTTGAGGAGGTGTAAGGGATTTTTTTTTTAGAATGGTCACTTTCTCTAAACAAATCCTTGATACTGTCCTTCTGAGTCTGATAAGACTAGAAATGTCTTTGTCTTACTTTTCATTTCTGATGTCAGAAAGAAAGTACACAGGTTGATAGTTCTCCTTTACTGTCCTTACAAAGTGTTCCCTTCTTCTACTACTGTGGCAAGACTTCTGGAAAGAACAGGTCCCATGGAACTGGGAGCCAGAATCTGGAATATAATCACTGGGGATCATGAGGTTTGGAAACATAGATTGCTTGCCTCTGCTTTCCTACTTTATGCCCAATGTTTACTTTTTCATTTGGACCATAAGGAGATTCCATCTCTCACACTAAAACTGAAAGTTGAAGAAGAAAGCAATTTGTGAATAACCGAATTAACCCCAGATAAATTCTTTACATAAATTTACAGACAACTCAAAATTTCATTCAGATCTATAAGCAGACCTCAAATTTTGTGGATTCTCAGGAAAATCTAGTGAACATTTTTATGGTGTTTTTCTTTTGGTCTCTTCTCAGGTTAAAGAGAAGCCGGTGTAAATCCCAGGGAAAGGCCTTGTGGCAAAAAGAGAATAAGAGAGGATAATACTCAGCTCCAACTTGGGGAATAATTGTAAAAACAATTGGGAAATTTGCTGAGAATATCATTGTGTTCTCAAAGACAATTCTTAATTTTTCAGCCTGACCAGGCAGTGGCACAGTGCATAGAGCATCAGACTGGGATGCAGAGGACCCAGGTTTGAGGCCCCGAGGTCGCCAGCTTGAGCGTGGGCTCATCTGGTTTGAGCAAGGCTCACCAGCTTGAGCCCAAGGTTACTGACTTGATCAAGGGGTCACTCAGTCTGCTGAAGCCCCCCAGTCAAGCCACAAATGAGAAAACAATCAATAAACAACTAAGGTGCCGCAACAAAAAATTGATGCTTCTCATCTCTCTCCCTTCCTGTCTGTTTCTATCTGTCCCTCCCTCTGTCTCTGTCACACAAAAAATAAATTCTTAATGTTTTAGAGTATCCACTCACTAGACCATGAAGTAGGCCCCCAAACTCAGAAGGCCCTTGCTCTTGAATAGAGAGAAATATGCTCTTTGAGAAAAACTTGTATTTATTCACTCATTTGTAAGTATATTCACTGAATTAATATTTATTAACTACCTCTTAGGTGTCAGTTCTATGTTGGGGATACAGAAAAACACAATACAAATAGTGTCCATGTCCTTGTAGAGTTTGTAGTCTAGTAGGGGAGGCAGACATTATATAGACAGCCTCACAAGTGGAAAAATATTTTAAATTGTAATGAAGTGATATATAGGAAATTTATGAACCTCCCTAGGAGCATAACTCAGCAGAAGATAAAGGTTGGAATAGAAGATCTAATTTAATCAGATGGGTCCAGGAAGGTTCACCCAAAGAAGTAACATTTAAGTAAAGAAATAAAATTTAACCAGAAGTTTACCAGGTAATTATTTAGGAAATGAATATCCTGGGAAGAGGACACCAATATAAAGACTCTGAGGCAAAAAAAGAAAGACCAAAATGTCCTCACAGAATTGAAAGAAGGCAAGTTTGGCATAGGCATGAACATGAGATGAGGCTAGAGAATTTGGCAGGGGTCAAACCATGTGGTGATCATTTTGACTACATTAATGATTTTGTATTTGGAAAACAAAACACTTTTTTAAATAGTTGAATTCTAGTGTGCTACATTGGAGGAATGGTGGTCCTTGTTACTGAGTTGCAGAGCACTGGAAAAAGAGCAAGTCTGGAGAGGAGGGTAGATAATGAGTTTGATTCTGAATGTTGTGATTTGAAATGCATGTCATGTAAGCAATTGGATACGCTATTTTGAAGTTCAGAAGCAAAACCTACAAATACAAAATTTGTTGGCACATACATGATCACTGAAGATATAGGAATGTTCGAGTTTATCTAGAGGAGAGAATGAGAAAGCAAGAAGGTCTAGGCTGAAACTTAGATGATTCCAACGTTTTAAAATTGAATAGAGGTAAGAAGGCCAAGGAGGCAGATGAAAAGCCAGGAAGATGCTGGGACTAGAAGGTAAAGATACACGTGTTTGAAGATGTACATGATAAACTGTATTGAGTTAGGCACAGAAGGAAGGAATATAAGAACAAACAACTGACCATTGGCTTTAGCATCAAGGTCATTGATAACCTTAGAGTTAGCTGTAATTGGTGAAGTAGTGATAGTACTAATCTAATTGTATGCATTGTGTTTGGAAGTGAATAGGAGGTGAGACAATGGAAAAAATCAAACAAGAAAATTCTTTCAGAAGTAAAGTTATAAAGTAGAGAAAAGAGACAAATGGTCGCCAGAGGAGTGTAGGGCATTCAGGAAGTTTGTTTTTTGTTTTTATTTTAATGGGTGAAATTTGCAAGTGCTGATGGGAAAGTATCATGTATCAAATCTATTGCCCATGCTCTAAAAACCGGAAATTAGTTAAGGTCAGGCTATAGAAAGAATGAGTCCACTGCCAACAAAAGCAGATTCCCTTGGGTATCCTGTTCAGACCCAATTATACTGCTCTTAGTTGCTTTTATATAAGCTATAATTTAATTTTTCTGATGACCCCTAAAGAAAGAAGGATTTTCCTGTAATGTTTATAGGCTGAGACTCTGTTTTTCACTTGAGAAATATCTTAAAACTGTATTTAATTTTGCTCAATAATGTCCAAAATATGACGACTTGAGTAACCTTTCTAAAACACACCTCTGATCATGTCACTATTCTGCTTAACATATTTCAACAGCTCTCTACTGGCTTCAATATAAAGTTCCAAATTCCTCAGAATGACAAGCAAGTCCCTTTCTGACTTGTCCTGTAACTATTTCTCAGGCTTCATCTATATTTACATGCACATCTGCATCTTACCTCTATTTAAGTCCAGGTACAAACAATTCTTTGAACCACCAGTCAAGCTCTATCTTAATTTTTTTCTGCCTTTTCTCAAGCTACTCCCCTTGTCTAGAATGCCTTCAGCTGAGGTACTAACAAAAAATTGTTAAATAAATGAATTAAGTATATAAATGATTGAATGGATGAATGCACTTACCTCAGTTTTCTAGGTCATTTTTGACAGGAACTATGTGGCTGTACATGGTAATGTGGAGTATTTATTTGGATAAGTGGGAGGATAGTCACATGGTAGGATTTCAGGGAATCATTGAGATCCTCACTGCATTAAATCATCACTCCTGTTAGTCTATCACTGTAACTTATCACATGAGAGTCTTATTTCCCTGAGCAAGGGCTTGGTATTACTGGAAGTTTCTGGGGGAAGGAAGAGAGCTAAAAAGAAAAAAGGGGATCAGAGAGAGAATTGTAAGTATTAATAGGAGGCATGGGTGAGAAATAGCAAATAGTACTTTGGCCAGAACTAATATTTTGGTGGCACTGGAGCAGAATCAGCCAATCTGAAACATAATCAAGTGCAGGGAAAAGGTTTAGAGCCTAAAACATACTTTCAGCAATGATTAATCATCCCGTTGTTGAACTAAAAAGCAGATTAAAATCACTTATATCCCCATCCCAGATGCTCAAGGTAAAGAACTAAGTGGAATGCACCAGGGGATTTAGCCATTTCCAGAGACAGATCACTTCTAGTAGAGCAAACCCTTTTTGGGCTTGAGAAGAAGAGGGGTTGGTAGGTTAGAATCTTGTAGCAGAGCCAAGTCTATATGACAAATAGCTCCAGAAAATCCCAGGATTTTAGTACTACCTGTGGGTGGGCAGGAGAGACCTGGCTTAAAGATGTAACAAACCTGGTGAACAGGCCAAGACACCTTTTCTTCTGGTTACTTTCAGGGCTACCCATAAGATCAAACTCACCTAGCCTGCTGGGCTTTTATGGGCTGTCTAGGATTAGTATTTTGGGGAGTCCAATATTCCAGGTCAAAATATTTTTACTCTTCTATAACACCCTGGACTAGAACAGGAGGTAAGAAGTAAGATATCAAACTCCGTTGTGCTTCTCCTCTATACTCCTTCTTAACTAATAAGCCTACCTTCCTTCTATTGGCCAATTTTATTAGTTCTTTGAGGAAAAGGGAAATTGGAGAATTAGATAGAAAAAAATCTCAGAATTCAAAAATAAAGAATAAATATTGTATGCAAACTATAATTGTAAAATAAATAATAGGCCCTGGCTGACTGGTTCAGTGGATAGAGCAATGGATAGAGCCTGGTATGTGGATGTTCTGGATTTGATTTCTGATCAGGGCACACATACATTTGCTTCTCTTTCTTCCTCTCTTCCTCTTCTCTCTTTCTTCCCCTCTGACAGCCAGTGGCTCAGTTGGGCACTGAGGATAGCTCAGTTAATTCGATCATTGGCCCCAGATGTAAATTGCTGGGTGGATCTATTCGGGGCACATGCAGGAGTCTGTGTCACTATCTCCCCTCCTCTCACTTAAAAGAAAAAACATAATTTAAAAAAAGGTAAAAACTTTGGAAAACACAGGATACAAATAAGCATTACAGGCCTGTTTAAAAGTCCCATAGAAGCTAATGAACTCAGTTTGTTTAAATTCCACATTTGCCAACTGATTAAGTACATGACCTTGGAAAAAATCCCTCACTGAGCCTTAGTTTCCTTATCTATAAAATGAAGTCAATACTGCCAACTTTACCCATATAATGATTTGTAGGTAGAGCACAGAGCACATTCCTAGCAGCTGTGGCTGATGCAATGCTGTGAGAACACTTCAGCACCTGAAACCCTCCTAGGCACACCCAGGAGGGAGCTCGTCCACTGTAAGAAAGTAACTCAGTGCCAACCAGGCAGCTCCCTGATCTTTTCAGCCATTGGTTTTGAAGAACACGCTGTAAAGGCTGAACCGGTGTATATAAACTAGCTTACTTTCTGAATAAAGCAGATCTGCATCACTGAACCTGGTCCCCGGAGTCGGGTCTCTGCGTCTCCGTCGTCCTCACCCTCGGTGGGCCTTGTCCACATTCTAGCGCCTGGACAGGGACCTAACCGCGCTCAAAGGACGGGTGAGTGATCCTCTGCAATGGCAAACCTTGTCCCTCACTCCTGAGCCCCGCAAGCTCGAGTCCTTTATGCCCTATTGCAGAGTAGGCAAGTTAAAGTTAGTGAAAAGGATCTTTGTACCTACTGGGAAATCCTCTCAGGTTTCAACCCTTGGCTCCGGGACACACCACTTTGGGACCCTGATACTTGGTCCTGAGCTTTCCGGTGCATCTGTTTGGCTGAAGTGCATGAAGGACAAACCTTCCTTCTCGGCCTCATTCCTGCTCTGCTAGCGATATATGCCTGCCTGACTGGTGCTCCTGCTGAGGACCCTCTGCCGGTCCCTAAGGTCCTACAGGCTACTCCTCTTTCAGAGGAACCCCTACCTCCGTATTTGCCTTCCCCTGTAGAGGAAGAAAAGGGTTGGACCACCGAGTTTGATGGACCTGCAGCCCAGCCGTGCATAAATGAAACTAGATACATTAGAAACCGCACCATCAACTCCACCACCCGAAGAAGTGGAAGTCGCTACTTCCGAATTCCCTGCCGGAGCTCAATGTCCCACCCCAGCCTCTCAGACGCCATTTTCTACCCCAGCTTTAACTCCAACACGTGTTCCTGCTGTAGACCCATGGGCCAGCCTATATGCCCCCATGTGTCTTTTTTCTTTTCCTCCCTTGTTTGTCTTTCTGTCTGTCTGTCTGGTCTATTTTTCTGTATCTCTCTCTCTCTTCCCCCTCCCCTTTCTCTAAAATGACACTGGAAGGACCCAGCCATGGCACAGTGGTGGGGATCACACCCTCTTCTAACACAAGGGAGAGGTTATGTTTGTGTTTTTCAGCCAATTTGGATCCCAGGAACCCCCACAACCTGCTTGACAGGGTTTCTTGGGCACCCACTAAGTGGTTCAGTCTCCACCCATCCAAAGCCACAGCCCTGGCTTCCTCCACACCAACTACACCTGAGGAGAGGAGGTCCTCAGCGCTCCAAAAGAAGACCTGATGGCCAGTGTGCACGCCCCATCACCTGGGGGGATGTGGAGGCTTTGGCGGGGTGGACCCAGAGAATGGCCCCTGATGGGCCCCCAGGCCCTGGTGCTCTGTTCTTGCTTATGTGTACTATAGTAACTGCTAACTCTCAGACAGGGGTGGACCCCCACATCTGGGTGGCTGTTCCCCACTCTGGCATAATTATGCCTATTGAAGTTAATAGCCCACAGTTTCCAGCAGTATATTCCAGTAACTGCTCCCTTAGTCTCCGTTGTGACAATAGTGGCCAGGAATCCCAACAGTGGAACAGCACTATATGGGGTAACCTCAGTGACCCAATGCTACTTAAGTTTACTCTGAATAATAACACCATCCCCTCAAAGGGGTGGTTCCTCCTTCAAAATCATACGACGGGGGACTTTGCTGAAAATGGTACTACCAACCAAGGCTCAGTACTTTGCCTACAAGCCCTCCTACCCCTAGCTACCAACAGCTGGGCCCACCCTACTAACCTTGCCTTCCCAGGGTTGCCTCTTTGCCTGTTCCTGTATGACGAACATCTAAGAACACTCCTGAGAGAAGGAATCCCCTGGAGAGACTGCCACATTGCCTCTGGCCTGGATGTGCAGACCATCAACCTCAGAGTTTGACATCAGAAGCTGAGAGACAGAATGCAACCATATGCAGTGCGCAGCCCACAGCAAGCCATCCATTTCATGTTTGGATGCTTGGACCTTTGTGGGAAGGGGGTGTGCATGGACCTACGTCCATTTTTTACAATCAAAATGGAACTGTGTTTAACAGCACCTGGAAGGTCTCTGTTACACAATGGGAGGGAAATGACATCCCAACCCCTAGGAGGAATCCCCTGTTTAAGACCCCTATTCTATTTCCTAACTAGTCAAACATTACAGAAGCTTGCTTCATTGTTTAATCCAGCTAATCTATTAGCATATAGTATAATAGGTATTATAGTTGTTTTAGTTCTACTAGGGTTCTGTTGCATAATGCGTAGCATTCAGAAGCTACAAAAACAGCAAGCTGTTATTCATCAAGTCCAATTGGCCCTAATTAAAAGAGAAGGGGGAAATGTAGGTAGAGCACAGAGTGCATACCTAGCAGCTGTGGCTGATGCAATGCTGTGAGAACACTCCAGCACCTGAAATCCTCCTAGGCACACCCAAGAGGGAGCTTGCCCGCTATAAGGAAGTGACTCATGATAGCCAGGCAGCTCCCTGACCTTTTCAGCCATCGGCTTTGAAGAACACGCTGTAACACCCTATAGGCAGAACCTGTGTATATAAGCTAGCTTACTTCCTGAATAAAGCAGATCTGCATCACTGAACCTGGTCCCCAGAGTTGGTTCTCTGCATCTCTGTCATCCTCAACCCCAGTGGGCCTTGTCCACAATGATTATTCATTGCCTAGCACCTAGGTGATAGTGAATTAATGTTAAGTTTCCCCCTATGTGTAGAAATCATGGAGTGGTAGATGAGTTTTACTCTGAATGACAAGGATTTTTAAAATCTTGACATCTGGATTGAAAAGAAAGAGCTTTGCTATGTACTCATCTTACAGAGGGTATATAGAATATTCATCCATTGGATGGATGAAGTACTTTATATGTGGCTAAGTGGAGTTCGAGGGTTACATGCAAGCAGGTAATATAACAGTGCTTGCAAAACCATAAAATCTGGGCTTCTTACCCTGTCTGGCTTAGCTTTGCACTTGTGTTATCTTGTGTGAGTGACTCTGTTTTCCCAATTCTAATTGCTTTTTCTCCTCTATTGCCCCTAATCCCACCATCAAATCAAGATGTTATACAAAGCAATTACTATTTGCAAACTATGAAAATCTAGATACTCTGTAGAGAAGGGGAAAGGAGGTTGAAAATTCAGAGATATCAGACAGATAAAGAGGTCTAGAGAGGTGCTATGATGTTTTGCATAAGAAAGGGTATGGTTTGTCATTAAACTTCTGGGTTTTAAGGTCAGAATTCATAACTACTCCTTTGTTAAGAGTAAAATTTGGTTGACTTACCCAATTGGAGGGCCTTGCTTTGAGCCACCTAAGATAGAGGTTGAGAACATGAGCTTATATTTTATGTTATAAACATTTTTACAGGACTGTTAAGGGTTTTATGGTGTGAGCACAGCTGTAGACAACTGGAAAATAATGTTGGTCATGCCATCAATTGAGTGATTTTTAAATTGCTCAATTACTTATGTAAGGAACTCTACAAGTAGCTATATAAAACATGTTTTCCTCTCAACCATTTTACTCTCTGGAGATATATTTCTATCTCTTTCCCTCTTTTTGCTATCAAACCTCTGGCTTCATAATTCATAATTGTTCCCTGACTGCCGCTCCTGTCATTCAACTTGTACTATTATCTCAGGTGCTTCAACAACCTCCACATATTCTAAATCTCTGTCCTAATCTTTCATGATCTTTTAATGTTGCCAATTTATTCCTCTTTGAAACTCTCCCCAGCCCCTCAGGCTTCCACAAGTCAGTACATATCAGCTTCTCTTATTACCATTCTGATAGCTATTTCTTTGCTTCTCAAGATTTCATTTATCCTCTGATCCACTCAGAGCAAGTTTTTCTTATGATTCTCTCCCCAACTCTCTTTTCTTTCTGGAGACGATTTCTTGGCTACCACATTCCCATAGCATCTGTTATTCTTTCTGAGTGATTTTGGTCTCAAGCTCCAGTAATTCTAATTGCCAGTTGGACATCTCCATCTGGATTTCTATTGTTACTTGCTAGTATTGTTCTAACAACATATATCTACTTTCCCAAGCCAGTTCTCAATCCATGTATTCCCTTCTATTATTATCAATACCATTTCCTCTTCCAAGAAACCCAGTCACCCTTGATTCCTCTCTCTCTCCTTCAGCCTTATATTTGGTCCCCACATCCTATTGACTCTACCTCTCAAAAGTATCTTAACTCTGTTCCTGTTTTTCTATTCCCATTGCCATCACTATAAGTCTCATTCTCATTACCTCTTCCTTAAATAATTATAGTAACCTCTTTATACATTTTATTATTGCTACAATAGCTCATTTCTTTAACAAACATTACAGTGTGCTGGACACTGGGTATGCAACTGTGTATCATTTTTTTAAAGTGAAAGGAGTAGAGGCAGATCCTACGTGTGCCGCCACCGGGATCCACCTGGCAATCTCCCTATGTGGCGATGCTTTGCCTATCTGGGGATGTTGCATCACTGTTCAACAACTGAGCTATATTTAGCCCCTGAGAGAAAGCCACAAGACATTCCCAGGCTTAGGGCCAACTCACTCCAACCAATTGAGCCATGGCTGCAGGAATGGAAGAGAGATAAAGAGAAAGAGAGAAGGGGTGGGGGAGGGGAGAAGAAGCAGATGGTTGCTTCTTCTGTGTGCCCTGACTGGAATTGAACCTGGGACATCTGCATGCTGGGCTGGCACTCTATCACTGAGCCAACTGGCCAGGGCTGCAACTGTGTATCTGATCACGAGGAACATGCAATCCATTAAGGAAGGCAGACAACTAAAAAGGAAATAATCATATAGAGGAGATAAGTGTCAGAATAGATGTAAGTATAGGAAACTGAGGGATATAAAACAGCCCTCACCTAGCCTTCAGGGTTAAGGAAATTTTCACAAATAAGATGGCCACAATAAGTATGAGTTTATCTGGCACAAGAGGATCAATATAATACTCCCAGCAGTGGGATAAGTATGAGTGAAAGAAATGGAGAGCAAATGATTGTGGAAATGTAAGTTATTAAAGATTGCTAGAGGCCCTGACCAGTTTGCTCAGTGGACAGAGTGTCAGCCCAGAATATGAACATCCAGGTTCAACTCACAGTCAGGTCACACAGGATAAGTGGCCATCTGCTTCACTCTTTCTTGGTCCCCCATTCTCTATCTCTTTCCCTCCTGCAGCCAGTGGCTTGATTGGTTTCAGTGTTGGCCCCAGACAGGTGTTGCTGGGTGGATCTTGGTTGAGTTGTATGTAGGAGTCTGCCTCAATGTCTCCTCTCCTCTCATTTAATTAAAAAAATGACTAGAGTACAGGGGTCCTCAGATTACGACACAGTTCTGTTCCTATGACAGTAAGGTGAAATAAGTCAAACCGCACCCTAGCCTAAGTCACTTTCCTATCCTAAAACAGTTGTAAAATCATAATCTAGAACATAAAAACACAACTAATCCACAGAAAAGAGAAAGGGACATAAATATACCATATTGTAGTAACAGAAAAAGTGACAAAAAAAAAAGAGTGTAAAAAATTCCTTACCTTTACTCCTGTGGTTGACTTGCACACTAGAAGGGACATTGCAAGGTGGGAGCGAGTGACCTATTGGGAGGATAAAGTTGGAGAGGCAGGAGAACCTGCAGAAGATGCTGGAGACACTGGGTCAGGTGAGTCAGGATTGCCTAAGGAACATGCAGGAGACGCTGGAGGTGATTCTGCCTGTACTACAGGTGTTCCATCTCAAGAAGCAGCTGATGTAGAGGGTACAGGATTTGTTGCAGGCCTCTCCATCTTCTTAAAGAATTGTTCCAGGCTAGTCTGGAACTACTTCACCCACATAGTTCGTAAGTGCGATGCCAACGGTATAAGCCAAAACACTCACATCTCAATTTTTTAAAATTTTTATGGGTGTGAGTTTTGTGAATTTGAAACGTCGTATGCCAAGACTGTTGTAACCTGAAGACCTCCTAGACATCCAGAGAGGTGGGGCAGGAGGAGAGATTGATTAGAGAGCTTGGAAAACTATTAAAATATTTTAATCAAGAGAGAAATTGTATCTGATTTTCTGATTTGTAACCTGAAGAAGTTTGCCCTCGCAGTAGTGTGGAGGCTGAATTGTACCACATCAATTGCAATGCAAATTCTAATAATTTTTAGAATCCATAAAAATACACTTGTAACAGTAAAGAGCAAAATAATTAAGAAATTTGTGCAAAGGTCCAATAAAGGTCAAGAAGTGCAGGCACTGATAAAATAAGCCCATGATTAAACTCATGGTTAATGGGTTAATTTTATAATCATTAATTTTATGTCAAATTCACTGGGCCACAGGGTGCCCAGAAATTTAGTCAAACATTATTCTGGATGTGTTTGTGAGAATGTTTCTGGATGAGATTAACAATAGAAGGAATAGACTGAGTAAAGCAGATTGTTCTCCTTAATGTGAGTGGGCCCAATCCAATACATCAAACACCTGAATTTTATCATTCCATGAATGAAAGGAAACCCCTTCTGCTTGATGTAGGTCTTTTCTTGCCTTTAGAATCAAATTGAAAAATAAACACTTTTTAGGTATTGATCCTGCTGGTTCTTAGTATAGCAATTATACCACTGGCTCTCTTCGTTCTCAGATCTTAGACTAGGGTTGAAACTACATAAATTCTCCTGGCTCTCCAGCTTGCTAACAGCAGATATTGGGACTTGGCAACCTCCAAAATCATATGAGCCAATTCCTCATAATAAATTTTATTATATGAAATTTATACATATATATGTACACACACACACAAACACACACATACATATGTGTGTGTGTGTGTGTGTGTGTATATATATATATATATATATATATATATATATATATATATATATATATATTGATGTAACAAATAACCTAAAAATGTGGAAGTGGCTTTGGATTGGACAATAGGTAAAGATTGGAAGAGATTTGAGTGCATTCTAGAAATATGGACCTTAAAGGTGAGTCTGGTGAAGTTTCAGACAGAAATGAGAAATAGGTTATTGGAAACTAGTGAGAAGGCTATCTTTTGTTATAAAGTAGCAATGAATTTTGTTGAGTTGTGTGTTAGTGTTATGTTAAAGGTAGAAATTGAGAGTGATGAAATTTAATATTTAGCAGAGAAAATTTCTAAGCAAAGTATTAAAGATGCAGCTTGGGTCTTCCTTACTTTTTATAATAAAAATGAGAGAAGAGAGATAGATTTAAGGAATTATTAGGCAGAAAGAAACCAGATCTTGTAGACTGGAAAAGTTCTCAACCTACCCATATTGCAAAAAGTGAGAAAGCTTGTTCTGAAGAGAACACTACAGGTGTGGCTGGACAATCATTTCATAAGGAGATCATGAGTGTGACTCATAAACTTGGTAAGTCATCTCAGCAGAAGCTAGATAAAAGATGGGCTTATACCAACAGCAACACTGTCAGATGGGACTAAAAGGAACAGAAAAATTGAGACAAAATGAGCCTGACCAGGCAGTGGCACAGTAGATAGATTATCAGACTGGGATATAGAGAACTCAGATTTGAAACACTGAGGTCACCAGCTTGAATGCAGGCTCACCAACTTGAGCGAGGGGTCACTGGCTTGAGCGTGAGATCATAGACATGACTCCATGGTTGCTGGCTTGAACCCAAAAGTCACTGGCTTGAAGCCTAAGGTTTCTAGCTTGAGCCCAAGGTCACTTGCTTGAGCAAGGGGTCATTCACTCTGTTGTAGACCCAAGTCAAGGCACATATGAGAAAATAATCAATGAACAATTGATGCTTCTCATCTTTCTCCCTTCTTGTCTATCTTCACTCTCTGTCCGTCTCTCTGTCTGTTTCTCTGTCTCTGTCACATTAAAAAAGAGACAAAATGAAAGAAGGCCATCAGACTTCTTATATCTGACCAAGTGGAACCAACATGCACTATTCTTTAAAAAAGGAAAGAATGACCCTAAAGATGATTCAGAGTGAGGCTGTTTCCTCAGTTTCAACAAACCACATGGTCTTTCAATACATTTGAGGGGACAGAACTGCCTGGAGTCTTAGGAGTGAAAATGCTACCCCTGTGGGCCCAAAATGTGGGAATTGAGCTAAAGAGGGTTATTCTCAAGCCTTAACATGTAATGGAATTTTTCCTGCAAGGTCTTCAGCTTGCTTTAGATGCTTCACTCCTTACTTGTTTTCTATTTCTCCCTTTTGGAATGGGACTGTCAATCCTATGCCTTCCTGACATTGTACTTTGGAAGTACATAACTTTTCTGGTTTCACAGGTAGGGAGGAATTTTTTCTCAGGAGGAATTATACCTTGAGTCTCACGCATTTGTGATTTAGATGATATTTAGATGAGACATTGGACTATAGACTTTAGAGTAATACGGGAATGAACTAAGACTTTTTGTTCAGACAAAATAAATGTATTTTGTATGCAATAAGAATATGAATTTTAGTGAGGCAGGGGCAGAATGCCATGAACTGAATTGTGTTCACCCTTCTCTTAATTCACATGTAGAAGCCCTAATTTCTCATATGACTGTGTTCACAGATAGGTTCTTTAAGGAGGCGATTAAGGCTAAATAAAGTCATAAGGTAGAATACTGATCTGATAGAACTAGTGTCTTTAGAAAAGAGGAAGGGTCACCAGAGATCTCTTTCTTTCCACTATGTGAGGACACAGCATGAAAGCAGCAGTCTTCAAGTCAAGAGAAGAGGTCTCAGCATAAATTGAACTCTGTCAGATCTTTGATCTTTGAGTTTCCAGCCAGTGTCTAGAATTGTGAGAAAATAAATTTCTGTTGATTAAGCTACCTCTCTATGATATTTTGTTAAGGTATACTGAACAGACTAAGATACCCATAGACCCTGATTGCTGCATTGCTTGGTTTCAAGTCCCAGCTTTAGAATTTTGAGTCTGGTGAACTTAGACAACTAACTTAGGTTTCCTATGTCTTAATAATTACTTCTAACATGTAGTTCCACGTTTCTGTGCAGTTTATTTAAAATTTGCATAGCCCTTACCCTGTTGTTGTTTTATGTTTTCTTTAGTCTTACTATTATAAGTATTCAATAAAACTGAGACACATGGACACAGAAAAAAGTGAACAGGTTACCAAAGAGAGGGTGTTTGGGGGGGAGGGGGGAAGAGGGGAGTACAGAAGGACAAATATATGATGACAGAGAATTATTTGACTTTGGGTGATGGGTATACAACATAATCAATAGTTCAAATGCTATACAAATGTTTACCTGAAACCCATGTACTCCTATTGGTCAATGTCAACCTATTATATTTAACTTTCTAAACAAAATTTAAAAGTAGATAAATAAGAAAGAAATAAAAGGCATTTATATTAGAAAAGAAGAACTAAGGGTTTCACTTTATGCAGATGACATGAAACTGTATATAGAAAACACCAAAGACTTCATAGAAAGGCTATTAGAAACAAAAAACCAATACAGTAAAGTCACCAGATACAAAATTAATTAACAGAAGTCTATTGCTTTCTTATATGGCAACAATGAAACTTCAGAAAATAAACTAAAAAAAAAATAATCCCTTTTACAGTTGCAACAACAACAAAAATACCTAGGAATAAACATAACAAAGAATTAAAGGACCTATATACTGAAAATTACAAACCATTATTAAAAGAATTTGAAAAAGACACAATGAAATGGAAAAAAATATTCCTTGTTCTTGGATAGAAGAACAAATATAGTTAAAATGGCCATATTATCCAAACTAATATAAAAATTTAATGCAATTTCCATCAAAATTTGAATGTCATTTTTTAAAGAAATGGAACAGAAAAATCACCAGGTTTATATGGAACTATAAAAACCCCAAATAACCAAAGTAATCTTAAAGGAAAAAAAAATGAAGCTGGACGCATTACAGTACCTGACTTCAAATTATACTACAGAGCCATGATAATCAAAACAGCATGGTATTGGCAGAAAAACAGACACACAGATCAATGGAACAGAATCAAGAGCTCAGAAGTAAAACAACATATATATGGTAAAATCATCTTTGATTAAGGAGCCAAAAACACACAATAGAGAAAAGAAAGTCTATTCAATCAACAGTGCTTGGAAAATTGAAAAAACACATGCAAAAGAATAAAACTTCACTATAGTTTGTCTTCTTGCACAAAAATTAATTCAAAATGTATCAAAGACCTAAATATAAGATCTGAAACAGTAAATTACATAGAAGAAATCATAGGTACTAAATTCATGGACCTTGGCCATAGAGAGCATTTTATGGATTTGACCAAAAGCAAGGGAAGTAAAGGCAAAGATAAATGAATGGGACTACATCAAACCAAGAAGCTTCTGCACAGCAAAAGAAACTGACAACAAAACAAACAGACAGCCAACTAAATGGAAGATGATATTTTCTAATAACAGCTCAGATAAGTGGTTAATATCCAAAATATATAAAGAACTCACAAAACTCAGAAACGAACAAGAAAACAACCCAATAAAAAAATGGGAAGAGGACGTAAACAGCCACTTCTCCCAAGAAGAAATACAAATGGCCAATAGATATATGAGAAGATATTTATCCTCACTAGCTATTAGAGAAATGCAAATTAAAACTATAGTGAGCCCTGGCCGGTTGGCTCAGTGGTAGAGTGTCGGCCTGGCATGTGGAAGTCCTGGGTTCGATTCCCAGCCAGGGCACACAGGAGAAGCGCCCATCAGCTTCTCCAACCCTCCCCCTCTCCTTCCTCTCTGTCTCTCTCTTCCCCTCCCACAGCCAATGCATTGGAGAAAGATGGCCCGGGCGCTGAGGATGGCTCTGTGGCCTCTGCTTCAGGTGCTAGAGTGGCTCTGGTCGCAACAGAGCGACGCCCCGGATGGGCAGAGCATCGCCCCCTGGTGAGCATGCCCGGGGGATCCTGGTCGGGCACATGCAGGAGTCTGTCTGACTGCCTCCCCGTTTCCAGCTTCAGAAAAATACAAAAAAAACCCCAAAACCTACAGTGAGATACCACCTCACACCTGTTAGATTAGCTATTATCAATAAGACAGGAATTAACAAGTGTTGGAGAGGATGCAGAATAAAAGGAACCCTCATTTACTGTTGGTGGGAATGTAAATAAGTACAACCATTATGGAAGAAAGTATGGTGGTTCCTCAAAAAATTAAGAATAGAAGAACTACCATATGACTCAGTAATCCCTCTACCAGGTATCTACCCCAGAACTCGAAAACATTGGTACATAAAGACACATTCACCTCCATGTTCATATCAGCATTGTTCACGGTGGCCAAGACATGGAAACAACCAAAATGCCCTACAATAGAAGATTGGATAAAGAAGATGTGGTACATATATACAATGGAATACTACTCAGCCATAAGAAATGATAACATAATATCATTTACGACAACATGGATAAACCTTGATAACAGTATACTGAGTGAAATAGGTAAATCAGAAAAAGCTAAGAACAGTATGATTACATACATGGGTGAGATATAAAACTGAGACTCATAGACATAGATAACAGTGCCGTGGTTACCAGGGGGAGAGGAAGAGAGGAGAGAGAGTGGTGGTGGGAGGGGCATAAAGAGAGTCAAATATAAGGTTATGGAGGATGATTTCACTTGGGTAATAGGTATACAACACAATCCAAATGATGTGGAGTTGTTTTCTCTAAATCTATGTACTTTAGTTGACCAATGTCACCCTGTTAAATTTAATCGTCAAAATTAAAAAAAAATTATAAATGAATAAATTAAATATATAAAAAATAAAAATTAAATTAAAAATATTCATACATCATTGTTTTGTTTTTCTATTTAATTTTTCCTTAGGATTAACTCTCAGGAGTGTGTATACTAGGTCAGAGAATATAAGTATTTTGATTGCTGCTGATTCATGTAGCCAAAATACTTTCCAAAAAGACAAGCTATCATGGACTGATTTCATAAGTGTCAAATGGTTCTTATTTATTATTTTGCTTTAAATTTCTTTTGCTATTAGTAACCTTAAATTTTCCCCATATATTTATTCTTTATATTTATCCTTGAATAAATTATTTTTATATTCTTTGTCTATTTAGCTAGTGTATTATTGGCACCCTTACACATGTAAGTATTAACCTTTTTCTAGCATATTTCATTTACGTATTTCTTTAACTATTTATCCTTACTTTTTAGTTTTGTTCCTTATGTCTCTACAGAAGTTTTGAAATATATAATAAATCTTGTTGAGCTCTAGCTTTGTAATTTTTAAAAATTTAAAAAATTCAAGTCATACTCTGGTAAAAATAAATGATATAAAACATAGTTAAAATTATCCCAAAGAAGATCTAAAAGAAATTCTACTCCTTTTTTTAAAGTTTCTTATTATTCAGGGGTATTTTTTGTTTTTGATCTTTGTTTTCTGTTTTTTTTTACTTGTTATAATTTTATAAATATTTATATTTTATTGCAGTTTTTATTATAATTAAAAAAAATTTTTTTAGGGTTCTTAACAATACCACTCTCAAATGCCATCAAGAAAGAAGAAATTGGCCTGACCTGTGGTGGTGTAGTAGATGGAGCATCAACCTGGAATGCTGAGGTCGCCAGCTCAAAACCCCAGGCTTGCCTGGTTAAGGCACATAGGGGAGTTGATGCTTTGTGCTCCTCCCTCCTCTTATCTCTCTCTCTTTCTCTTCTCTCTACAATGAATAAATAAAATCTTAAAAAAAGAAGAAATTTAATATCATGGCTGCACAAGAGAGAGATATAGTTCAGAAAGAAAATGAAAAATCTCCAGAAGAAAGTCTCAATTACATGGAAATCTTGGAGTTAAATTATAAAGAATTCAAAATTGGAGTTCTGAAAATACTCAATGAGATGCAAGAAAAAAAACAATAGGCAACATAATGAGCTCATAAAGGAGACTGAAACTTTAAAAACAGAGATGAAGAACTCACATGAATTGAAGACTAAGGTAGCAAGTTTAGCTAATAGAACAAGCCAGATAGAAGAAAGAATCACTGACATCAAAGTCAGGCAATCAGAGGTGATATAGAGAGAAGAGGAGAGAGACTCATGAATTAAAAAACTGAGAGACCTGACCTGTGGTGGCACAGTGGATAAAGTGTCGACCTGGAAATGCTGAGGTTGCCGGTTCGAAACTCTGGGCTTCCCTGGTAAAGGCACATATGGAAGTTGATGCTTCCAGCTCCTCCCCAACTTCTCTCTCTGTCTCTCTCTCTCTCTCTCTCTCTCTCCCTTTCTCTCTCCTCTCTAAAAATGAATAAATAAAAACAATAAATAAATAAAAAACTGAGAGAGCTCTGCAAGAATTGTCTGACTCCATCAGAAAGAACAATATAAGAATAATGGGTAAATCAGAAGAAGTGAGGAAGAAAGAAGTGGAGAGCCTACTCAAACAAATACTGGATGAAACTTTTCCAAGCTTATGGAAAGAGTTAGAGCTTTGAATCCAAGAAACAAACAGAATGCTGAATTACCTCAACCCAAACAGATCTACTCCAAGGCACATCATAATAAAATTGTCACAAATCAATGACAAAGAAAAAATTTTCAAGGTAGCTAGGGAAAAGAACATAACCTATATAGGAAAGCTCATTAGGTTATCATCAGACCTCTCAGCAGAAACTCTACAAGCCAGAAGAGAGTGGACTTAAACATTCAAAGTACTGAAAGAGAGGAACAACCAGCCAAGAATACTATATCCGTCAAAGTTATCCTTCAAATATGAAGGGGAAATGATTGAGTTTTTGTATAGTTTATTCTTTAATGCATAATGTTTACCTGTGTGTATACCATAAATTATGAATCTAAATTTTTCTTTCCAGATTCTTAAATAATTATTCTAATACCAATAATTAAATATTAATTTCACATTCCTATTGGTATATATCAGGGGTCCCCAAACTATGGCCCACGGACTGCATGCAGCCCCCTGAGGCCATTTATTCGGCCCCCGCCGCAGTTCCGGAAGGGGCACCTCTTTTATTGGCGGTCAGTGAGAGGAGCATAGTTCCCATTGAAATACTGGTCAGTTTGTTGATTTAAATTTACTTGTTCTTTATTTTAAACATTGTATTTATTCCCGTTTTGTTTTTTTACTATAAAATAAGATATGTGCAGTGTGCATAGGGATTTGTTCATAGTTTTTTTTTATAGTCCAGCCCTCCAGTGGTCTGAGGGACAGTGAACTGGCCCCCTATGTAAAAAGTTTGGGGACCCCTGGTACATATAAAGGCAATTATTATAATATATATATGTATATGTTATAATAATCTATGTTTGGATAAACACCAACACATCTCCATTATTGTTACTTTATAAATGATTTTTTTAAAAATTTTTTCTTTTTCTTTTCTTTTTTTTACAGAGACATAGAGAGTCAGAGAGAGGGATAGATAGGGACAGACAAACAGAAATGGAGAGAGATGAGAAACATCAATCATCAGTTTTTTGTTGCTATACCTTAGTTGTTCGTTGATTGCTTTCTCATATGTGCCTTGACTGTGGGCCTTCAGCAGACCGAGTAACCCCTTGTTCTAGCCAGCAACCTTGGGTCCAAGCTGGTGAGCTTTGCTCAAACCAGATGAAGCCGTGCTTAAGCTGGCAACCTCAGGGTCTTGAACCTGGGTCCTCCACATCCCAATCTGACACTCTATCCACTGCGCCACCAGCTGGTCAAGCTATAAATGATCTTAATATCCTGTGTAGAGCCTACCTCTCCCCATTATTGCCCTGACAGCTAAGAAGTTTCTCTGATATTATTCTGTTTATTTTCTTGGTAATATTTTAGAAGTCATCCAGAAGAATGAAGACTGAAAAATAGTTCCCATGGTTTCTTCTATGCTCTCCTTCCTGTAGTTTCTCAATAAACATTTGTGGAATGAATAAAAGATAAAAGAAAGTATACAGCATGGTGTTTGATTGCTGAGAGATACCAAAGTAAAGCAAGTTTATATCTGCTTCCCCAAAACCCCTGACATTTCCAAAAAAATTATCTAGAGTGTGTATTTGACAAATTCTACTTTGTTGTTGGAGAATTATTGTTTGTTTATGCACTCAAAAAATATTTATTGAGCACTTATTGTATCCCAAACATTGTTCTAGTCACTGGAGATAAAACAAATGAACAGATGAGATGCATAAAATATGAAAATAAATATATTATACAAACCAAATAAATAAATAAATAAATAAAATGTCACCCCAGACTTTGAGATGGTGATGGAGTTGGCAGACATTCCAACTGCCACCTCCAAGGAAAAAATTGGATTACAACTTAATTTAAGAACAATCATCTTGAAAAACCAATTATGTACTAAAGGAAGAGAACTCTATAACCAAGCATCACAGAAGAAGTCATACCAATACTGGTAGGAAGGGCAGAAAGCATAAAGTGCTGCCCTGATCCCAGGATCGAGTGGCACCTGAGGGTCCGGAGGGACTCTCGCTGCTGGGAAGGTTACCCTGAGAGGGGAGGGTCCTCATCCCCAGGTCTAGAGCCCCAGCCTAGAGACCCAGAGCCTAGAAGAGGTGCCCAGACAGCATTTGATGGTGAAAAGAGCAGAGTTTCTGTCTGCAAGAAAGAGACTGAGTTCTCGGAGATGCAGGCTCCGTCTTAAAGGGCCCACCCAGAAAATATCTTTCATAGCCACTCTACTGAGGCTCTGGTGGAGGAAGATCTGAGAGGACTGAAGTTGCATGAGGAAAGTGTAAAGTTGGTGGCCCAGGGAGAGACACTGTGGGGGATGGCTACAAGAACCCCTGTGCTGAGTCATTCTCCAATACTGCAGTCACCATCTTTCTTGGGCAGAGCATTGCCTCTGTGTGGCATCAGCCTGGGGAAAAGGAACTACTCTGCTTTTGGGAGTCTCTCCTACCCCAATCATGGTTATGGACCATTCTGAGAGGCCAGGAAGCAGGGGGTGGATCAGTGGTGATTTTCTGGTGTTTAAACCAGAGCATTCCCCCACATGCTACCGACTCTAAGACTTGTGCTTCCACCTCACGGAAGACTCAGTAGAAACTGTCTGGAGAGTGGGCAGATCACACCTTTGGGTCTCATAGGCCATACCAACTGGACTCCTGGGGCCACACCCTACTGAGGTCTGTGAAAAAAGTCTGGACAGACTGACACCTGGGACTGATGGTCAGAGCCACACCCACCAACCTTTCTAATCCCTGCATTGCTGCAGGCCCTAGACCAGATGTGGCCAACAGTTTTTGCCCCCAGGAAAGATTAGAAAGAAAACTTTTTTATGAGCCAGATGAAATATTAAAATTTAAAAATGTCAAATACAAAAACGATTCGTTTAAGTAAACAAAATTTTAATATGTAATTTGTTTATGAATAAATGTGAGTGAAAAAAATTTTAATATACAATATTATTTTAATAAAAATATAATTATATACTGTATAAATATCAAAACTGTATTGCAATCAATCAAAACAATATTTAATTAATAGAATGAGTTTGAAGGGGTTATATCGCAATTAAAACAATTATTTTGTTTTTCAAACAGCATGAACACGTTTTCAGTTATCAACTGCAGCTATTGTCTATGCTACAATGCCACTTGATTCAGCTCACTTGACCACAAAAATAACAAATTGTTTGACCTTGGGTGCGCACTGGCAAACTCTGCCTAAAAGAATGTGGGTTTCACATTGCCGCTAAACATCAAACAGTTCATATCGAGTACAGACGAGTATAAAAGTTGTAAATCTTTATAATGGAATTTTTTTAAATAATAAAGAAGTATTACAAATCCATTCAACCAATTATTGGAAGTTAACCCTAGATTAGTCACAAGTGAAATTCTTTTTCGCGTATCACTATCTTCTTAAATATCTCGATTTCCAACAATCAAAGACGCTTCCACTTCTGAGTAGCTGAGATTTTATAGTGGAGAATATTTAAAATTTAATCACGGGCCGTATAAACTCATTACATGGACTAGGTCCGGCCTGCGGGCCGTATGTTGTCCATGCCTGCCCTAGACTCTAGCAGAGGTTTTTTTAGTGGCCAACAAGCAGCCATCAGACAGAGGCTGCAGAAGGACAAACTCAGGGAAGTGTAGCATTTTAAGCGGACCTTAAAAAGCCCCAGGCCCAGTGTGGGTAATGAATAAAGTGAACTGAGGAAGAGAATAGAGGCAGAGGCAGGGTCACAGGGACCAGAGGGACAGCAGTCAGAGGGAAGACGAATGAGGGGATGGGATCAGAGAAGGTAAAAGGATTAGTGAAATTATATATACATAACACATAGATACAGATAACAAGACAGCAAATCCCAAAGGGAAGGGGTTAGGGGGTAATGAAGGACAAGGGGGTGGCGGTGAGGGAGTTATATTGAGTGGGACACTTGAATTTATGTTAACAAAAAATTAAAATTAAAAAGAAAATAAATAAAATGTCACACTAATAAATTCAATAAAAAACAAAAGCTAGAAAAACAATAAATCACAGAATAAAATATAATATAAAATAAGCAATTATATAAATAATAAATATCATGTTGATATAGATGCTTTAATGAACATAGGGAGTGACTGGGGTGTGGATAACATTAGAGGAGACAGAGAAGGTTTCTGTAAAAAGGTGCCTTTGAACTAAGACCTGAATGATGAAAAAAAGCAGGCAAGGGAAAACCTGTAAGAAGAGCACTGTAGTTACAGGGAATAACAAGCATAAGTGTTATTAATCAGTAAGAAAACTTTATGTTTAAAGAATAAAAAGATTGCTGTTGTGGTTAGAGTCTCATAGACTAGGGGAAACTGGTAGCAGGTGTTGCTCAGGTTTGAGTTTTCCTTTGCTGCACAGACTCCCTAGTCCTGAGCTATTTCTTTGATAGCAAACTTACTGGACTGGAGTGAGAATAATCCTGGGGAAATGTGGGTTTTTTCCAATGGTCATAAAGAATCCAAGTCACACTAAACAAAACATGTTATGACTAACTCTTTCAGGCTGTTTGCAAGTCAGTTTCTGGTGGGTTACTGGCTTGGAACTATCAGGCCTAGTATCACCAGCCTTTCCTCTCCTCTAGGAGAGGTAGAATCCAGAGTTGCCATCTGGAAGGATCAGGGTTGCCTCTTCCACACAGTTGTTCCTTTGATCTTAGATATAAATAAAATGGAAATAGTAGTAACTGTTTTATGCAGAGTAACTGATTATCAGTAACCCATCATCCCTGAGAAATCAGCTTCAGATCTCAGAGTTGGTTTCCTCCCTATCAATAAAAGGGAAGCCTCCCACATAAGAGTGCTATGGAAATGAGTAAATATCTGCCTATAACGTAAAGAGATACAATGTAGTGTCTAAAAACATTAAAGCACAGCTCATTAGGACCTGCATTCAGATATATTACATGGCAAATAATAATATATGGCATGGGCACACAGTCTCACATTTTGTAAAGCACTTCCACTCCCATTATGTCATTGATCTTCACCACAAATCTATGAGATTGAGAGAAGTCACTTCTGTACTGGTAAGAATATGGTAAATTATGCTGAAGTAAAAACAACTCCAAAATTTCAGTGGCTTAAACCAATTGCCTGGTACTGGAAGCTTTGGGTTTGCAATCTTGAGTAAGCATATCTCTTTTCTGATCGAGTCCCACAAGTTCTGTGCACATCTCATTAAAGTAGTTCTACGGATTGCTGATTGTTTTCTTGTCTGAATCTTTACTTCACTATGAACTTCTTTAATATAGGGATGTAATACTAGTATTGCTGATATCTAGAATTGTGCCTTACACAAAGCAATGTTCAAAAAATACTTGCTGAATGACTGAAGGAATGAGTGAAATAAAATGAATAGTATGGGTAGCCCTACCCCCCACTTTTGTCAATTAAGAACAGGCCTCTAGAAAGAGCTACAGGGCTTCTTTGCAGACAAGCTTAAACTTTAAAAGCCATCCACGGAGAGCTTTCTGGTCCTGGATGGAAAATTTAAAGAGCTCTCTCTAATCCTTTTCCTCCAAGGCCACATCTTCTCTAACAGTCATTAATGGGATCAAACTAACAGCACATAGCCACAAAGGCAAAAGAAGCAAAGCACAGCACGACTCCCTTTGCCTTTGTAAGTAATTTGGACATTGTCAGGATAAAAGCTGAAGTCTTCTAAAATGAAAGATTTGCATGCTTTTTTTAATGATAGGACATTCACAGTTTTTACAAAATTGTCCTCAAACAACATTTCATCTTCAAAAGTGATTTTTCCAAATTAAGAAAGTATGTGTGGGTGAGAGGGTATATCCATATGTCAAATGGTTAAGACCTTAGGCTGTGTGACCCAGGGCACAGGTTTAAGGGCAAGGCAGACTTCTTATATTTACTCTATTCTGTGCTTGGAGAATGCACCTTTAAAAAGGTGTACATACATTTGGTAGTAGATATCATGTTTCTAGTGGTAAGAGTGTGATCCAGTGGAAGGATCGGATCCCTGAACTTGGAATAAGACAAAGTTGGGTTGGACCCTTTAGCAAACAGATGTTAAAGGAACAACCACAATCTTCCTGGCATTTGTGCCCTTGTGTAATCCCCTCCCCTCCCCTTGAGTAAGGGTGTAACCTATGACTTGCTCCTAACCAATGGAATATGGCAAAGATGATGGGATGTCACTCTTATGTTCACACTGTGTTATATATATACAGAATTTTGCCAGCAGACTCACTCTCTTCCCCCTTGCTGGCTTTGAAGAACTGCCATGAATTCTACAAACACAAAAAAATTGAATCTTGCTGAAAACCACATAAATAGGGAAGCAGAATGTTTCCTAGTCTAGCCACTGGATGAGAACTCAGCCCTGGCCCACACCTTGGTTGTGGTCTTGCAAGACTCTAAGCCGAAGAGTCATCCAAGCTATACCCAGACTTCAACAAAAGAAACTGTGGGATGAATGTATTGTGCTTCAAGCTGCTGAATTTGTAGTAGTTTGTTACACAGACTAGAAAACTATTACAGAGTCCTGGCTCAACCACTCACTAGCTGTGTGATTCTCAGCATGGACTTTCTTCTCTCTTTGTCTTGAGTTGTTCACCTGTAAAACATGAAATGACAACCAAATGAATGATTCCCTGTCTCCCTTCCAAGGGTCCTTTAGA
The DNA here is from genome assembly GCF_036850765.1 of Saccopteryx bilineata. Taxonomy (NCBI): domain Eukaryota; kingdom Metazoa; phylum Chordata; class Mammalia; order Chiroptera; family Emballonuridae; genus Saccopteryx; species Saccopteryx bilineata. The sequence goes on along the minus strand of NC_089502.1, from coordinate 101,545,294 downwards.
ATCCAATGAATATGTGTAAAAATGTGAGGAATGATTTGTATTTTTCTTCTAAGACTCCCCAGGGCTTAGCAGCTCAAGCAGGTGACTTTGAAAAATATAGAAGATGGGAAACATACAACCAAAGAACAACAGTGGCCTTAAAACTAACACTGGCTTTTTTGGCCTAAGTTGCAATATATTTTATTTAAAAACAAAAACTAAAACAAAAAAAAACAAAACAACAACAAAGAAAACCAACAAACAAAAAACCTATTCCCATTAGGCAGATTGAAACATCTCAAGCTGTTTGGAAGATGTCCTAACTAGATCCTTAAGGTGTCTGGCTCCTTTGGCCTCAGACTAGCCAACAGTCCAGTGCAATGCCACACACCTTTTCTTTCTATCCACTGCAGTCCCAAATTCTCACTTTACAGAAGCTAGCTTCAAAGGGCATGGTCTAATCGTTTCATTACTCCTGGGTCACTGCCTGAGGCCATAGGGGTTATATGGGAACATGATGACCAGGTGGAAAAAAAGGCTGCTGACAACTGAGAGAGGGGTTGAATTTCTTTCAAAAAAGAACATTATATGGTCACTCACAGCTATTCAATCTTGTGAACCTGAGCAAAGGAAAATAAGATTTTCTGCATGCTGCGGCACTAGATCACATGTACAGGTTGGTCACTCAGCATTCTCTTCCTTTACATAACAGAAATGCAGGGGTTGATCACCCACCTCTTCAGAAACTCTGCTACAATCCCATTCTGCTACATAGCTTAGCATAGTGCATGGCATCCAAGCCCCTGCATGATGTGGCCCCTGTGTACCTCGTCTCAGGCCTCCATCCAGGCATGGTCTATCCCAAGGGTTAGGAACCTTTTTGACTGAGAGAGCCATGAACGCCACATATTTTAAAATGTAATTCCGTGAGAGCCATACAACCACCCATGTACATTAGGCATTATCCAATAAAAATTTAGTGTTGTCCTGGAGGAAAAGCTGTGATTGGCTCCAGCCACCCACAATCATGAACATGAGCGGTAGGAAATGAATGGATTGTAATACATGAGAGTGTTTTATATTTTTAATGTTATTATTTTTTTTATTAAAGATTTGTCTGTGAGCCAGATGCAGCCATCAAAAGAGCCACATCTGGTTCGTGAGCCATAGGTTCCCGACCCCTGCTCTAGTTCTTCCTCAAGTATTAGATCAGTGCCTTCTCTTAGCCATTGGTACTCTGTCATAGAACAAAGAAGATAATAACAACAATAATAAAGGCATCTAATACATTATGTGCTAGATACCTTTCTAATATTATTACACATATTAACCCATTTGTTCCTCATCATGACAATTATATCAAGCATGTACTGATACTGTCATCTCTAGTTTATGCATGAGGATATCAAGGTTCAGGTCTTAATGCTAGTATGTATTAGGATTGGAACCCAGATACATCGAGCATGAAAGCTATGCTCTTAATCATCATGCTATATTTTGCTTTTTGTTTACTTGCCTATTTCTCCTACTAGCCTGTGGGTTCAATTTGGCAAGCAATTTTGTATACAGTGCCTAATATAGTGCTTGGCACTAGTAGTGCTTAGTAAACCTTTATTGGATGAGTGAATAAATGAATACATAGAAAAAGGAACACAAAGTTTGGAGTCAGAAAGCCTAATGTCCAGTCTAGTATCTATCATTTAACAATTTTTGTGACTTTAAGTGAATGAGTTGACTCTTGATCCTGTTAAGTCCAAATAGCATAGTGTTTACACATGTAGGCTCTGAAGCCAGCTGCCTATGTTCAAAATAAAGCACCACCTCTTATTAGGTCTGTGACCTTGGGCAAGTCTTTTATCCTTTCAAGGCCTCGGTTACCTAATATTTAAATTAGGATAATTATAATAACTAGGTCATAAAGTTGTTGTAAAAAAATAGGAGTTAGTACATACATAGTTCTTAGGACCCTAACTAGAACATAGCAAATGTTTGATGAATGAATGTTAGTCATTAATAATGATAATTTATCATGCTTTAGTATTTTTCTCAAAAAAATGGAGATAAGAATATTTATCTCACCAGCCTGTCATGAGGATCAAATAAGGCAACATATATGGAAATACTCTGTCATCTTAACAGCACAGTGTAGATGCTAAAACTAAGCTTAGAAAATATCCAAAGTCATTTGTTCAGATTCTAAAACTCAGATTCTGCGTAACCTAGTTTCACACTCACAGGTGAGCAGCAACACTTCAAAAGTTTGGATAAAGCTACTAGGATGAACCCTGTCAATGCTAAAAGGCCCGCAACTCCTAGAGTGCATGTGAGCATGGTGTTATAGAAATAGATGTCTACCTTCCCTCATGTGGGCTATAGGCTACAAAGTCTGTTGGATATCTGGCATTTATCCATATAAGAGGCCAGGAGATGGTCGGGGCTTTGCAGGAAGAGTCTAGGGGTACAAAAATAAAAATATTACATCAGGTGACATGAAAAATAAAAACAAAAAAACCTTTTGAAACCTTAGGAAAAGTTTCCACTCTGTGCATGGTACGTCTCCACTGAGAGAGGGGAGTAAACAAGGCACAGAGCAAATAAAGAACTTGAATTAGATCAACATGTTACAGTCCAAGCTACAAATTTTCTACCATGGACATCATGAGTAAGAGAAGTGGGGAAGACAACAAGGAGTCAAGCAGTGGTCCAGCCACCTGGTTCCCAAGAATAAAGGAAACAGAGGGAAATAAATGTCTTGGGCTATCGTGTAGAAAAAGCCTGAGAAGATGATTACAATTTACACATATTAGGATTTCCAGAGACAAGGATGACTAGATTTTGCTCAGGCTGTGACTCTCTTTGGTCTGTTTAGGGCAAGTACCTTATCCACCCAGTGCCACTAAGGGCAAGAGAAATACAATAGTTTCAAATGAGTAAAAAAAAAAAAAAAAAAAAATATATATATATATATATATATATATATATTTTTTTTTTTTTTTTTTTTTTTACCAGTAAGGAAAAGGTGAAATGTCTGGAAAATCTCGACTTGGGTTCTCCGAGTTCTTACTACTGGCTGCTGACTGAGGTTTGAGTGGGAGGATGCAAAGGAGAGAGAAGGGTGGGAGAGATTTATGAGTAGACTGGGCTGAGGAACTGATCTAAAGGATCAGCTGGGTTTACTATAAGAAAGGACAATGCCTGGACTGGAAACAGAGAGACAACAGCGAGTGGAGGTTGCAGACATTTTTTTCACGTGGAAGCTGGAGCAGAACTTGCAGTATATTCTTCTTGCTTTTTAATGCCTGCAATGACTGGTATGAGAATGGTCACGTTTACTAACCAAGAGGCTGCTGGAAGACACTTTAGTGAGGTTTAAAAAGCATATGTGACCTCAAACTGGATGTGAGCACTGTGCTGTACATCTTATGTAATTTTAATGTTATTTCAACAAAAATGTACAGCTACAACTATGTGGCTAGCTGCTTGACTGGCTTGTACTACAGCCACTGCCCATAAATTAGATTTTAATCAGAATTTTCTCAGCACTTAATTGAGGTGTAGCCTCAGTAGAAGGGAATTGTAGTAGACACAAGGAGATTGAGATCTAGTCTTTGCTGTCTATTGTAAAGATAAAACAAACCTTTGAATCCCATTAAAAATGTACTAAAAGACTATATAAGTGGTCTCAGAGAAGTCCCAGGAAGGCAAAAGTGAACTGTACTGATAAACTTTGAATAATGGTTAAATATGTTAGGGTAGAAAAGGAAAAAGACAAGGAATGAAGAAAAGACAATACTTCAGGCAAAGGAACAACTTAAATGGTTTGGAGGCAAGAATGAGCACAGCCTGTTTCAGATATATGATCCTCAAGCAATATAACATTATGAGAGTTATTCAAAACACTTCCTCTGCTCTGATCAAACACAGGTTTGGCTATGTAGATAGATGAATAGATGATGATAGATAGATGATGATGATGATGATGTCAGATAGATAGATGATAGATAGATAGATAGATAGATAGATAGATAGATAGATAGATAGATAGATGGATGAGAGATGGATAGATGATAGAATGATAGAAGTCCTGGACCAGGAACGAGTAATATTTGATTTTTTGTGTTTGTCATTAACTTACTACACACTAATTCAGTAGTTTACTATGACCTTGGACAAGTCATTCACTCTCTATAGTCTCTGCTTTCCCATCTACATCAGAACAGGTACAGGCACTCAGACTCTTAACCTGAAGGAGGGTCATCCTCTTACCAGCCTCTCCCTCACCCATACACTTTATACAATGCTGAACACTCTGAAGAACCCAAACAATAACTCTGTGAATAGTGTTTCCTACATCTAATAAAAGGTAGTAACACCAAGAACCAAAGACCATGACAGCCTAAGCCCATTCTGTTCTCTTATTCCTAGAACAACTTTAAATTCAGGGAGTTAAGCAAGGAAAGGGGCCAAACTGTGGATTTGGGACCTTGACTGCTGCAGGAGAAACAGCCCATATGTCTGGGATGCACAGATCTGTCTCTCATATTGAACTTCACAGGCTCCCTTTGACCACCCAGGAAACAAGAGGGGCTGCAGCTGGGCAGTCAGGAGATGGGATTGATCCAAGGCACCAGAATATTAGGTGCAGAGGGGCTTAGAATCCATTAGTACCACTTCATCAGCCCCTCTACCTCCAGACTCCCATTAGACTCATGCTAGAATACCTTTCAAATCACAAGTTCCCAACTGCTATAAGACCCTTTCCTCAGCCTTCCTGCCAAAAGCTCCTACCCCCTTTCCAAGTGAAATGGGACAGGCTTGGGAGCTCCCTGCCTCAGAAGGCTCAGGATTCCATTTGATAGAATGTTGTCCTACTTCCCTGTAACTTCCTCCTACACACCCACATTCTTCCCTCAGGACAACCAACCAAACAGAACTGCTTCTTATTCTCAGGAATGTCCTTTACATATTAGAACACAGCTACCTCTACCATTCTTACTCCCTAGTCAGATCAGTAAGTCTCTCTCTCTCTCTCTTTCTCTCTCTCTCTCTCTCTCTCTCTCTCTCTCTCCCTCTGTCCCCCTTTCCCTCTTCCCCTCTCCCTCTTTCCAGTTTTATTAATATTTAATTCACAGGCCATCTAATTAATCATCCATTTAAAGTTTACAGTTCAATTCTTTTTAGTTTATTCACAGAACAGAGCAACATCATCGCAATCACTTTAGAAAATTGTCATTCCCTAAAAAGAAATATTGTACTTATAATCATCCTATTCATCCTACCACCTGAAGCCTAGGCAGCCTATGTCATATCTCTATCAATTTGTCTATTCTGGAAATTTCATGTAAATGGAGCTTAGATTTACAAATGTGATTCATGTCGGTTGTTAACCTACTTAAATTAGAACGTGTGCTTCATAATAGACTGTAAAGCCAGTAGCCACCACCGCCATCACAGCCACCTGGCCAGTGCAGGTTTGCATTAGATTCGGACAGTTGGTAATGAAACAATGAAGCCAAAAACTGGTGAGCCATCATCTTTAATTCTAGCTTGCACCCGGCAGGCAAGAAATACACACAGTGGGAAAACACTTCCCTTTCCATTCAGGGCTCCCAAAACCACTGACTTATCCAAGTTTCCTAGAATCAAGGGTTCTACCTCACCAGCCTTACTCATCTCTGTTCCCCATTTCCTTCCTTCTCCCTGCACAAACTCTGCACAAACTGGCTTCTCCTTCAGCACTCCACCATATTGGCTGCCTATCCTCTCCTCCTTGCCCTCTGCCCTCCTCCTAGAATGCAATCACTCTTCCCCAGAACAATGTGATCTCTCCTTTTAAAACCTTTTGGTGCAAAAGCCCTCCCCCAACACATATGAACATAATCACGCCCATCCCAAGCAAGAAGGGCAATTAACATTATCACCTGGGCGACAGGCTTTCACGTGGGCAGCGCCATCTTTAACAAAGTGAGCATAATATATTTTATCTGCCCAACATAGACCTTCTATAAAAATGTTCAAGGCTGGCCAGGCAGACATGGCAGGCAATGGCAGCAATGATACCTGCCGTCCACATTTGTTCTTTGGCTCCACAAAAGTGGAAGGGCTTGGTTTAGCCTTGCTTTTGACCATAAAATTAGAATATACTACAACTGAGAGGAGATTACCTGAAGAAAGAGGAAGATGGAAAGAGTATAAAAGGGATCAAAACTTCAATTTGAACATAGATGTGGCAAAGCCAGATCAATTCTAGTTCCAAGCAGTCCTCCAGGTGGTGGCTGATCTGGAAATAAGAGCCAAGAAGGAGATTTCAGAAGTGCAGGCAGAAAGAGCCTCAGGCCAAGTAGAGAAATTCCAGGAAATCTGAGAAGAAGAGGAAGGTGAATAGAAAAATTGCCCTGACAGCCTGACCAGGTGGTGGTGCAGTGGATAGAGCGTTGAACTGGGATATGGAGGACCCAGGTTCGAAGCCCTGAAGTCACTGGCTTGATCGCAGGCTCATCCGGTTTGAGCACAAGCTCACCAGCATGGGGTCGCTGGTTTGATATTGGATCATAGACATGATCCCATGACCACTGGCTTGAGCAAGGGGTTGCTTGCGCTGCTGTAGCCCCCCAGTCAAGGCACATATGAGAAAGCAATCAATGAACAACTAAGGTGTCGCAACAAAGAATTGATGCTTCTCATCTTTCCCTTCCTGCCTGTCTATCCCTATCTGTCCCTCTCTCTCTGTCTCTGTCACAAAAAAAAAGAAAAGAAAAGAAAAGAAAAGAAAGAAAGAAAGAAATAAAGAAAGAAAAGAAAAGAAAATTTACCATGGCTCTGGCTGGATAGCTCAGTTGCTTAAAGCATCATGTTGAAAGTGCAGAGGTTGCCAGTTTGATCCCCGGTCAGGGCACATACAGGAACGAATCAACATTTTCTTTCCTCTCTCTCTCTCTCTCCCTTCCTCTCTCTCTAAAATCAGTAAAATAAGTACTTTTTTAAAAAAAGAAAAATGACCCTGAAATGAAGAGAGTAAATGGGCTTCCGGCCCAATGGTAGGATGTGAATTAGTAGGGGACAGGGATAGAAAAATGGGGGTGGAAATGGTGTCTGCAACTTCTTCCCTGGGACCCACATGAAAAATGTATTTCCAATCTTGTTATTTGGAGAGGCTTTTTTGTTTGTTTGTTTTCCTAGTTATCTGACTAACTTCTCATTGGTACCAAAAGAGGGCAGCTGGTGCATGGCTCTATCTGGGCTGAGAGCAGATAACTTGAACAGCTAGTGTGGTGATGAGGGTAACTTGTTTAGTCAGGAAGGCAGAGGGTTTTTTGGGTTTTTTTTTGAGCTAGATAGCTGATGTGCTGAGGAGGACAGTATAGGTGGCATTTCAGGACCTGAAGGAAAAAAAGGATCTCCTCAGAAGACAGTGGAGCACCTCTGAAGGAGAAGGTAGAGAGTAGTATTAGAAGCTTCACTTCTTGCTCAACTCTGGTAGCTGAGTGTTGTGAGGTGGGGAGCTGGTATTCAAGATGATATGCTCTGTACAGATCTCACAGCTGATGTTTATTGAAGCTGATTTCTAATCACAAATTATCTTTTGAACACCAACATAGGAATACTTGCTAATAAAACCCTGAACTATTTGGCAAGGTAAGGATGTCTTTGCCAGGTGAAACCCCCAAGTGTAGATTAGATCTTTTTCTCCAGAAGTCAGAGCTAGGTCTTTCCATTCCCAAGGCGAGGCCATTATTTCATTTTTTCTAGGTTCATAATGTTGTGGTTGATAGCAGAGTCTCTGCCTGGGTTCAAATTCTAGCCCTGTCACTTACTATTACTTTCTTTCTCTGTGACTCAGTTTCCTTATCCACAGAATGGTTATAATGAAAGAACATGCTTCTTAGAGTTATTGTAAGGGGTCATACTGTAAGTCACAGGCTTAGAACAGAACTTTGCATGTACATGGAATAGCTCAATAAATGTTAGGATTTGGATTCTGACTTATTCAATTTAGTCAAAGCCCTTTCCTGCTTTCTGTCTTTTGTAAATATCCCTGACTGAGCCATTGAAAAAATTATCTTGGGCACTAAAAGGAATATCCCCTTCCCTTCCTGCTAGCCTCCCATTTAGTTCTCTGACCTACCCAGACACTTCTGGCACACATCTATTCATCCTGTGATTACTGTTGTCTCACCTCTCATGTCTGCTGCACTGCTCTAGGATCATGCCTCATATCTTTTATTCCCTATATTACCACAGATTTCCCCCCTTCTTCTCTACCTTTTTATTCCCTTACCTGCACTGATCATTTATCTGTCTAGTTGTACAAGCCAGATACCTAAGAGTCATTATCCTAGATCAGGGATCAATAACCTTTTTCTGCAAAGAGCCAGATAGTAAATATTTTAGGCTCTGAGGGTCGTAGTCTCTGTCAAAACTACTCAGCTCTGTCATTGTAGTACAAAAACATTCACAGATAATGCAAAAACCATTTGGTGTGGCTGTGTTCTAATAAACTTTATTTACAAATACAAATAGTGGGCCAGATTTGGCTGGCGGGCTGTAGTTTGATACAAATTATTGCAGACCATTCTCTTTTCCTCAAGATCTGTTGTCTTACCCTGTTCATTACAAAATATCAATTCTGGTGACTTCTTGCCAACTCTAAGATTTCCACTCTGGAGCAAGCAAGTCACTGTCATCTCTTGCCTGGACCATTCATTGCAGGAGGCAGTGAATTGGTTGAATTGGTTTCTTTGTCTGCTATAGTTCATTGTTCACATAGCAGCAGGGGTGTTCCTTTTAAAATTTACATCTGATCATGTTAACCTTCAAATAAAGCTATTCAATGGCTTTCCACTTTTCTTAAGATAAAGATCCAAATCCTTAATATGGCTTGTAACATACTGCATGGTCTGACCCTGCTTATCTTTTCAGACTTTTCTTCTACTACTCTTCCCCCAATCACTATGCCTTAAGCACACTGGCCTTTTAGTTCTTCAAACATATCAAACTCTTTTATACCTTAGGACCTTTGTATAAGTTGTTCCCTGTACTGGAAATCTGTCTCCTCCCCATCCCCTTCATCTTCATTAATCCATGCATAATTAATACCTTCTTATCCATCAGTACTCAACTCAAAGGCCATTTGATTTGGAAAGCCTTCCCTAATAATTCCCAGACAAGGATAGGCCCCATAGTAATATACTTTCAGAACTCTACATAATTTTCCTTCTTAGAATATATCCTAGTTTCTAATTAAGCAGTGGTTTGTGTGATTATATGATTAAAGCCTATGCTTCTTACTAAGGTGTAAGCTCCATGACAGCAGAGACTGAGCCTGTCTTGTTGATTATGTAGACCAAGTCTCAAACAAAAAAAAAATGTTTACTTAATGACTTTCTATTACAAAAATTGATTTGTTGAGGTATAATTTGACATATGGTAGACTGCACATATAAAATTGTATAATTTAATTAATTCTCATATATGTATATATCATAAAACCATCACCACAATCAATAAAATATTTATATTCATTACCCCTAAAATTTCCTCCAGCCCCTTCATAATCTCTCCCTCCTCAGGCAGCCACTGCCTGACCCACTTTCAGACACAATAGATTAGTTTGTGTTTTCAAGTTTTTATTTCCTGCAATTTAGAAATTACTTTTACTGTTCTCACTTCTTTTTGAAATTTTATTGGTATGACACTGGTTAACATAGATTTCAGATGCCCAATTCTACAACACATCTCTGTACACCATATTGTGTGTTCACCCCCCCCCCCAGTTAAGTCTTTGTCCATCACCATTTATCCCTCTTTATCTTTCTCCACACTCTTTCCCCTCCCCACGGCAATCACCACACTGTTGTCTGAGTCCATGAGGGTTTTTTTTTCCTTTTTTGCTCTACCCCTCCACCTCCCTCACCCTCCGTCCTGACAGCTGCCAGCCTGCTCTTTATGTATGAGTAGTTTTCATTTTGCTTGTTAGTTCATTATATTCTGCATATGAATAAAGTCGTATGGTACTTGTCTTTCTCTGACTGGGTTATACTTCACTTAGCATAATGATCTTCAGGTCCATCCATCTTATTGTAAAAGGTAAGATTTATTTCTTTTTTATGGCCACATTGTAATCCCCTGTATAAATGTATCACAGCTTTCTTAATCACTCATCTACTGATGGGCACTTGGGGGGTTGTTTTCAGATCTTGGCTATTGTAAGCAATGCTGCAATGAACACAGGGGTGCATATATTCTTTTTGAATTAGTATCTTTTTACCAGGACTCTTAGGATATGTTTCCAGAAGTGGGCATTCTGAGTCAAAAGGCAATCTATCTTTAATTTTTTGAAATAACTCCATACTGCTTTCCACAGTGGCTATACCAATCTGCATTCTCACCGACGGCTCATGAGGATTCCCTTTTCTCCACACATTGTCAGCACTTGAGTGTTTGTCGATTTATTGATGAGCGCCATTCTGAAAGGTGTCAGGTGATATCGCATTGTGGCTTTAATTTACATTTCTCTGATGATTAGTGACATTGAGCATCTTTCCATATGTCTATTGGCCATCTGTATGTTCTTTATAGAAAAGGGTCTATTCAAGTCTTTTTCCCAGTTTTCAAATTGGATTGTTTGTTTTTGGTGTTGAGTTGTTAAGTTCTTTATAAATTTTTTATATTAATTCCTTACTAGATGCATTGGCAAATACGTCCTCCCATTCAGTGGATTGTCTTTTCATTTTATTGATGGCTTCCTTTGCTTTGATATTTGAGGTCTTTTGTGTTTCCATTTAAATTTTTGGAATATTTGTCCTAGTTCTGTGAAATATACCATAATATCTTGATGAGAATTACATTGAATATATGCATTGCTTTGGGTAATAGGGACATTTTAATGATGTTAATTCTTCTTTCCATGAACAAAGTATATGCTTCCATTTGTTTGTATCTTCTATAATTTCTTTCTTCAATATTTTATAATTTTCTGAGTACTTGTATTTTACATCAGTGATTAAATTTATTCCTAGTTATTTTATTCTTTTTGAAACATTTATAAATGGTATTATTTCTTGGTTTTTCTTTCTGATTGATCTGATCGATCATTGTTGGTGTATAAAAATGCAACTGATTTGTGGATATTTATTTTATATTCTGCTACTTTACTGAATTTATTTATAAGTTCTAGTATTTTTTTGGTGGAATCGTTAGGGGTCTCTATAAATACAGTATCATGTTATCTGCAAACAACCACAGTTTTACTTTTTCCTTTCCAAATTAGATGCTTTTTACTTCTTCTTGTCTGCTTGCAGTGGCTAGGACTTCTAGTACTTTATTGAATAAGAATAGTAATAGTGGACATTCTTGTCTTGTTCCTGATCTTAAGGGAAACAGTTTTGGTATTTGTCTATCTGGCATGATGTTGGCTGTGGCTTTGTCATATATAGCCTTTAATATATTGAGGTATGATACCTTTATTCCCACTTGGCTGAAAGTTTTTTATCATAAATGAGTGCTGAATTTTATCAAATGTTTTTTCTGCATTAATTGATATAATCATGTGATTTTATCTTTTATTTTGTTTATGTACTGCATCATGCTTATTGATTTGTGAATGTTGTAGTAACTTTGCATCCCTGGAATAAGTCTCACGTCATCACGGAGAATAAACTTCTTAGTGTATTGCTGGATCTGGTTTGCTAATATTTTGTTAAGGATTTTAGCATTTATTTTCATCATGGATATGTGCCTATAATTTTTTTTTCATTGTAGTGTTTTTTCTGGTTTTGGAATTAGTATAATACTGGCCTCATAAAGTGAACTTGGATGTCTTCCTTTCTGTTGAATTATTAGGAATAGTTTGAGAAGGATAGGTGTTAATTCATCTTTAAATGTTTGGTAAAATTCACCTGTGAAGTCATCCAGTCCAAGACTTATTTTTTTATACTGTATGTTTTCTTTTCTTTTTTTGTTTTCCTTTTATTTTATTTTTATTAATTTTAATTTATTGTGTTTACATGGATTTAAGTGTTCCACTGAATATAACACCCTCACCCCTACCCCCGTGTCCCTATTTATAACTTCTTTACCCCCTCCCTCTAACTCCCTACCCTCTTCCCTCTGAGATTTGTTGTCTTGTTTTCTGTATCACTGTTATGTATATATAATTTCACTAATCCCTTAACCTTCTCTGATCCCATTCCCTTCTCCCCCTTCCTTCTGACAGCTGTCCCTCTGCTCCCTGTGACTCCGCCTCTGCCTCTATTCCGTTCCTCAGTTCATTTTGTTCATTAGATTCCACATATAAGTGACATTATATGATATTTGTCTTTCTCTGCCTGGCTTATTTTACTTAGCATAATAATCTCCAGGTCCATCTATGCCATTGCAAAAGATAAGATTTCCTTTTTCATGGTCACATAGTGTTCTATTGTGTATATGTACCAAGCTTTTTAATCAGCTTGTCCAGTGACGGACACTTGAGTTATTTCTAGATTTTGGCTATTGTAAACACTGCTGCAATAAACATGGGGATGCATATCGTCTTTTACATCAGTGATTTGGTATTCTTAGGATATATTCCTAAAAGTGGGATAGCTGGGTCAAAAGGCAGTTCCATTTTTAATTTTTGAAGAAAACTCCATACTGTTCTCCACAGTGACTGCACAAGTCTGCATTCCCACCAGCAGTGCAGGAGGGTTCCCTTTTCTCCAAACCCTTGCCAGCTCTTATTGTGTGTTGTTTTGTTAATGAGCGCCATTCTGACAGGTGCGAGGTGGTATCTCATTGTGGTTTTAATTTGCATTTATTTTATGATTAGTGACGTTGAACAATTTTTCATATGCTTATTGGTCATTTGTATGTCCTTTTTGAAGAAGTGTCTATGCAGTTCTTTTGACCATTTTTTAATTGGATTGTATACCTTCCTGGTGTTGAGTTTTAGAAGTTCTTTATAATTTTGGTTATGAACCCCTTATCAGACATATTGGCAAGTATGTTCTCCCATTGTGTGGGTTGTCTTTTTATTTTGTTAACGGTGTATTTTGCTGTGCAAAAGCTTTTTAGTTTGATGTAGTATCATTTGTTTATTTTGTCCTTTATTTCACTTGCCCATGGAGATAAATCAGCAAAAATATTGCTACAAGTCGTATTGTAGAGTCTGCTGCCTGTGTTTTCTTCCAAGACTTTTGATTGTTAGGAGTTACCACTTCAATTTCACTGACTGATCTGTCTATTCAGATTCTGTGGTTCTTCCTGATTCCGTTTTGGAAGATTTTATATTTTTAGAAATTTATTCATTTTATCCACATTGTCCAGTTGGTTGACAAATAGTTATTTGTAATCTTGTCTTTCAATGATTTGTATTTCTTTGGTGTCTGTTTTCACTTATCTTCTTTCATTTTTTATTTTATTTATTTGGGTTCTCTCTTTTTCTTGATGAGTTGGGTTAAATGTTTGTCAATCTTTGTCAGAGTAATAATGATAGGAGAAATATATACTCCTGATCTCTTCCCTTGAAATTTCAATAAATTGGATAACTATAATGCAGCAAAGTAACCCCAGCTGGGCTCACAGGAATGACTGAAAGATCTGTACAGCAAGTGGACTAAAAGGTGGTACAGGTTGAAAAGGGGGACATAAGATAGAATGTACTAGCAGTCATCTCTGGGAAGGAGACAATCTGGGAGTGACTGGGTTTTTTTCTCGGCTAGGACCATGGGGAAAAAGAAAGCTTGGACAGTCTGGGTTTTGTCTGCTGGAATAAGGAAAGGCAAACCTGGAGTGACTGGGTCTCCTTTAGGCTAGAGGAGTGGAGAGATTGAGGGGCAGAGGGGGAGGATACTAAACAAAAGCAGCAGCAGAAAGAGGGGTCATGCCAATGTTTCCACGGTCTGCTCACAGGCCACATTTGGCACACAGAGAGAGAAAACCAAAGTTAAGCCCCCAGTCTCCCAGATCCTACCTCCTTTACCTTGCAAGTATGGAAAGTGGTTGAGACGGATTTCAAAGCTAACTCTCCAGAACCACTCTCTCCCTTGAAGAATAGAGGTGCTTTATATCTGGTCCCTGGTCTATTGAGCTGTGGGGAAGAGTGCTAGAGGCCTGAGATTGCCATTGTAAAAGCCTTAAAGCTGTAAAGCTGGGCCCTGGCCGGTTGGCTCAGTGGTAGAGCGTCGGCCTGGCGTGCGGAAGTCCCGGGTTTGATTCCCGGCCAGGGCACACAGGAGAGGCGCCCATCTGCTTCTTCACCCCTCCCCCTCTCCTTCCTCTCTGTCTCTCTTCCCTTCCTGCAGCCAAGGCTCCATTGGAGCAAAAGATGGCCCGGGTGCTGGGGATGGCTCCTTGGCCTCTGCCCCAGGTGCTAGAGTGGCTCTGGTCGCGACAGAGCGACGCCCCGGATGGGCAGAGATTGTAGCCTGGTCTACATCACTGTGACAGCAGCATGTCAGCAAAGGACAGCCCAGGAATTTCAAGCTAAATTTAGCTTGTATTACAAGCTAAAATCTGTAATACAGTGACACCTACTGGAAGAAAACAGTAACCTTTCAAAATTAAAATCTAGTTTTCTTTTTTTGTGTGACAGAGACAAAGAGAGAGAGAGACAGAGAGAGGGCCATATAGGGACAGAGAGACAGGAAGGAAAAGCGATGAGAAGCATCAATTCTTCATTGCAGCATGTTAGTTGTTCATTGATTGCTTTCTCTTATGTGCCTTGACCAGGGAGTTCCAGCAGACCAAGTGACCCCTTGGTGAAGCCAGTGACCTTAGGTTCAAGCTTGTAAGCTGTGCTCAAACCGGATGAACCTATGCTCAAGCCAGCGACCTTAGGATTTTGAACCTGGATCCTCTGCTTCCCAGTCCAATGCTCTATCCACTGCACCACCATCTGATCAGGCTAGTTTTCTTTTTTTATTCTTTCTTTTTATTCTTTTTTCTCTTTTAAAGTCCACTTTTCTTAATTTTTATATTTTTCATTCTTATTTTTTGTGGGTGTTTCTTTTTCTTTACTTTTCTTTTTATTTGTTTTGATCTTTGTTTTCTGTGATTTTACTTTTTACTTGTCATTATTTTTTTAAATTTTAATTTTTTATTGTAGTTTTAATTTTAACTTTTTTATTTTATAGTTGCTTTTGTGTTAGAGGTCTTAACAATATCAATATCAAATGTCATCAAGGAAAAAGAAATATAATAACAAGGCTACACAAGACAGAGCAATAGTTCAGAAAGAAAATGAAAAACATCCATAAAAAATCTAAATCAAAAAGAAAACTTGGAGTTAATGATAGAGAACTCAAAATAGAAATTCTAAAAATACTCAACAAGATGTGAGAAAACACCAATAGACAACTTAATGAGCTCAGAAAATGAAGTGAACACCTCACCAAGGAGATTAAAACCTTAAAAACAGATATTAAGAACTCAATACATGTATTTAAACTGAGGTAGCAAGTTTAGCTAATATAACAATCCAGAAAGAGGGAAGAATCAGTGACAGGCAACAAGAACTACAAAGAGAAGAGAATAGAGATTCACAAAATTTAAAAAACGATAAAACTTTACAAGAATTATCTGACTCCATCAGAAAGAGCAATATAAAAGTAATGGGTATATTAGAAGAAGAAGAGCAGGAGAGAGCAATTTAATTTGTATCAAGCTATATTTTGATTTGTTTCTTGTTCTTTTCTTAACCCACTCCTTGTTCAGTAACATGTTTTTAGCCTCCATGTCTGTGTGCATTTTTTTTTGTTTTGATTGATTTCTAGTTTCATATCATTATGGTCAGAGAAGATTCCTGATATGATATCAATTTTCTTAAATTTATTGAGACTTGATTTTTTTTGTCCAAGTATGTGCTCTGTCTTAGAAAATGTTCCACATGCACTTGAAAAGAATGTATATTTTGTTGCTTTGGAGTTCAATACTCTGAAAATGTCAATTAAATACAGTTGATATGTGTCATATAAGGCCACAGTTTTCTTATTTATTTTCTGTCTGGAAGATCTATCCACTGATGTAAATGGGGTATTAAAATCTCCTACTATGAGTGCATTGCTGTTTCTCTCTCCCTTTAAGTCTATTAAAGATTTGCTTGACATATTTATGTACTCCTACATTAGGTTCATAAATGTTTACAGTGGTTGTATCTTGTTGAATTGCTCCCTTTATCATTATGCAGTGCCCTTTTTATTCTCTCACTGTAGCCTTTGTTTTAAAGTCTATCTTGTATGATATAAGTATTACTACTTATTATTTTTATTTTCATTTGCATGAAGTATCTTTCTTCATTGCTCACTTTTGGTGTATGTAACTCTAGTTCTGAGGTGGGTCTCTTGTAGAAAGCATATTTAAGGGTCTTGCTTTCTTATCTATTCAGCTACCACATATCTTGATTGGAGCATCTAAGCCATTTAATTATTTTTTTAATTTTATTTAGAAAATAAAATTTCACACGTTGACATTGATCAATAGGTGTACATAGGTTTCAGGTAAACATTTCTATAGCATTTGAATTGTTGATTATGTTGTATACACATCACCCAAAATCAAATTATTTTCCATGATTTTATATTTGTCCCTCTTTACACCTTTCCCCCACAACCACCCCCACATTCCCCTCCCTGGGTAACCACTTCACTTTTATCTATGTCCATGAGTCTCAGTTTTATATCCCACATGTGTGTGAAATCATACAGTTTTTAACTTTCTCTGATTTACTTATTTCTCTCAGTATAAGTCCATCCATGTTGTTGTAAATGACACTATGTCATCATTTCTTATGACTGAGTAGTATTCCATTGTATAGATATGCCATCTCTTCTTTATCCAAACTTCTATCAAGGAACATTATGGTTGTTTCCTTGTCTTGGACACTGTGAACAATGATGCAATAAACATGAGAGTGCATGTGTCTTTATGCAAGACTGTTTTCGAATTTTGGGGGTAGATACACAGTAAAAGGATTGCTGGGTCATACAGTAGTTCTATTCTTAATTTTTTTTTGAGAAACCACCATACTTTCTTCCATAATTGTTGTACTAATTTGCATTCCCACCAGCAGTAAATAAAGTTTTCTTTTTTTCCAAAGCACCTCCAACACTTGTTATTACCTGTCTTGTTGATAATAGCCTATCAAACAGCAGTGAGGTGGTATCTCATTGTGGTTTTCATTTGCATATCTTGAAAAGCTAGTGAAAATAAGCACCTTTTCACTTGTCTGTTGGCCATTTGTATGCCTTCTTTAGAGAAGTGTCTATTCAGGTCCTCTTCCCATTTTTTAATTGGCTTGCTTGCTTGTTTGCTGCTGAGCTTTGTAAATTCTTTATATATTTTTTATATTAAGCCCTTATCAGAGCTGTTGTTTGCAAATACCATCTTCCAATTAGTTGGCTGTCTATTTGTTTTTTTTTTGTCAATTTCTTTTGTTGTGCAGAAGCTTTTTAATTTTATATAGTCCCATTCTTTTTATTATTTTATTTATTTTATTTTTTTGCCTTTACTTCCCTTGCCTTTGGGCTCAAATTCATACATTGTTTTCTAATGCCAAGGTTCATAAGTTTAGTACCTATGTTTTCTTCTATGTAATTTATTGTTTCAGCTCTTATATTTAGGTATTTGACCCATTTTAATTTTTTTTTTTTGCAATGGGACAAACTATAGTCAAGTTACATCTTTTGCAGGTGGCTTTCCAATTTTTCCAGCATCATTTATTGAAGAGGCTTTTTTCTCTCAATTATGTGTTTTTGGCTCATTTGTCCAAGATTATTTGTCTTTATATGTGGGGTTGTTTTTCTGGGCTTTCACTTCTATTCCATTGGTCTATATGCGTGTTTTTCTACCAATACCATGCTCTTTTGATTATTGTGGCTCTAGAGTATAATTTGAAATCAGGTAGTGTGATACCTCTGGCTTCATTCATTTTCCTCAGGATTGCTTTGGCTATTCGAGGTTTTCTCTGTTTCCTACAAACCTGGTGATATTTTGTTCTATTTCTTAAAAAAAATGCCATTGGGATTTTTATAGGGATTGCATTAAATTTGTATATTGCTTTGGGTAATATGACCATTGTAACTATGTTGAATCTTCCAATCCATGAACATGGAATATTTTCTCACTTCATTGTGTCTTTTTTGATTTCATGCAATAATGATTTTTAGTTTCTAGCATATAGGTCCTTCATATCCTCTGTTAAGTTTTTTTCTAAGTATTTTATTTTTTGTAGCAATTAGAAAATAATATTTTTTGGCCCTGGCCGGTTGGCTCAGCGGTAGAGCGTTGGCCTGGCGTGTGGGGGCCCCGGGTTTGATTCCTGGCCAGGGCACATAGGAGAAGCGCCCATTTTCTTCTCCACCCTCCCCCTCCTTCCTCTCCAAAAAATGATACTTGGAAATGACAACACACAATTGATGGCTTTAGACAGATCATCCAAACAGAAAATCAATAAAGAAATATTGGCCTTAAATGACACACTGGCCAATATTCTCTTCTTCCCCTCCCGCAGCGAGGCTCCATTGGAGCAAAGATGGTCCAGGCGCTGGGGATGGCTCCTCGGCCTCTGCCCCAGGAGCTAGAGTGGCTCTGGTCGCTGCAGAGCGACGCCCCGGAGGGGCAGAGCATCGCCCCCTGGTGGGCAGAGCGTCGCCCCTGGTGGGTGTGCTGGGTGGATCCCGGTCAGGCGCATGCGGGAGTCTGTCTCACTGTCTCTCCCCTTCCAGCTTCAGAAAAAATTAATAATAATATTTTTTGTTTATTTTTTGTAGTTTTGTCATTGGTGTATAAAAAAGCAGTAGCGTTTTCTATATTGATTTTGTATCCTATAACGTTACTGTATTGGTTTGCTGTTTCTAATAGTTTTTGGATGGATTCTTTGGGGTTTTCTATATACAGAATCATGTCATCTACAAAAGTGATACTTTTACTTATTTTTTCCAGATATTAATGACTTCTATTTTTCCTTCTCCTGATTGATTGCTATGGCTAAAACTTCCAAAACTAGTTGAATAGCAATTGAGAGAGTTAGCAGTTTTCTCTTGTTACTGATTTTAGGAGATGAGCCTTCATTTTTTTTTTTATCATTTTGTATAATATTATCTGATAATTTGTCAAATATGGTCTTTATTATGTTGAGGTACTTTTCTTTGATTCTTATTTTATTTAGTGATTTATCTTATCGAATGACTTTTCTGCATCTATTGATATGATCATATGATTTTTGTTCTTTGTTTTGTTGATGTGGTGTATTATGTTGATCAATTTATATATGTTGAACCGTTCTTGTGCTCCTGGAATGAATCCCACTTAATTGTGATGTATTATATTTTTAATGTTTTGTTGGATTTGATTTGCTAGTATTTTGTTTAGGATTTTTGCACCTGTATTCATTAGAAATATCTATCTGTAGTTTTTTGTTTGTATATTGTCATTGTCAGATATTGATATCAGGGTTATGTTGGCCTAATAAAATGTGTTATGGAGTATTATTTGTTCTTCTATTTTTTGTAAGACTTTGAGAAGGATAGGTACCAAATCTTCTTTGAATGTTTGGTAGAATTCATTAGTGTAGCCATCTGGTCCTGGACTTCTTCTTTTTCTTTCTTTTTATTTTCTTGAGA